>NC_132784.1:54880000-55255000 GCF_048418805.1 Vulpes vulpes | reverse complement strand
AGATGGAAAACAGACCCAATCAAGAAGACATATTTAAAAATATAATACTGCCCCTTCAAATCAATAAATAAAGACAAGCATTTCATACACTAATGCATTTATCTATGACCATTATAAATTAGTTGCTTGCCAGAAAATACACTTCTTAGCACAAGTGCCATTTTTTAAAGTTGTCTACTTAATGCACACTTAGTATATTTCCTCATCCAAAGCTCCTCTGCATAATTAGACAACATCCATTCTTAAAAACTAAAGTAGATGCCAAAAATGCAATACATAAAGCATGACGTTTTACAAATTTACATCTTCAAAAGCTATGTGCGGTTTCAGATAAAAGAAATTGCAAAAAGATCACTCTATTATGATGGCCCCGGCTTCCCCGAGTGTGCTCCGAAGGGAGTGAAGCCAGAGTGGCTGTTGTCCTGCACCTCCAGCAGATGCAGATTTCCTAGGGTAATCCGAGAGGCAGGAGTAATGAGAGCAAGTCTCTAGTACTTTGCTGAGTTGTTTAGGATCCCCCATGTCGGATCCCTGGGTCATTTACTCCTGAGGTGAGCATCAGAGGCACTCAGACATCACCAAGTCCCTGGATGGCTCCCATGCTCCACTTGGTCATTCAGGATCAAATGCTCTTCTTACTTTAGGGCTCAAGAGAGGCTTTTGGGGAAAAGTCCAAGGGCTGATTCTTAAGTCTACACATTGTATTGCCTCCTTTTTAAATTTCTCTCTTTTCCTTTGCCACCAGCCCTGTCTATTCTCCACGTTTCTCCATTATCCCATCTCCAGAGCCTACCATTGGCTTCTGTTG
The DNA here is from genome assembly GCF_048418805.1 of Vulpes vulpes. Classification (NCBI taxonomy): domain Eukaryota; kingdom Metazoa; phylum Chordata; class Mammalia; order Carnivora; family Canidae; genus Vulpes; species Vulpes vulpes. The sequence continues at coordinate 55,254,192 of NC_132784.1, read as the reverse complement.
TTGTCAGTTTCCTCGCTGACAAGCTGACTCGAGTACTGTCCGGCTCATCATAAGACCGTGGCTCTAGATCACATGGTTATGGAGAGTGAACTGGGGCCATCCTGACACATGGGTATTCAAGAGGCTCAGACAGCAGGTGTGGTGCCTGAATAGAAGTAGTCCTAAAATCACCAGAATTGATGATACTTCAGATAATCTTTGAGGACACACTCTTCCTGCTGCTCACGTGATCAAACTCGGTATCATGCCACCCTTTGTCCCAAGGGAGTGCCTCTACCTACCTGGAAACGGTAAATGAGAGCAGCCCGGAGAGATCACAGAAACTCATGAGTATAATAAATATATGTGTTATGCTGTGAAATACTATGACTTAAAATTAAGAGATTTTACAAAGAAGGTAATTTTTCTTTTTACTTCTGTTTTCAGATATTTCTACAATATGAGAATTGAATAATTATCCAAGATCCCTCTGACTCTCCCTTAACACGGGTAGTGTCAGAAGGTTGTGGGGTTTTGTTTTCAGAAGAGAGATTACTGATTTAGTATCTGTTGAGTCTGTATGGACTGACTAAAAGTGGGGCAGTCTCTCAAGGAAAATAAAGTCTGAAAAGGGGAAGGCATCCCTCACTCATATTCTGATGAGGTTCTTGGCGCTTGAATGAGCTGTCTACGCAAATGCTAGCCTCAGCTGCCATCGTCTTTCTAACAAGTCAAGTTTTGTTCACCTTCCACCTGCCTGATTCTTCATGATTCAGAGAAGAATACGATCTTTTTCTTAAAGGAGACCAATCATCATGATCTCATTCCAATTATTGTGGTCAATTCAGGTACAGACATATGATACAATCCTCACCATCACAAGTCTGCCAGGGGAGGGACGTGGTTGGAAGATTTATCTTGCCCCTAAATGGGGAGCATAAGCAGGGACCCTCTATCCTTATGCCTTGGATATTTCTGTCTGCCAGGCTTCCCTTGATCTGCAAGAGCAATCCTGAGACCAGATCCACAGCCCAAGGACGTCAGAACAGAAGGGTGAGAAGAAGCTGGGTTCTCAGCACCATGCTGAAATCCCCCTGCCTTTGGGCTCCCCATTGGGCCAAAAAGGAAATATCACTCTTACTTAAGACACTCGTAGTTGAATCTCCTGTTATGTGTCACCAAAAGCATTCTAAAGGATGTGGGTTTGGAGACACAACAGGAAAAATGGGGGCTAAGTAATAAGGAAGGGGAGGAGGAAGATTTCAAGTTAGAGAGTACAAATTGATGGAGGTTCTTGAAGCATAGAGAGTAGCGGGCCGGATGATGAGAGTGAGTCCAAAATGAAGGAAGATGGCAAAATGGCCAAGCAGCATCCTGAACACATCTCCCTGGTCTGCTGGATTGCCACTCCCTCAAAGCATCTGCAGAAATTCTGCAAAAGGAAGCAAGCAGGATTCTTGACCTTCTCTTGGAGAGGGTGGTACATAAAGACCTGCGACTGTTGTCACACTGAAAACAAATTGTATCCTTCCAATTTGTAAAAGTATCAGTGCAAGAAATTTCCACGTAATGAAAAAAGCTCATTAGAATAAAATGGTAGATTGGAAGTAGAAAAATAGCTCTTTATTCGTAATTGGTTCAGGCAAACTTTGTGAAGGAGGTACGTTTCCAAAAGCTCCCTGGAGAAAAGGCACCCCTTTCCCATTTGCCACCTACTCATCTGTTTTCGATTACAAACTCCTGGAAAGTGTGCAGGTGTTTTTGCTGTTAGTTTCATGCAGCGGCTGACATAAAGGGTAAGAACAGAGGCCATGTTTCCTGCGTACCAGCCTTGTTTTCTGTTTTCTGATGACGACTTGACCAAATTCCTCTAGAGTTCTGGCCTTTCCACATTTACTTAACCCTGTTCTGACAAGACTTTGCTGCTCCTAGACAAGGTAAGTGATGAATGGTAGCAAAAGTGGGAGTATGAGACACTGTACTGAGCCCTACTTGGGGCTTATTTATTAACATGAAATCTTAAAACTAACCATACCTATTGAGATGACCTCTGGGGTTCCCCAAGAGGCAAGAATTTAACAGGGGACAGAGCAAGAAGATTTGCAGTAGCTCTTCTGAGAGGCATAGAAACAGGTGAAGATCTTTGCAGGTGAAGCTCCAGCAGGTGGGGGAAATGGGCTATACTGACTCCTAGTATTTATAAAAAGAATCTAAACTTAGACCCATGGCCCCTGCCAGAAAAGCACTATCTTACAATATGTTTGGATATGGCCAAGTACTATATACACAGAAAATATTATTACTACTATGTTGTCCCCATTTCCCCTACTTGTTCCTACCTGTGACTGGTACACCAATACTCTCTTTCCTATAATTTTATGTAGAGAACCTGATTATGGAATACCTGATATTTCCCTTCATTGTGTTTCTTCTAAAATACAGCTAATGTGGCATGCCTGGTGGCTCCAGCAGTTGAGTGTCTGCCTTTGGCTCAGGGCATGATCCCAAGGTCCTGGGATCAAGTCCCACATCAGGCTTCCTGCATAGAGCCTGCTTCTCCCTCTGCCTATCTATGTCTCTGCCTCTCTCTCAGTGTGTCGCTCATGAATAAATAAATAAAATCTTTAAAAAAAAATAAAATAAAATACAGCTAATGTAATAGAATAAAGGGCACTGTCCCTCTCTATTCTCTCTACCAGAATGTGTGGAACCTGGGAGGAAACCCCAGAAAGTTTTGTCTAGGACAGAATGAACTACCTTATTTTCTTTAGAAATTGTGGGCAGAAGTGTGGTTACATTGTGTATTTAAATATTTCAAACCAGTCCTAAAATCCTATTACTTCCATATGCTATGTGGTCTCCCATTAACAAAACCCTATATGAGCTCATAAGACAATGTTACAGCGGAAATGTGTTGTCTTGGAATGAGAAAATGTGCCTTTCTGCCCCACCTCTGACCCTTTTCCTCTGTGTGACCACGGGCAAGTCATTCACACTCTTAGTGCTGCATGAACTCACAGTCATAAATCTGCTGCTCAAGAAAGGTTTCTTGTCTTTTCTTTTCATTAGAACTAAGTGGAATTTAACACAAAGGACTGGCCTGGCAAGAAATCTATTGCTGGTGTTCTTTCCCTACCTCCTAAGGATTGTGTAAGAGCCACCACCAGTGTTTGGCCCATGGTTTACCCATGAGAGATGTGATGGCCCAGCTGATATGTCCCTTCTTTAAAGACTTATTTAGCTGCTTCTGGGCAGGCACATGGGGACACAAGACTCTGAGCAGTTTGAGGAACCCAGAGAATAGATAGCCAAGATACCCCCTCTGGCCATGCCACTCTGAAACCCCTCCCAGTCTGGGGAACGAGCTTCCTATTCTTCTCTAGATTCCTCCACAGGCTGTATCTCTCTCCCTTTTTCCTTGTGTATAGTGTTTACAGAAAAGTCAGGACAAGGGTCCTCTACACAATTTGGTCTCGCATCACCCAACCCCCTACCCCTTCTCTGCTAGATACAAAATGCAACAAGGGCAGGAATCTTGGTCTTGGCCTAAAATACTACCTAACATATAGTAGTGTTTAATCAATAAGTGTTGAAAAAATGAAAGAACGAATGAAAAGTGCTGGCAGCCTAGCATAACAATACCAAAGGGACTGTGGAATATTTATGAGGAGAACAATATATATATATATATATATATATATATATATATATACACACATATATATGAAAATATTACATGTTAATATGTTATATTAATATATATATATATATATATTAGACTTAGCTACACACCTGTCTCCCTCCACTAGTATTTGGAATATATCACAGTTTTCTTACATGCAGGGAATGAAGATTCTCAGGTGGAATCTCTAATTTGAAGACAGTTTAAGCATCAAAACAGTACAAAATTTGAGGAAGATATTATTCCCATTTGACAGATGGGCAACCAGAGGCTGGGAGAAGAGAATCACTTTCTCACACTCACTATTACAGTCAGAGGAAGGGCCAGAGTTGATACCAGGTCAGCATTCTTTTTACTGCTCCCTGATCCTTTTCCGAACAACTGACAAAGCCCACCATCTCTCCCCACCTAAAGGATGCAAAATTGTGTCCAACTTTCCAGCTCAACACAGAGCAAAGGAAACATGTGAGCTACTTAAACTATGAAAAAATTCAAATTTTCTCCAAATCTTGTTCTGACAACAACCACATAAGTAAATATGATATGCTTAATGGAATTTAAAATGTGTTTCTCAAATTTCAATACCAAATCCAAAGGAACACAGATTATACACAAACATGAGTATTTGGAGCATTTCTACTCTCCCATATTTCCAAGTATGATTTTTATTGTTTGTTATGTATTAAACTTTTGAATACCCAAGTGGTTTGTAAAAGCTTTTATTAAAAATCCCAACTTTTGGATGGATAGCCAAATTGAATCTGAACCCTGAAACAGCTGAGCCATACGATGAGTTATTTTCTCACGCAATCTCATTGAATATACAGGGAGTTGTATTTTGTAGAAGGCAATTTTAGTGAAATGCTCAGGACCTGGCATCCTTTAATTATCTTGACATTGTCCCACTGGAAGGGAAATGATTAGGCACAGAAAAAGAAGACGGAGAAAGAAAATGGTTGGAAGGAAAAATTGAATAAGAAAAGAATTATCTTTTTAGATATGGTCTAGGAATGAAGAATAAATAAATGAATCATGGAGAAAAAGAGGAGGAAGGGTGGGGCAGGGCAAAGATCAAGGAACCTGAACCGAAGTCATGCAGTGAGGCTGCAGGGCAAGAGCTTCCCTTCAGAGTTTCCTACTCCCGAGCCTAAGAGAAGGTGGGAACTCGGCAAACTCTCTTCCTTCCCCTGCTTTCCTGGGATCTTACTCTAGGAAAACAAAGCCAGGAAGAGAGGAAGGGGGAAAGAAGAGATGGGTGTGAAGGAAAGAAGAAAAGAAGAAGTGGAGGGAGGAGGGAATGTAGAGACTACAAGGTCACACACTTGTCATCCCTACGGGCACTTTGCTTCGAGCAAGTGTTTTAGGACACCTGTCTACAAGTTTCATCATACTAGGCATTGGGCTACATTTAGAATGCTTTTTAACCACAGATCCATTGTTCTGGTGAAAAAAAAAAAAGAGAGTGTATAAACATCCACGTATCCATCAAGTCAAGATACAGAGAATTACTTTCCCAGTTCTTCTCTTAACTGGACTCTCCTCACCTCTGAGGCTTCATGGAGGCTTCTGTCACCACCCCTACTCTCCGTGAACACCTGTGCAGTGGTTCCTCCTCCGACGTTGTGAGTCTCCATCCATCATTCTTTGTTTCCTGGCCAAGCACCATGATTTCTAAGTATTTGGGGCATGTGTTCTTGTCCTGTTTATTTGTTTTCAGTTTATTTCTTATGTTAAACTGCAAAATTTATGAGAACAGAACCAGACTTACTCCATCGGACATTGTTTCCCAAGTGCCTAGCACGATGCCTGGTATGTATTAGCTGTGAATCAAGTATGTGTTCAGTGAATTTTGACAATGATCAGGGAGTGATGGTAAACAAGAAAAAGTTCATGTCTAAAAGCAAAACAACTCATCTATCTTTTTTGTATGAGCATTATTACCATCATGTACAATGGCAAAAAGAAGGCACTGGGTCTTACTCACTTTTCAACCCCTGTGCTCATCTCTAAGGACTCAAACTGTGTTACAGAAAAGGAGAAGGATAGAAAAAAGGAGGGGAGTGTGGGAGGGAGAGAGGAAGAGAGAAAAGAGGAAGAAAAACTTCAGGTGATTGGATAAGGAAATATAACCCAAACCAGTAATGGAGAAAATCAGAGATAATAGCCTAAAAGAAACAGAACAAAACAAACAAACAAAGAAACAAACACTCGGACTCCAAGTCACACTCTTTGCATCACCTCTGCCCACTTCAACATGTAGATGTACTGAATAAGAAATAACAGAAGCAGAAGCAAAACTCAGTAAATCACAGGAAAGCAGAGGAAATCTGTAACAGGATAGTAAACCTGAGCTAACTACTGAAGGCCTGGAGGGTGGGGAGTTCTGTGAATGTGGCCCTAGAGTTTTGAGACTTGTCTGAAGACACCACAGCAATGGGCCTTTTGTGCAGAGGGAACTCTACTGAAAAAGTCCTCTTATCCGTCTTGAGCTGGCATTGTGGAAAATCCCTCCCCAGCCCAGGGACTCAATACCAGGTCTGAAAGCATCAGGAGCGAGAAATCACAACCGTAAGCTTCTGCTGTGCTTGGCGGTGGAGCCTGGTTTTGCATGACTTACGCGGGCAGGTGGCGGGGGTCTGCGGGCCAGGAAATTGACAAGAAACCTGGTCTGAAATGAATGACATCTGTAGGGCTCTGGAAGAGGCAAATCCAAACCACATCCCAGGGATGACACTGCAAACCTAGGGCACACAGAAATCTCATGGAAAACAGGACGCTGAAGAGGGAGTCTGGTCCAAAACAACACAGCAGGGCAAGAACTATACCAGCAAGCACAATCAGCAGATATGACACACAAAAGAATTCACACCAGGAACAGTGGAAAGTCAACTTTCAGAGGATAGGTTTAAAACTCTCAATAAAATAAAGGAAGGACCAGAAATTAAAACCACAATGTTATGATAAAAGAAATTATTAGAAAAGTACTAAAGAAAATATAGTCATTGAAAAATTTAGAAATTTAACCTACAGATTTCAATGGTAATTTCTCAGATAAGTGTTCTCTCAGCATTGTACATACATGTAGACTTATTTCATTCTTATAACTAAGCCTATGAGATTAGTATATGCTATTGTTACTCTCACTTTTCATATGATAAAACTAAGGCACAAAAGCTCACACCAAGTGAGCAGGAAAGCCATGATTCACGCTTAGAAGTCTGGATCCTGAGTCTCAGCTCTACACCAGCAGGCTTTACTACCTCTGGGGATATTATAGTAGAAGAAAGAGAGTGCTGAAGGGAGAAACTGGGTCTTGGGAATTGAGCAAAAGAGCTAGAGCAAACTCAGAATGCAGCTAAGAACTATACAGAAATAGAAATGGGAAGGAGGAAAACAAGAACACAATGAGAGAGGCCATTGAGTCTGGGAGCTCCAAAAGCAAACACTGAAGAAGAGGAAGGAAAGGCAATGCTCAGAAGGGTTAACAGGTTGGGACTGACCAAAAAGGTTATGAAGATTCCTGTTGAGATAATAGTACTAGTCCAAGCAAAGTAAATAAGTCTACACCCAGATACACCTTAGTGCAATTTCAGACATTAAAGCTCAGAAAGATATCTTAAAAACTTCTGGAGAGAGAGAAAAAAAATGAGAATACCATTAAAGAGCAAATGGAATTCACATATATGAGCTTTAATATATGCCAAAGGAAAACGGAAGCATATTTTAAAAGTGCTGGTAGAAAAATCTGCCAACCCGGAATTCTGTACCTAGCTACATATAAATAGGAATGTAAAATCTTATATACACTAAGATATTTTCATACATGCGTAGACTAAGAGATTCTGCTACTCACACAGTCAGGGAAAGAACTACTACAGGATGAACTTCAGACAAAATGAAAGTGAATCCAAACAATGAAGAGATAGGCACAGAGCAAAGGTACACAGATAAATTGGCAAATCTGTCAAAAGTATTGACAGCAGAAAATACCATCTATTTTGGCAAGGTAAAATTAAGACAACTAAAATGCTGGAAACAAAAACAGGAAAGACAGAAATGGCAGTTAAGAGTTAAAGCTTCCTAAACTTCCTTATCTTATTCTGGGGGAAGATAGAGAAATAATTAAGTTTAAATTCCAATAGCTCAATTTCATTTCTAATGTTTTATTGCTTAAAATAGATCTTGGGCAAAAATGACATTTTTTTAGCATTTGTGAATGCTTATTGTATTGCATTATGGGTGTTTGTTATATTGCCTCTGTGCTCTTTTCTATTTTGAATTTTGTGTAATTAAAAAAAATCCTTTTCACATTAACTGAAAGGCAAATTAAGTCTTCTAGACAATTATTTCACACCTTCCTCTCCCCACAAACTTTCAACACCTCCTCCCTGTTCTCCCGCTCGGCTGGTGACCTTGTTTCTCACTCCACTGAGAACACTGAAATGATCAGAAGGGCATCCCGCAGACTCCCCCTCGGCCTCCGCATCGTGAGCTGCTACAGCCCGCCGCTTGGCAGGTACAGTCTGCTGGTCCCCTCCAGGGCTGTCCCCCTGCTGATGGACTGACTGTGTGTCCCCTCACCTTCCCAGGACACCCAGGCACCTAGCCCTTCACTCTCCTGCATCCTCCCCCAAAACATACAAATGTGCTGTTATTTCCACGTTCAAAGCAGAAGCAAAAGCAACTTTCTCTTGCCCACTTGTTCCCACCTGCCTCTGCTCCATTTCTCTTCTGCCTTTTGCTGCAAAGCCTGAAACAGTTTTCCCCGCTGCCACCCCTCACAGCCCTCCTGCCATTCTCTTTAAACACAGTTCAGTGCAGCCCTTATACCCACCACTGCACTGTTCCTTATCCCCGTACTCAGTGATGACTGCCATCTGATGAAATCCAAAACTCAGCCTTCATCCTCACTGAACGTGTGCAGTCCTTGGAGTTCCTTGGCTTACAGACACATGCTAATCTCTGTCTCAATATCTGTCTCCATCAGCACATGGCATCCTCTATTCCCCCTCCTCCCCTGTGTCTCTTCCTCCTCTCTAATAAGGACACTAGTAATGGATTGGGGCCACCCTACTCCACCCTACCCTTCATCTTACTCACACCTGCAAAGACACAGTTTCCAAGCATTCATGGTACTGGGGTTAGGACTTTGAACAGATCTTTTGGGTCCATAATTCAACTTATGGCATATGGCTACCAAATATTTTAAATTTAACTTGTCCAAACTGAGGTTCTGATCTTCTAATTCAAACATGTCCCACTGGGAATTCCTCTTCCTTTTTCATATCAGGTCTACTTATTTACCAGTTATGCAAACATCTTGGAGTTGTCTTTGATTTCTCTTTTCTCACATCCCTTGTCTAGTCTCTAAAGAAATCCTGTCCACACACACACACACACACACACACACACACACACTGTATCTCACCCCTTCTAACCACCTCTATTGTCACTAACTTGGTTCAAGGCCCAATGGTTTTCAGTTATTACAACACATTTGACTATGCTCCTGAGCTATATATAGTATATACAACCAGTCTCCTAATGGCCAATCCCCACTCCCTGCAGTTTTTCACTCTTATAAACAGCCTTGCGATGATCATCCTTATGCTAACATTTTTTTTTTGCCCTGAAGTAATTATTTCCTTCAAGTTAAATACTAGAAGTGGGGTTGCAGAGTCAAAGGTAGCATATTTTATAATTTGTTTTATCTTGCACAATTGCCTTTTGGAAAGGTTGTGTGAACTGGGCCCTTTTAAATGATCAGTAATTCACAGCTAGGGTAAACTTGTTTTTGCTTTGTAATATGGACCTCCATTTTTTAGAAAAGTCAAGCCATTTCCTTCTTCTAGTTACTTTAATCTAATATATATTGTGTGCCTACCAGGCACCAGGCACTGTTGTAGACACAGAATCTTGCCTTCCTGGAGCTTAAATTCTAGCTGGGAAGTAGACTGTAAATGATAATCAGAGCAAACAAATAAACCATAGAGTATATTGGAAGGTGACGTCTACTGTGGTGAGAAGCAAGGATGTGTTGGTTGCAGTTTGAGCAAGAGGGTCAGAGCAGGTCTTGTGGAGAAGTGGGTAACTGGGCATCGGCTGGGAGGAGTGCAGTTAGCTCTGCAGCTCTCTGGGGAGGAGCCCAGGCAGAGAGAGCATGAAGACAAAAGCAAGTATTCATGTAGGATTAGTAGAAGTCCATGGAAGAGGTAGGGAGTGGGTGACTGGAGAAGAATCTGTATTTTAACCCAAATCTAACTAATACAGCAGCGTGAAAATTTCCTGCTCTCCTGCAGTTTCTCTACACTCTACTAACTCATTTTAGAGCTGGCCAAAGGAAGCAAGAGCATGTAAGAGGAAAGAAAGTGACCAAAGTACATGCACTCAGCATCCAGAAAGGGCATAGAGTCTCCCTTGTTTTGCTTTTCTACCTGCTTGTCTTGAATGGAAAGTTTGCAGCAGAATTCTTCACTTCCTTTTGTAGGCATGGGCATGGCTACAAGGAAGCTCCCACCACCTAACGCCCAAGCCTTAGGCCTGTTTGTTTCCTCAAGCCCATCTTTCTACACTCATACTCCCTTGCATGCACACTCACACACACCTCACACACCCTTGCACACATGGGTGAGATCCAGCCCTCACACTGCTGGCTATAGAGTCCCTGTGAGGCACAGTCATACCCCGTGTTCTTGTAGTTCATGTGCTGTGCATGTGCATGACCTGTAGTAAATACCTTGTCTGTGAAACAGCAAATGCCCCCACAATTATAATAACGAATAATTATACCCACCTTTTCCACGCATCACATATGTTGCAGCCAGGTGCTGCCCTGCTAGAGGGACGGAGTGTTCTTGCAGGACAGGAACCGGTGTCTCACGATTCCTGGTAAACTCTTCAGCCTTAGCGGGGCCTGCCACACGGCAGGGGCTCAACCAGTGATGAATGAGATGTTTAAGTGGGTTTACACTCAGGCAGAAAGGAGTGTGGGTGTGATCTGTGCAGCTCTTAGGCCCCCAAGACAGCCCCATGATCACAGTGTGACTTTCTCTGTAAGGTTTACATGTGAGGAAGGAGGCAGGATGATGCTGACCAAGGGCAATAGGGTGGGAGTTGACAAGAGACTCAAATGGACAGATCCCAGGTCCTGAAGGAGGGACCATGGGGCGGGGATGATGTTTAGCAATATTGTGTTTGGACTTGGTTCCAGACATGAGCGCAGGAGCTGAGACCACAATAGGAGTGGTGAGAGGCCAAGCCCAGGAGAAAGGGACTAATCCCGACTGGCCTCCGTGTACCAAACATCCAGCATGGCCTTTTGAGGAGTGGGCTGGGGATGTGGAAACTAGTGTTACAATGTCAGCACATCAGCAAGAAAAAAAACCCAAGCTTAAAGAAAAGATATTGTAGGAAGCAAGCTAGCGAGCCCAATCCTAGCCAGGCTTCAGTTTCGCTGGGGCAACTGGTCGCAGAGGCTCTGATAGGGCAGGTCAGCCCACGTTTAGAAGTGGATGCTTCATGTGGCCTCTTGGGAACACAACATGTGAGTGTCACATCACCAAAATGTACCAGGCATGAGGCATAGGTCACCAGATGCCTTGCAGTCACCATTAGGCAGCGGGGAGGAGGGTCTGTTTAGCATCGTGAGTCCCAGAAGACATCTGATGCCACTAGGCAGGGGGGTCCCCATCTGAATCAATGCCCTGGTTTGTGCAGGAAGGAGAGCCAGGTGCCATGGCCCTCGACCTGCCATCTCTGGGCCAATCCTTAGCACTGAGGTCCAGTGGGGTCCCTTTCTACTGTTAGACATGCAGGGATGTACGAGCAACAGTGTCTGCTCCATTGCTGAAGGCACGGCAAAGGGAGAAAGAAAAGAAGGTTGTGTCCATCATTCTCATCCAGGAACGTTGTCAGACGGGAAGGTCGAATTATGCCCTGGTGTCAGAAGGACCCAGGCACTAGGGGACAAGCCTGAGCAGCTGGCCATCAACATCCGGGGAGGAATGGCCTTTGGGCATCTCCAACGAGTGGCTCCTATGTGAGCATCTACGACACAATCCGCAAATACGATTGTCCCCGCCCAGAAGAGAGAACTCAAGGGCAACGTTCCGTAGGTTTGTGGTCAAAAACGCAGACTCATATCTAGTTTGCCACCCTCCCAAGTGCTGAGACTCGGTGAAACAGTCCCTTGGGGGACGGGTTGTGTCACAGTAAGGAGCGAGAGACCGCCTCACCGCTGCCCTGAGGTAAGCAACCGTGGTGTGGAGGTAACTTTGCACTTGACACATCCGAATCTTTGTTCCATGACTCACCATCAACCCAAGTAGTTAAGGTGGTAAATTCATGGGGTTGTGGATTGCTGGTTGTGGGAATTTTTTTCACCCATAAAATACAGCATACAAGGGTTATAAACACACAATACAGATTATCAGACTATAAAAAGGCATAACAATACAATATGATTCATTGCTGGCATGGGCACAATATTTTGCTGGAAGATTAAAGACTATGTGACTTAAATAACTTTTATTGTAATGCTTTCAACAGATCTCCTAACAGGGAAAACAAACGGATTCAGCCTGGTGCTATGACTGGTGAGTAGTACCCAATAAAATCCCCCGGAGGGCTATTCATCTCTCCAGTCTAGCTGAGATGGTCGCACTTTGGTGCACGTCTCCCAAGCAGCCCCGGCAGCCCCTGGGCTCCGCGGTAATATACCCGTCTCCGAGGATGCGCCTGTTGGGCTAAATATAGCGCGTGTCCTGGCGGTGACGCGGCCCACGGCCGGTAATTGATGCTCGCGTCCCCCCTCCCACGCTCCTGCACAGGCTCTGCTGGATTCCGTCCATGAATTAATTTGTGGTAATCTGGTCCCCAAATAAATAACTTTCGTCTTTACGCGGCACGCTGGGTTTCACGAGGAGCAATATGCAGCCCCGACAACGGGCGCTTTGGCGCTTTGCACAGGACCAGGGGACACCGTGCGCGCCGCATCTACAATTCAAATGCAGGGGTGAGGGCTGAAGGCATCAATCTGTCCGCGTCTGCCTGCCGCATCCAGGCCCAGCCGGAGGGGGGGCTGTGGGCACGGCCCCCCAAGAAGATTTGGAAGCAGTGACAAGTGGAGAGACCTGATGGCCTTCGTCCTGGGGGCTTGATGCGCGGGCTGCTGGCAGAGCGTGCGGTCAGGATGGAGATGCCGCGCGTGAGGAGCCTACCTGGTGCCCTATCCGCCCCCGCCCCGCCCCGCCCCCGCCCCCGCCCCCGCCCCCGATTGGCTGCGCGCGAGCAGGGCAACCGCCGAGTTCCCCAGAGTCGCTGGCAGCCTCCTGCTCTTTGTTCTGCCGAGTGTGAGAGTAGCGTAAATAGCAGCATCTGCGGCTGCTCCTGCTGCTCTGACCGCCAGCCAAGTCCCCTTCTCTGCTCTCCCTGTCGAGCCACCCACACGCTGCACACACGCGTGACCGGCCGAGCGGGCGCAGCGCGCGGACCCCGGGGCGCAGCGAGGCCACGCGCAGGGCCGCGCCGGGGGGACCCCCAGCCCCGGCTCCTGCTCCCGGAGTGGGGGTCCCCAAGCCCCGGGTGCCGCACTGCCGACCTTGCGGGCATCGAGGGGTGGCTGCGCAGAAGGCGCGCTTGCCCCGCTCCCCCGCAGCCCGCGGCGAGGCCCCTCCTCGTTCCCGAGCAGCTGTAGGAACCTCCGGGGAATTTCATGCTCTGGAATCTTTGGAGGCAGGATTCTTCAGTGGCAATCTGTCGGGCTGCACTGAGCCCTGGCCCGAGCGACTCAAGGAATTCTGCTGCCGAGGGCAACCAAGAAATTTAACGTTTGGTCCAGAATCTTTCCATGGGGCCAGCCCCAAAGTGTCCATTTTTCTTGGATGTTACCATTTCCTTTCTCTTCCTCCCGTCTCTGTTAACTGACAAAAGGAAAGGCTGTTATTTTCCGCGTGTCAAAAGAATCTGCATTGTTTCCCTAGCTAAGTGACAGATGTCACCGGACTGTGAATTGTATCCTAAAGTTCTCAACAGCCCGATCAAAATTAATGTCGTCTTGGTTTTAGAAATAAGTTGTCACAGGGTTAGTGAGATAGCTTTATATTATTAAGACTTCGATAGCATCCCGAGTCTCTCTCGGAGACAGCTTTAGCATAAAAATGTAGAATTCCCATCTATATTTATCCCTTGTTTTTTAATGTGTATCTTTCTAGTACATGTCAACCCCAAGGACATAAAATGCTTGTCTCTGAGGAGCTGCCTGTAATTGTGTTTAAAAAATACACACCAAGAACTCTTCTGTGCATGGAGAATTCTGCACGCCGCTGGTGAAGTATGTGTGCACAAAATGGCAATCTGTGCTGTGGTCATTAAAGGTTAAAATTGGCACAGGCCTGAAACGTTCTAGGACTAAAGCAAGTATTTTCAAGCTAGTAGCAAAGGATGGTCTTCAGCATTTCAAGAAAGGAGAGGCACCTGGCTGGAGCACACAACTCTTAACCTTAACCTTAGGGTCTTGAGTTCTAGTCCCACTTAAGCATAGAGATTACTTTAAAAAAATGTAGCAGGATTTCAAGATAGTAAATGCAGTCTGTTTGTTAAATTCCCTTTTTGTTTCTTGTTTGTGTGTCACTGTTGTTCTCTACAACGTACTATAGTTTTGCCATCCCAAATCAATAAGGGTTTGAATTTTATGGTATATGTGTCACAGGGGTGAAAAATTAGAAATGGTTCAAGAACTAATTTTTTCGTTGATTATCTAACAGATAGGAAAGTGCTGAGGAGAATAAAGGGAAGGGGGAAGCAAACACCAGGAGGTATAGGAGGCCAGGAAGGTCCTTGATGCGGATACCCTCACCTCTGACAACCGAGGCCCCGAGGCCGAGGCCCCGGCTGCCTCACCCAGAGGCACTAAGGAAATCCAGCAGCCAGACCAGCACTTTTACATGTCCATTGACTTGCAGATCACAGCTGCAGCACCAGGTCAGCAAGACTATAAAATGGTGGCTTATTTCAGCTCTGTCCCCAGAGCACTAGGAAGAGATCTTTTCTGCTCTCATGACCAGACCGTGAGGACTGTTTCAGATACTAACATTTTCCTCTCCTGTTTCCTTGCTTCCTATAGGAAGTGAGTCCTGAGAAAGAGTTCTTTCCTCTCCCAGAACTTTGAGTCTGCATAGAACATCCCTTCTAAGGGGCAGATGGACCCGTCAAGGATACACACAGAGGACCCACTGGCACTGAGCTTAAAAGTAGGGTGTAGGGTGGTTACTATGCTCCCTGGTCCTGCTCAGTCCAATATCTGCAGGACACTGAGATTATAACTGTGGTATGTGTCAATTTGACTCAGCTAAGGGATGCCCACATAGCTGGCAAAACATTATTTCTGGCTGTGTCTGTGAGGGTGTTTCTAGGAGGGGTTAGCATTCCCATCAGTAGGCAGAGTAAAGAAGATCACCCTCACCCATGCAAGTGGGCAGCACCTAGTCCATTTAGGGCCTAATAGTGCAAACAGGCAGAGGGAAGTTGAATTCCTTCTCTGCGTGAGCTGGAACATCCATCTTCTGCCCTCAGATATCCATATTTCTGATTCTCGGGCTTTTACATGGTGCATCTTGGGACTTTTTCAGCCTCCACATGAGCCTACTTCTCTAATAATCTCCTCATATATGTCTACATGTGTCCTGTTGATTCTGTTTCTCCAGAGAACCCAGGATACTCTACAGAGACACTGGAGGGAAGTGCAACTATTCAAGGAGATCCACTGCTACTTAGCCTGAAATATTCTCCAAAACCAATTTGGTTGGATTAAATTGAGAAGCAAAGAGGAAGAAGAGGTTGGTTTATGTGGGAAAGTCAACATAATGTGGGTGACACCCCTCAAAGGGGCAAGGCCCTTATCACCCAAATGCTAGTGGGCCCATGGGACACCTGATGACTGTTGCCCAATCAGAAGGAAATGCAAAAACTCTACAAGTCTGACTGGCATGGGCAGACCAAGCTATGCTTGTAGAACTGACTCACTTTAGAGGGAAATTTGTACCCAAAACTCCTGGAATGCACAGGGGAGTGTTTGGGGGCAGCAGGATAAGGAGGTGATTAATGGTACCTGTTCATGTCAGCACAGATTTTGCATGTTTTTCATGAAAAGTAGAAATTAGAGGGTGTAAAGTTTTCAGAGAAATCCTCCTCGAACCTTGGGCCCCATCCCACAGCACTTCCTATTAGAGGACTTTCCCAGCATCACCCCTTCCCTGAGCAGCTCTCCCCAGGCCCCGACTTTCTCAGCATTCTGTCACCACCTTGCTTGCTCATAGTCATGTGTACGCTTTGTACCCTTGCCAGAGGCAGACCCCTAGAGGAAGGGGCTCCATCTTTTCCACCTTTATAGTCCCAGAGAAACCTAACTCAGTGTTTTATGTAAGGAAGCTACTCAACAGTAGCTTGGTATAGTATTGGTTGGTACAGATAATAATTTGTATTGATATAAACAAGTTTTGTAATATTTTAAAACATCAAAATCCCCCCAACATGAAAATAGACAAGAATAAAACACTGAAAAAGAGGTTCTTCTCACATATGATCAATCATGGAGGATGGTGGTGTGGGTGCTAATATTTCCTGACTGACTGCAAGCCTGTGACTACAGCCCAAAGGCTATTTCCCTGCTCCTCAGTCCCAGTAGAACTGAACAAAAAGAGAACGAAACAGAGAAACAAAACTGCAGAACCAGAAGGAGAAGACACACGCCTATAAGAGAGTTTCCTGTGCTCCCCCCCCAGAGTCTGGAAAGGATGTCAGCCAAGAGAGGGGACCCTATGGCACTGAGGGAAGGAGTGGGGTCTTGGAGAAGCCCACTGGGAGCACTACAGGCTGGATGAAGCCAACGTAAAACCAAGCGGAAGCGATGCTGCCGTCCAAGACACCCCCTACTCCATTGCCTGTACAGTCAGCAATGTGCTCATTGGGAGTCAGGTTTGTTGGATACTCTGGGTTCCAGACACTGCCCAGCACAAACCCTCAGGGCACCCTCACAAGGGGAGTGTCCTCAGTCCTAGACAGTATTAAGTCCTAAAACTGATGTTTAGAACGT
Organism: Vulpes vulpes; assembly: GCF_048418805.1. Taxonomy (NCBI): domain Eukaryota; kingdom Metazoa; phylum Chordata; class Mammalia; order Carnivora; family Canidae; genus Vulpes; species Vulpes vulpes. The sequence continues at coordinate 55,237,441 of NC_132784.1, read as the reverse complement.
GGACATCTCCTGATGTGAAGGCAGTATGAGGGAAAGCCTCAGCCCAGTGAAGACAGGACAATGTGGGCTGGTCTCACTCTAGTACGTACTGAAATTCCTCTGTTGGGAGAGGTGCATGACTAGGGCTCTAGAGTCTGGACAAATGCCCATCAGGGTGAGATTTCTATGAAGTTTATTCTATAAATCCGTAAATGTTTATATGCTCACACATATATAATGAATACATGTTTGTGGATTTCTTTCTCAAAAACAAGTGAAATTGAATGTCTAGTAAGAGGCATTATTTTCATCTCATATCCATGGTACCCTTCTTCTACATCTGCCTTCCATGAGAACATTTGTAGGGAAAGGAAGTATAGAGCTCTAGGCTGTAGCTCAAGAAAAATTCAAGAGGTGAGGTGGTACATGGGGGGGCAGCTCAGTGGGATGTGAGAGTAGGGAGGATGGGCTATAGACTATCAAGAACACACTCTGCCCACCTTAGACCAGACAAATGGTCTACCACATGGACCATCTCAACCAAATCAGTCTTCCAGTTGGACCAAATTATTTAATCAAACCCATAAATCCTTCAAATAACTTTTTTTAATAGAGTAGTTATCTGACCAAATATATTAGATTATATATATGTTTAGATACCCATATATATATGTGTGGCATCAAAGAGCATCTTGCTTTAGAATCATATTTTATAGTTTAAAAAAATCTCTGCAGGACTGAAAATACTCTGTATGATAGTATAATAATGGAGACATGACATGATACATTTGTCCAAACCCATAAAAAATATATTATGTATGTACATTATGGACTTTGGTTATGAAGGAGGCATATATAGGTTCATTGGTTGTAACTGATGTCAATGCAGATTCATCGGTTGTAACACATACCACTCTAGTGAGGGATGCTGATAATGAAAGAGGCTGTGCATGTGCAGGGGGGTAAGGGGTATATGAAAATCTCTGTATCTTCCCTTCAGTCTTGCTGTGAACCTAAAACTACTGAAAAAATATAGTCTTAAAAATATTTTTTAAAACATCTACTGGCATATGCCATCTAGTCTGGTTTTCATTTGATCCTCCTCAGGTGGTCAGTGTGTATATCACTAACATCTTTTCAGAGATTAATAATGAGAATAAGTAGTTGAGTATGTCTCCTGAAGTGCAAGTAGCAAAGCATACCTCAGATCTTCCAAATCCACACCCCTTGTGACTTCTCCACTTGTGACTGTTGGTCTGAGTAGAAAATCCCTCACTACGGTGATAATGCTATTGGAGGAACTGTCTGGAAAATGCTATGGATGTATTCATGTATTTCATGATTATAATAGTGCTGAAAACCCAAAGAATTACAAAGAAGTTTTGTGTCCAGACTGGTATGTATACAATGGGAGGTTGAAACTTCATCACTTCAATGACAAAGTTGAAATAGCTTCCCTTCAAGGTCGTGAAGCCAGATCCACACCAGTGCCTCCCTGCGGATGATAAATGTGCTACTTTAAAACATATTTTCCACACCCTCTTTGTGTATCATATCGAACTTGCAAATATTAGTCATGGCAGGATGTGATGTTTATCAAAAGACCTGCCACCAGCCATTCGGGCCAAGAGAAACAATTAAGGCTTTCTGTTCATGGAGGAGATGTGGGGTCAATTGAATTGTGTTCCCAAACTTTTTGCTTGATTATAGGTTTCCAAAATAAATATGTAGATATTGCAACATGCTGATTGAGAACTAAGACTTCACATAAAGATATTGGTTACCCAGACTGGATGGATTTCATGAAAGAAATGTACAACCCATGACTGTGTGTAGGAAACAAAAAGCATTTTATTTGTTCTCGAGGACCTTTATTTCTAGGCCACATCTTATCCCACCTGCATGGTGTAATTCCTCCTTCCCACAGGCCACTGTGGGACATCTTATCTGTCATCTCTGGCACTTCACATACAGCACTTATACTGTTGTTTTACCCCAAGTTTGGCAGACAGTAAGTGCTTGTGATCTGCGCTTCCCTAACAACATAGACCACCAAGGGAACTGAGTATTTCCTTTTATTAGCTGAGCAAGTCCTTGGGGTATTGCCTTCCCCCCAAAATTAGAGATAAAACTACCATATTATCTAATAATCCCACTTCTAGGTATTCACCCAAAAGAATTGAAATCAGGATCTTGAAGAGACACCAGTACTCTGTAGTCATGGTGGTGCTATTTACAGCAGCCAAGACACAGAAACGACCCAGATATCCTCTGATGGGTAAATGAATGGACAGCATGTGGTGTATGCATGCATTGGAGTATTATTCGGCCTGAAACAAATCCTTCAATACATGACATCATGGATGAAGCTTGAGGGGATCATGATAATAAAATAAGTCAGTCACAGAAAGAAAAATACTGCATGACTCTACTTCCATGACTTGAGGATTGCTAATGAATGGGTATAAAATTTCAGGTGTGCAAGATGGAGTTTGCAATGAACTCTTTTCAACATTGTATCTCTAGTTGACAGTACTCTAACACGTAAAATTCGTCATGAATCCAGATCTCACGGTCAATGTTTCTACCACAATAAAATAAAATTAACAATAATAATAACTGGAAAAGCCACTTAAGAGGCAAGTATCAGGGATGCCTGGGTGGCTTAGTGTTTGAGCGTATGGCTTTGGCCCAGGGCGTGATCCTGGAGTCCCAGGATCGAGTCCCACGTCTGGCTCCCTGTATGGAGCCTGCTTATCCCTTTGCGTGTGTCTCTGCCCCTCTCTCTCTCTCTCTCTGTACCTCTCATGAATAAATAAGTAAAATCTTAAAAAAAAAAAAAAAAGAGGCAAGTATCATTACAGATAACATCTGTGAGGTTTAAAGACATAACTGAGAGCCAGCTGATCTTGGGACAGTCACGCCCCTCCCCCCACCACCCCCCCTCAAGAGACCTGGCTCTGGAGTCCCCATCCTGACTCTGTGCTGGGCCTCCCATCAACCTCTTTTTTCTAAGTCACTCTAGATATCAGGGTCATTACTCTCAACTTCATAGATCAGGAAATCAAGGCTCAGAGAGCATGAGTGATTTGCTTGGGGTTACATTCAACCTTAGTCCATCTTTCCTAAAACTCATGGGGGGGGGGGGGTTGTTATTTTGCTGTTGCTCCCACTAGATTTATAATCCATGTTCTTGGCCAAAGGGATAGGTTGTTCTTGAGCCTCCAGATCCCTTGCACATCCATGAAGTCACCAGTGTGATTACAGGACGGAACCCCAGGGCCATCCCTTCAGCAAGTCAGCCGCTCTTGAGGACCCTTCCCAGTGAAGATCTTCCAGCCCCCCGTTGCAGCTAGATTCCACTGGAGGTTTTCCCCTGAATGGGGTGAGGTGGCAAGCCTTGCTAAGCCAGGCCAGCCAGTTCCTTTTCAGGTCACTAGTTAGAAGGATGAGGCCAAGGCCATCGGCAGGAGAAGCCTTCATAATGCAGCTGGTCTGCTTTCCAGAGCAACATGGCAGGGCTCCCCCGGCAGATTTCCTGAGATACTTGGAAGAAAACTGGAGCCCTCCTGTGACTTCTCAGCAACCCGCATGGGGACTGTTGGCTGGGGCTAGGGCCTCTGATCTTGCCCTGGGGCCAGAATCTTCAGATATTCTCATACCTGGGCCTGTGGATTTTCCCTCCAGCCAGACTGTTATATGATTAAAACTGGGAGCTTATTCATTGGCTACGCAGGCCAGTTTGTTCCAAATGGACTCAGTTAATCTTTCTTGGACCTGGCTGCAGAGGGCAAGTGCATTTCAGCTCAAGTGTTTGGCCAGGAGAACGAGCTGGAAGTAGGGGACAGAGCAGGAAATTGAGTCATGTCTAACAGGCAGCAGGTGGACCCTACAACTGGCGGGTGCTCATTATTCAGTGTTGCCAAACACTTGTCCAGTTCCGTGAGAAGATTTCTATGTGCCACCAGCGAGCATGATTTGGCTTCATTAGAATGGAGATAACCACCTTCCAGCTTACCATGCCAGAGGTTGACCAGGAATATAACCAGGGCCCATGTGGGTTCCCTGTAGGCCAGAGCTCACATGTCAGTGGCATGAGCCCTCTTGGGGTTTTCTAGGATAAAATCTAATGCTTATCGAGCAGTTATTATCCATCAGGCATTCATCAGAGCTTTTCATATGTCTTCATTTTAGAGCAACAACAACACAATAAAATCAGTTCTGTTGTTTTTAATCTCACTTTTACAACTGTGTGAATAGAAGCACAGAGGCTAAGTTAACACAAAGGAAAATATCTATAAGCAGCAGAACTGAGATTTGCACCCAGGCATTTTCTCACCTCTACAAAACACACTAGAAGCAGAAAGTTGCATAGCTGATTGTTATATGGGGAAGGAAGTTGTTAAGGACAGCCCTGTGATATTGATATTGTTTCTCCATTTTATAGAAGACAAAATGGGGGATTTGTCCCATTCTTGTGAAGCCAGTTTCTGTCTAGATAGACAGTACCTGGTCTTGTAGAACTCAACCTTCTAGTCAAGGTCCTCTATCCACCAATCAGGAGACTGTGGGAGGTGGGGTCACAGAGAGGAGCAGGCCTGGTCAGAGAGGAGGGGGTGTCTGTGCACACACACCCCTCCAGGAGTGGGGTCAGGGCTCTCTCTTCAGTGCTGGGTATAGGGAGCTAAGCTGGGAGCCCTCAGCATGCTGCAATAAATAAGAGACATCACACGGTGCCCACTTGTGAGTTTCCTATGGCTTCCATGACTAGTTATCATGTACTGATGGTTTTTAAAACAGAAATGTCTTCTCTCATAGTCTGGAGGCCACACTTCCCCCAAAGTGTGTCTGTGTCTGTGGCGTCTCCTCTTCTTCTTAGAAGGACATTGGAGTAGGGCCCATCCCACTCCCGTATGACTTCCTCCTGACTAATTACATGTGCAAGGACCCTATCTGCAAATCAGGTCATATTCTGAGTTGATGGTGGACAGAAATGTCCGGGGGACACTCTTCAACCCGGTACGTCCACACATGATGACAACCTCCTAGCTTCACGAGATCAGCAGCAGAGAATTCAAGAGAGGGAGGTGGAGGTGACTTACCACCAGAGCAAGCATTATGGTAGAGAGAAGGATGGAATAGAAGCCCCTCAGGAGGCTCCCTCTTTATTTCAGGGGTGTCCAAAGTGATAATCCCAGCAGTTCATGAGCAAGGAGAGCAGTTAGGCCTGTAGGGACAGAGTAGGATTTGGAAACTGAGTCACTTGGCAAATTCCACCAGAACTCCTCCTCCACTGGGCCTGACTGCAGCTCCTTGGCTCCCCTCAGAGCCTGAGCCATGGCCCCTCCACTCCCAGGCCGGGTGGGGTACACCCCCCACCCTGCTCCCACCAGCCCAAATGCCATGTGCAGAGCCCCGAGGGGGGTGGGAGGGACCCGAGCTGAGTGTGAAGCATGCATGAAAGAGACTAAATGTATCAAGTATAAAATATCAACGAAGAAGTGAAAACATAACAATGTTCATATAATTAATGACTCTTTTAAGGATCACATTCCAAGCCCAAATCTACGACATTTTAAGACAGTTTATCAGTTTGGATTTCTACCCTTCCAAAATGCCTCCGTTCTGGAGATTTTGGCGGCACATTAGTCAAATTTCTACCACCAAAAGATGAAAGGCCCATGGAAAGGGAAATAAAAAAAAAAAAAAAATCTAACTGGCTAGAAATAGCACAGAAAACCACAACCACTGGGTTGGGAAACAGTAACACAATTTGTTAGTCATGGAAACATATAACCATGTCACTCCATAACATACTCACTTCCCTCATTAAAGAAATACTTTGTGGCACAAGTAACAATATTATAATTTTTTATTAGGGAAAAATGCCAATGTTCTACCAAAACCCCAAGTCTGTTTAAAAAAAAAAAAGAAAGAAAGAAAATCTGTCTTAAATTCCAGTTTAGTGGAAATTATTAAATTTTTCTATGAGGGTAAAACAATGAATGAATTCATTTGATTTCATTTTCTTTTCCATCTAAAATACACCTAAAAGTCATAAAAATAAATTTGGGGCCAACGTTGTCAACTAAGAGGAATGAACCCGTAGTACAAATCTGCCATTATTAGAACTTTAAATTCTGTGATTTCTGCGTCCCTCCACTGGAATCCCGTGTCCTCTGATCCAGAAGCCTCCCCCCTCTGACTCGTTTGCTGTGGCTCCCCTGGGCCCCTCTCCTCTGTCTTCTGCGAACCGGCCCTTCCCTGGAGCTCCTTCTGCCCCTCTTGCATCTCTTCCCCCAGAGCTCCGAGCTCCCTGTGCTCCTGCAGCCTTCATCACTGGCCTGCGCTCGCCTGTGCTCCAGAAGGCATTCTCCTCGCCCTTTCTGGAAGCCTCTGGGCTCTTTCCCGCAACAGGTCTGATCAGGTCCCTCGGGTTCACGGTCTCTATGCCAGCCTGCCTTTCAGGAGAGCCGGCTCGTTTTGAAGGCCGCGGACACCGCACCTCGCAGGTGCTCCACAAGGTGCCCCGGAGAGCTCATGGGGGGGAGGGGGCTGCTGCACCCTCGGCCCAGACCTGAAACCCTGACTCCCCGCCAGGCGATCTGGGAGCCTTCCTGGGCTTGGGACGGGCCTTCCTCCCTGGCCTGGGGACAGCCAACTTCGCCCCTTCTCCTCAAGTCGTCCTCCCCCTGGACCTTTGTGTCTGTGTCCGAATCTCCTCTTCCGACAAGGTCACCGGTTATATGGGATTAGGACCCACCCCATGATCTCACTTCAACTTCATTGCCTCTTTAGTGACTGTCCCCAAATGCAGTCACATCCTGGTGTCCGGAGGGCCAGGATTCAGCACAGGCAGTTGAGCCGTGGGGCAGCCACCTCCCTCCTTGAGAATGCGATTTCTTTCGTCGTTGAAATCCCACATTTCTGAGGTTTTTGTGTGTTTGCTTGCTTGTCGATTCTGGAGGCTCCTGTCTTGGTCTGACTGACTGTTGGAGGAATTTGATGACCTACCTTTTAAAGACCTTTTGTCGCTGCCCTAGATGGAGTTACCCCTGAGTCTAACAAGTGCCCTTAATTCCATGCTTTTCACTTTACTCCTTGTTTCAAAACTGGATCCAAAGTTCTTCCACGTGGCATGCAAAATGTTTGCGCACTGCACACTCCAGGCCCTTAAATTTACAAATTATTGTCTCCTTGAAAGCGAGGCTAACCAGACCTGGTTTCCAGGCATTCTCGATGAGCATAAAGCCAAAGACCTGCAATAAAAAATGTCCAGTGAGTTCCAACCCTTCTATGGAGAGCTCTGAAAGGCAGCCACTTACGTGTGCTTTTTAAATCATTTTTTTTTTCCTTACTGAGAAGGATCATACAGAATCAACCCACTAAAAAAGAATTGTCGTAAAATCTCACACCATTGACTTGTAAATGGAATTGAATCTGTAGCGTCTACATAATGATACTATCAAAAAGGAAAAAACTATCACATCCATATAACAGATGAGATATGAAATGACTACCATGGCAGATGAACACCCCAGAGGTATTTTGCTTTATTCTACTCACTGCGTTTATATCTCCAGTTTCTCTAATTTTAGTTATTTTTTTCCTCAGGTCTCAAGACAAGAGCAGAAAGACTTTTTTTTTCCCCCTTCCTAACAAATTACCCCATACAGAAGTCAATAATATAAATACTTACGTTTCTGGGGTCAGGGCTGGGGCTTTATTAAAACTGATTTTTCAAAATGTATTTCTGTTGTTAGTACAGCTATAGGGAAGCCCTCCCATCGATGCTCCCCTTCTCATCATAATCAGAGCGTGTGCTGCGTGGGCTCCAAGGGGACGACAGTGGGGGACGCAGGCGGGGCCCCTGGGAGTCCCAGGTTCAGCCCCCAGCTCTGGTGATTCCGCAGCAGAGGGGCGGAGGAGGGTCTTCTCGGTTGGCCCCGCACCTGCCTGGGCTCCTGCTGCCTCCCCAACACCCTCCGTGGTGGCCTGGGTTCATCAGCGGGCACGCTCCACGGGGGTCTCATTCGAAGCTAAATGCAGTGTCCCCTGGGATGAAAAAAGTCATCAGAAACGTGGGCACAGGCCTTGCTTTCTGCTGCCAGCAGGATATGTTCCCAGAGTGGAGACCAGGTGAGGTCAGTCCCCAATCCTTTGCCCTCAGCCCCCAGGGAGGGAGTCCCACTTAGGCCCATTAGGGCCAGAGCCTGGAGCAGGGGCTGGGGTGGCAGTTTCCAAGCCAGGTGACCTGGGGCCTTGTCACACTTGCCCCCTGTCACTGGGCCAACATACCCGCCCACTTCCCCTCACCCTCTGTGAGTTATTGGCCTTCCTACGATTTACAGGCTGGAGGGGCCTGGTTAAACTGTGTGCTTTGGACTTATTAAATATTGCTGGCCTCGGGGAGCGGCTGAGCCAGTGCTCATTCCCACGAAGTGTGGTTAGCACTCTAATTGTGGGGAACACAACCCCCGGCCTACTAATGAAGATCTATGGGGGAAAGCAGTGTTTCTCCTCTGAAAGCAGGGCCAGAGAGCTTCCTGCGTGTGTGCTCACCCACTCAGAGAGCACGGAATGCACGAACAGCCAAGTGTGCACTGTGGGTGCCTGCCGGAGAGATGCACGGCCGCAGTCAGAGGCCCCGTCTGCACGGAGTGGTGTAAAACCAGAGAGGAAAACAGAGGGAAGTGTGCAAAGAGCAGAAAGGAGGCCCCAGCCACATCCTCCGCAAACAAATAAATAAACACACAGAATATAATAAAAATGCCCCCAAAACGTAAGCACTTGCATGCAGTGAAATTGCTCCCTCCTTCTGGTCTTCTCATGCTTTTCCATTCCAGCCAACCTTTGATTTAGCTTCCGTGACACCTTAATTATATTTATGCTTTGTACCTTGCTTTATTCATCAAGGCTTAAAGATAGCTCGTTTTCTTTTTGTAATTTTCCAAGAAGGTTGTAGGGGGAAAAAAAAGCACATAGGCCTTAGCAAGAGCTTGCAAAATGATAATTTCTTTCTCCACCCGTCACAACCTTTTTTTTTCTTTTTGTAGTAGGAAGGCAACACGTGTTCATTTTGCAAAATTTGGAAAATGTAGAAAAATAGAAAAAAGGTAAAATGTATCCACCATTCTTCCTCCCAGAAATGGCCAGAGTTATATTCTAGAAAATTTGTTTCTATGTTTATTATAGGTGACCTAAAAAAAAAATAAAGGTAAATGTGAATATAATTTCATTTTATAAAGTTAAGGTCATATTATATACAGTACTGTACACTGTATTCTATTTAACGTTACATTGTAAAATTGTTAATATGACACAAAATATTCTTTGCAAGTGTGCTTAGTAACAGCTATGAAATATTTTTTAGTGTGTGTACCATAATTTCTATTTCTCTATTTTTGGATATTTACACAATTTCTAGTTTTCTCTCATAAATCATGCTGCAACGACTATCCTTAGATATAAACCTTTGAACACACTTCTGGTAATTTCTTAAGGATACATTCCTAAGTGTGAAAATTATTGAGTTAAAGAGAGAGAACATTCTTGAGGCAAAGTCTCTATATTGCAAATTTACCCTCTCTCCCACATGCATGAGACATCCTTCTCTCTGGACCCTTACCAGGATGGAGTATTCCCCTGAAAATTTACAGATATGCCTTTTTTATTGGTGAAAAATACTATTTTTAATTTAACTTAATACAAAAGAGACCGAACACTCTTAATATATATTTGTGCTCAGTTTGGACTTATTTTGCAATTTGTGTGTTGCTATCTTTTAAAAACAGGATGTTAATATTTTTTCTTACAGATTTGGGCACTATCTTTGTGTATTTTTTTGTCTTCAAGGCTGCATTTTTTCCTCATTTCTAAGTTGTCGTATTTTTGTTCATGAAATTTGTTGATATTTTAAGTATTTTTGATGATATAAATTGTTAGGGAGTAAAATCTATTACTTCCTTTGTTATTACAGTTTATTTCATTTATTCTTTGGAAGCTCTTCACCCTCCTGAAATAATTTTATTGCTTATCAGAAACACATCTTGCATTTTGGTATTTTTAAATTTTTTCTTAAAGATCTTATTTATTCATGACAGACACAGAGAGGCAGAGACATAGAGGGAGAAGCAGGTTCCATGCAGGGAGTCCAATGCGGGACTTGATCCAGGCATTCCGGGATCACAACCTGAGCCAAAAGCAGACACTCAACTGCTGAGTCACCCAGGTGTCCCTGGTATTTTTTTTTATTATTATTTTAACTTAGTATTTTGAAAAAGTAAGTCATCATATAGAGCAATGGGAGACCCTAATTTGATTTTTCTCTCCCAATTAGCAAAGATAGTGGCACAATAGATTGAGCAATCCATAGTTTCTATGATGGTTTACAATGCTTTCTTTACCACAAAATCTGATGTATCCCAAGGTCTTTTTCTGGGCACTATAATCTCTTCTACAGATCTGTTTGTATATTTTTGTAAATTAACAAATTCATTTAATTGCTAAATTAGTTTCACACCATGATTTATAATATATATACTATATATTTATATGATATAGTAAATCTAATATATTTGCTTTATGACATCTGATAGATTGCTTCCCATCATATATTTTTTTTACATTTTTAAAATAATTTTCACAAATTGGTGCAGCCACTTTGGAAAAGTTTGTCAGTTATTCAAAATGTGAAACTTAGAAGACTAGCAATTCCATTCTTCAGTCTCTATGCAAAGAAAGAAAGCATACGTTGACACAAGACTGGCATGCAAATGTCTATAGAAGTATAACTCATAAAAAAATAGAAACAGCCCAAATGTCCATCCAACTGGAATAGAAAAACAAGATGTCGTATACCCACATAGGAGAACATATTCAGCTGTATAAAGGAATTCTAATGCATACTACCGTGGGGGCGAACCCTTGAACACATTATGCTAAGTAAGAGAAGTGAGACACAAAAGGCCACATAATATATGATTCCACTTTCAGGAAATGTCCAAAAAGAAATCTACAGCTACCGGAAGTAGGTTGGCGGTTCCCTGGTGAAAGCGCCTGGAGTGGGCCGGCCCTTCTCTCCTGCTGGGATGGAGTTTTTCAAAGTTACACTGTGGGGACAGTTGAACAAGTCTGTAAATATACTCAACATCATCGAATTGTACACGTAAAATGAGAGAATTTTATGGTATGTAAAGTATACCTCAATAAAGCTGTCAAAAATCATTTTCACTATTTTTCAGATTATGTTAGGATCATTTGTTGAGTCTCCCCCCAAATTCCCAAGTATTACACTAAAACTTAACTGAGGAAAACTTATGTTTATATTGATAATGCTATCTAGAAACATCACATCTATTTTATTTCTTTTTTGTTTGTTTTATAAGTGGAATCATACAGTAACCTTCAGGGTTATCATATCATATGTAACCTTCAGGGTATCCCATTAAATTCTCTTTTTATTGTTTGAGGGTCACATTCTCCATTTACTTCACTAAATTTTTTCTTAAAGTTAGACTTACTCATTTCCTTCTGGTTAATATTGTAAATTTTTTTTTGCCATAAATATTTCAATCTTCTTATTACCAGTATATTTTTAAAGCATTTTTATATTACTTAACCTTACATCACTTTGCTTTTTAAGATATTTTTAGATTAACTTGTTATTAGAGGTGTATAATTGTAGAGACTTCAAAAAAAATCTTTCTAATTTTTTTTTCCTTCTTTTGCATCAGCTAGAACTTCCTATTTGAATTAGGAGATTGTTGTTGGTAACAAATAAAATGATGTCATTCCTGATTTTAATGGAAATTTTTCTGGTGCTTCACCATTAAATATAATGTTGAGTTTTGGTTTGTGTGTGTGTGTGTTATAACTTATTTATTTTGAAATAATAATAAATCTGCAGAAAGTTGCAAAAATATGGTGGTCCTTTGTAACCTTTGCCCAGCATCTCCTGTCAACTACACCTTCCCAAACTATCATGTGACATTGAAACCAGGGAATAGGCATTAGTACCATGTGGGGGTATAGTCCCTCATCATCACCATGTGTGCAGATTTGTATAACCAGCACCACTATCAGGACACAGGGCTGCTCATCACCACACAGATCTCCCTGCTGCTACCCCCTTAGGGCCAAACCATCTCATCCCTGATCATCCTTGAGCCCTGTGAGTTTTCCTTCTCCCACTATTATTTGGGTATAACAGAATGGAATAAATGGTATATAATACATAATGACTTGTTTTTACTCACCACCCTGTCTTTGAGATCAAGCAAGTTGCTGTGTATATCAGTCACTTGTTTCTCTTCATTGTTGTACTATTCTGATTGTGGATGGACCGAATTTTATTTACTGTAGGAAATTTTGATTGTTTCCAGTTTGTACCTATTACCTGTCAATTACCACCTACTGAGTCTTTGCATAATTACAAGATTCTTAAAAAACATTTTTGTTATCATCATTAACTCCTAGATTTAATTAATGGCCTAAAGAGTTGAAAATTTGAAAAGCCAACTCATTGGAGGGTTTACAAGGAGCTAAGAAAAAAACAACAACACCTGAACAAAACTGTCATTTAGTACATGTATACATATTAATTAAGAGTGACTAAGTACATCCTGCTAAAAGATGAAAAGGTCAACCAGGAAATTAAGGAAGAATTAAAAAGATTCATGGAAACTAATGAGAATGAAGATACAACTGTTCAAAATCTTTGGGATGCAGCAAAAGCAGTACTGAGGGGGAAATACATCGCAATACAAGCATCCATTCAAAAACTGGAAAGATCTCAAATTCAAAAGCTCACCTTACACATAAAGGAACTAGAGAAAAAGCAACAAATAGACCCCACCCCCAGCAGAAGAAGACAGTTAATTAAAATTCGAGCAGAACTCAATGATATCGAGACCAAAAGAACTGTGGAACAGATCAACAGAACCAGGAGTTGGTTCTTTGAAAGAATTAATAAGATAGATAAACCATTAGCCAACCTTATTAAAAAGAAGAGAGAGAAGACTCAAATTAATAAAATCATGAATGAGAAAGGAGAGATCACTACCAACACCAAGGAAATACAAACGATTTTAAAAACATATTATGAACAGCTGTACGCCAATAAATTAGGAAATCTAGAAGAAATGGACGCATTCCTGGAAAGCCACAAACTACCAAAACTGGAGCAGGAAGAAATAGAAAACCTGAACAGGCCAATAACCAGGGAGGAAATTGAAGCAGTCATCAAAAACCTCCCAAGACACAAGAGTCCAGGGCCAGATGGCTTCCCAGGGGAATTCTATCAAACGTTTAAAGAAGAAATCATACCTATTCTACTAAAGCTGTTTGGAAAGATAGAAAGAGATGGAGTACTTCCAAATTCGTTCTACGAGGCCAGCATCACCTTAATTCCGAAACCAGACAAAGACCCCACCAAAAAGGAGAATTACAGACCAATATCCCTGATGAACATGGATGCAAAAATTCTCAACAAGATACTAGCCAATAGGATCCAACAACACATTAAGAAAATTATTCACCATGACCAAGTAGGATTTATCCCTGGGACACAAGGCTGGTTCAACACTCGTAAAACCATCAATGTGATTCATCATATCAGCAAGAGAAAAACCAAGAACCATATGATCCTCTCATTAGATGCAGAGAAAGCATTTGACAAAATACAGCATCCATTCCTGATCAAAACCCTTCAGAGTGTTGGGATAGAGGGAACTTTCCTCGACATCTTAAAAGCCATCTACGAAAAGCCCACAGCAAATATCATTCTCAATGGGGAAGCACTGGGAGCCTTTCCCCTAAGATCAGGAACAAGACAGGGATGTCCACTCTCACCACTGCTGTTCAACATAGTTCTGGAAGTCCTCGCCTCAGCAATCAGACAACAAAAAGACATTAAAGGCATTCAAATTGGCAAAGAAGAAGTCAAACTCTCCCTCTTCGCCGATGACATGATACTCTACATAGAAAACCCAAAAGCCTCCACCCCAAGATTGCTAGAACTCATACAGCAATTTGGTAGCGTGGCAGGATACAAAATCAATGCCCAGAAATCAATGGCATTTCTATACACTAACAATGAGACTGAAGAAAGAGAAATTAAGGACTCAATCCCATTTACAATTGCACCCAAAAGCATAAGATACCTAGGAATAAACCTAACCAAAGAGGTAAAAGATCTATACCCTAAAAACTATAGAACACTTCTGAAAGAAATTGAGGAAGACACAAAGAGATGGAAAAATATTCCATGCTCATGGATTGGCAGAATTAATATTGTAAAAATGTCAATGTTACCCAGGGCAATTTACACGTTTAATGCAATCCCTATCAAAATACCATGGACTTTCTTCAGAGAGTTAGAACAAATTATTTTAAGATTTGTGTGGAATCAGAAAAGACCCCGTATAGCCAGGGGAATTTTAAAAAAGAAAACCATAGCTGGGGGCATCACAATGCCAGATTTCAGGTTGTACTACAAAGCTGTGGTCATCAAGACAGTGTGGTACTGGCACAAAAACAGACACATAGATCAATGGAACAGAATAGAGAACCCAGAAATGGACCCTGAAATGTATGGTCATCTAATATTCGATAAAGGAGGAAAGACTATCCATTGGAAGAAAGACAGTCTCTTCAATAAATGGTGCTGGGAAAATTGGACATCCACATGCAGAAGAATGAAACTGGACCACTCTCTTTCACCATACACAAAGATAAACTCAAAATGGATGAGAGATCTAAATGTGAGACAAGAGTCCATCAAAATCCTAGAGGAGAACACAGGCAACACCCTTTTTGAACTTGGCCACAGTAATTTCTTGCAAGATACATCCACGAAGGCAAAAGAAACAAAAGCAAAAATGAACTATTGGGACTTCATCAAGATAAGAAGCTTTTGCACAGCAAAGGATACAGTCAACAAAACTAAAAGACAACCTACAGAATGGGAGAAGATATTTGCAAATGACATATCAGATAAAGGGCCAGTTTCCAAAATCTATAAAGAACTTATTAAACTCAACACCAAAGAAACAAACAATCCAATCATGAAATGGGCAAAAGACATGAAGAGAAATCTCACAGAGGAAGACATGGACATGGCCAACAAGCACATGAGAAAATGCTCTGCATCACTTGCCATCAGGGAAATACAAATCAAAACCACAATGAGATACCACCTCACACCAGTGAGAATGGGGAAAATTAACAAGGCAGGAAACAACAAATGTTGGAGAGGATGCGGAGAAAAGGGAACCCTCTTACACTGTTGGTGGGAATGTGAACTGGTGCAGCCACTCTGGAAAACTGTGTGGAGGTTCCTCAAAGAGTTAAAAATAGACCTGCCCTACGACCCAGCAATTGCACTGTTGGGGATTTACCCCAAAGATTCAGATGCAATGAAACGTCGGGACACCTGCACCCCGATGTTTCTATCAGCAATGGCCACAATAGCCAAACTGTGGAAGGAGCCTCGGTGTCCATCGAAAGATGAATGGATAAAGAAGATGTGGTTTATGTATACAATGGAATATTACTCAGCCATTAGAAACGACAAATACCCACCATTTGCTTCAACGTGGATGGAACTGGAGGGTATTATGCTGAGTGAAATAAGTCAGTCGGAGAAGGACAAACAGTGTATGTTCTCATTCATTTGGGGAATATGAATAATAGTGAAAGGGAATATAAAGGAAGGGAGAAGAAATGTTGGGAAATATCAGGAAGGGAGACAGAACATAAAGACTCCTAACTCGGGGAAACGAACTAGGGGTGGTGGAGGGGGAGGAGGGCGGGTGTTGGAGGGGAATGGGTGACGGGCACTGAGGTGGACACTTGACGGGATGAGCACTGGGTGTTTTTCTGTATGTTGGTAAATTGAACACCAATAAAAATTAATTAAAAAAAAAAAAAAAAAGAGTGACTAAGTAAGTCTTTTCTCTTGGTAACATTGAGCATAAAGACAGTGAGAGACAGAGTAGGAAATGAGGAATAAAGGAGGGAGAGAGAGTCACAGGACTGGAGAAATAAGAGGAGGAAGGAAAAAGAGGCCATCTCCCAGAGTGGGACCCCATGCTATCCAGTTTCCTACCAAAGGTGAGGTCACCCTCAACCAGGAGAATTCGTCCTGGGAAACGTCCAGGTATGTCCTGGCGGGTGAAGGATGGGGTCTCGGTTTTCAGTCAATGAACACCCTGGGATTTGGAGGCTTAAGCCACCTCATTAATGTTACTTTAGCTTTATTTTTGGCATCGGGGTGGATTTTTTTTTTCATTTGTTTCTGATGTTTGCTTAAGAGAGACAGAAAATGAGAAATTTCCTGAGGTGAGGAGGACATTTGAGACAGTGTAGACAAAAGACTATTCCTGCTCCTGAGACCATCGGAGACACAAAGACAGAAGCTAGAGGCCATCGCTCAAATGGAAGAGAGATTTTAAAAGCCCTGATTATCTCAGGAACATACATTGAAGGACCTTCCACAAATATAATTCAATCTGAAAGGCTTTTTCAAGGTTAATGAATATCAGTGAAAGTTATAAATTAGATGTTTTTCAATGTAAACTTGACCGTTTTTAATCAAGTTAAAAGAGCTATTTCAATTTCTTATGAAAATGAGTGCTAAGATGATCTTAAGTCCAGAATAATGTGAACATCTAAATTTGCACAATGTACTCTCCGTCTGCAGTAACTATTTAGCACGACCTCCTCCATTAATCCTCCATTAATACTGCATTAATAATCTCAGTACTCATCGAATATGGCCATGCCCGTGGACAGACGGCCTCCGTACATGCCCAAGCTGACAGTCTTCTTCTAGACTTGGCTTAGGAAATGAATTGGTAACGAAGTACAAAAACTGTGTCAAAACTGCAATCTGCGTTCCTTAACTCATGGACCTGAAGCCAGAGGAAGCTCTTACACACCCTTTGGGTCCATTCTGGCAGGGCTATTTCATTTTGGTTGGAAGTAAAACAAGAATTTCAGGGCCGACAAAGGCGTCTTGAGTCAGAAACAAGGGCTTCTCGTGAGATGCCTCTCTTTAATATTCCTTCCTTTTTGTGGAGTAAATGGGTTGGCTTCATATAGCTTGAAAATAATTAACTCGGGATCCCTGGGTGGCGCAGCGGTTTGGCGCCTGCCTTTGGCCCAGGGCGCGATCCTGGAGACCCGGGATCGAATCCCACATCAGGCTCCCGGTGCATGGAGCCTGCTTCTCCCTCTGCCTGTGTCTCTGCCTCTCTCTCTCTCTCTGTGACTATCATAAATAAATAAAAATTAAAAAAAAAAAAAGAAAAAAAAAAAGAAAATAATTAACTCAAATACAAATAAAAATTCCAAGTATTTACTAGCTCCTGGCTCCTGGCTCCTGGCCCTGTGGAAAGCTGTCTCCACAGTAGATAGCAGAGTGTTAGCGTCTTCTATACCGTATGAGGTCATTGTGAGGATGAACGAAAAAATACTCATGAACACCTAGCAGAGCACCAGGCATACAGCAAGTACTCAGGAAATGTTTGCTACTGTGTCATTTTACTGTCCTTGCCAGAGATTCAGTGTTAGGAAAACACTGTTACGTACATGGAATAGTAGTGCTTCTGTAAAAGAAATCAAGTGCTAAAATACCTGATATAGACAACAACATTCCAACTGAGTTCCATTGATCAGTATGTTGACTATCTACTGCACTACAGGTGGTGGACTAAGCACCGTATGGAGACAGGACACACATCTCAGCACATTGTTGAGAAGATGCCGTGATTCTCCTAAGGTAGAATTGTCATCCAAAGGTTAAGTGATATAAAATCTGCTTCTAAGAGTAGTCATTCACTTACCACTGACAAGTTTCCTCGCCACCAAATTTGGGAATATTTAAAGATGAACGGAAAAAAAATAACAATTAATAATAATTAATCATCATCATCACCATTTTACTTGAAAAAGGCAGTATTGCGTCTACAGAAATGCAAAACGGTTTTTGAAATCCATGTTCCCACCCCCTTTTTATTTGGTTTGCAAACCCATAACACTAAAACATCCTAACTGATTTTATTTCTACACTTTGTTAAAGCGATTGATCCCAAGCTGGGACCTCATATGCCCAACATTTAAACCACAGAAAACTTTACCAGCCTGGTTTTGAACTTACAGAAACAGTAGCTTTTAATGGAAATGCTGACAGACCCTTAAGTATAGCAACGTGAATGGCACCAGTGATAATAAATATGAGGAGTGATTCCCAAACCGAAGACTGGCAAATAGTTACCCAGCTGCTACAGAAATAGCAAGATAGAATTTAAAAAAAAAAAAAGGAGAAAAGAAATTAAATGAAATGGATATTAGCTGGAAACATCTGTGTTCACCACAGAGCAAAATGCATATTCAGCAGCCAGTTTATTGGCTCTTTAGAGCATGTGAATGGTGCATTGTAAATAATGACCTGCCTGTAATAAATTCCCAGTAAAAAAGAGAGGGGCCTCTGTGTGTTCCTCCTACAATTCACATTTCTGGGTCCCTGCTGTGAGTGATGATTCACAGCAGTCACAAATTCCTGTTTTCAAAATGCTATTGTATACTCCAGGGCTTTCATTAAGTTTTACACTAGCTGGGGAAATTTAAAACTTGAGAGAGTGAGGAGAGCAGAGCAGAGAGCTGCTCTCAGTGGCGGCGGCGCTTAACACTCCGTCTGAGGCGGCGGTGATGGATGTGATAGGCGGGTGTGCCTCCCAATCCACCCGAATTGCCTCCCATCCTTCTTCCTTCTGGAAACCCATAACAAAAGGAGAGCAGGGATCAGTGACTTCCTTATGCCATGGGAAAGGGAAAAGACAAGCGAAAGATCTTCGCAGCTGAATTTTGAGAGGCAGTTGGGAAGGTGCATGAAGAATGGGGCTCCGTGAGTGACACAGTCCACGAGGCCCCATCTGCATGGCTCGCCCCCCACCCCCAGACGAGCCATCACCTTGCTCCACAGGGTCCTCAAGTGTGTAGTGATTACCAAGACTCGGGGCTGTGCTCCTCATGTGTGCAGGATACAGCTGGTGAGCATACACGCTTGCCCAGGGCATGGAGCTTGGTCTAGTGGATCCCAACAGTTCAAGAAGAAATGATCCAGTCTCAATGCAGGGTTGCCTCTCAGCCTGAGTCTCAGGATAAGGAAATCAATGTCTTCATCCAGTTCAGTGAAATTCTTATTTTTTTTTTTAACTTTTACTTTCTCTCCTCAAAGTTCAGTGGGAACAAGGACAAAGGAATACATGGGTGGTTTCCTTAATAAGCAACAACTGGCACATAACATTATACTGGTTTCAGGTGTAAAAGGTAATGACTCGATTTGTGCATACAGCGTGAAATCCAGTGAATTCCAAAGACTGAAGTGCACAGTTGCTGGGCCTGTTGCCACAGACCTGATGAGACTAGTCCCTACACCTGGCCATCCACCTGCAAGACAAGGTTTTACATTCCATCTGAATCTTCCTAGCTGAATGGCTGAGCGACTGTACAAAGTACCGTAATGAGAAGACCTTTTGGCAGCCTCAAAATGTCCAGGGCTCAGGGTGCTCAGGAAGCACGGTGTCCAGTGGCCACCTCAGTCTGCACTTCAGAAGAACCCAATCTCCCCTGTTTCTGCAGAGCCACTGAGGCTCAGGGGTGGAGCCCACCACCATGCAGCCCCCCACCCCCCAGTCCCCACTGAAGCATCTCTGTGTCCCCGGGGGGAACAGTCAACCAGGCCACATGAGAAGAGGTTGTTTCACTTAAGACAGCTTAAAAGTGTGTTTATCAGGAGCTCCACGTCACACCAGCATACCCTTGGTGAATTGCTTCCCGGGCTCTTAGATGGATCTCTATGCACTGATCTCACACAGGGAATGCACTAAGTCATTTTCTAAAACAAAACACAGTTAATCCTCATTCTGTGTTTTCTCACCTTTTGTCTTTCCAAATAAACTAGTCCTTTTCAAATAAGCAAGTGGCTAGAACGACTAATAGTTTTCTTTTAAAAGTACATTTCTGTCAAAGGAAACTTCTATATTGCTGCCAGTAATTCCCAAATTTCCAGTATCTTTTTTTCTCCAAGGGATATTTAGGATTTTGCAAGGTCGGCTTAAAAGTGAAGACAGCTCATTTTACAGCACATCATGTCCCATCTTTAGAGATCACAGACATGGACGTGCGCAGAGAGGGACAGCCTCCGCCTCAGAAGTTTTGTCTTCCAGGCTCAGAAAGGGGGCTGGGGTGAGTCTTGGTGGCCTCGGCCCACTGCCCTGGCTAAGGGTTGCACCATGTGAAGGCCAGCTGAGGGGCAATGGGATGACCCCCTTGGGGTGATCGGGCAGTGGCCTCTGCTGACATTGGAACACCTCAATCTTTAAAAAGAGGACTGTCACTGCAAACTCAAAATAAAGAATTGAGGGAAGCTCTTCTAACTCTGCAAAGAGGAAGGCACATTCTTGATTCTAGTTATTGAACCAACCAACCAATTTAAATCAGCAACCTTTCCTGTGCACCAGGTTTTCTTTTTAAATATTTTCTTTAAAAAAATTTTTTTTATTGGGGTTCAATTTGCCAACGTATACCATAACACCGAGTGCTCATCCCGCCAAGTGCCCTCCTCAGTGCCCATCACCCAGTCACCGCAACCCCCTGCCCACCTCCCTTTCCACTACCCTTTGTTCACTTCCCAGAGTTAGGTATCTTTCATGTCCTGTCACCCTCACTGATATTTTCACTCATTTTCTATCCTTTCCCCTTTATTCCCTTTCATTACTTTTTATATTCCCCGAATGAATGAGACCATATAATGTTTGTCCTTCTCCGATTGACTCATTTCACTCAGCATAATACCCTCCAGTTCCATCCACGTTGAAGCAAATGGGTATTTGTCGTTTCTAATGGCTGAGGAATATTCCATTGTATACATAGACCACATCTTCTTTATCCATTCATCTTTCGATGGACACCGAGGCTCCTTCCACAGTTTGGCTATTGTGGACATTGCTGCTATAAACATTGGGGTGCAGGTGTTCCAGTGTTTCACTGCATCTGTATCTTTGGTGCACATGAAGCCAGTGTATAAGTAGGTTTTATGGGACAAGTCCCGGTGACTAAGGTGTGGTGGCTACTTTCAAACAGCAGAAAATGACTGCACGTAGCAATTTACCATAAAACAAAGAGAAGAGTGATCCCAAAAATATAAGTAAAAGGGGGGATACAATAGGGAGTTTAGAATAGAACTGAGATGGATAAACTCAGATATTCTCTAAATCAAAGGACACGAGAACGTCAATTTAATTTTTGAATATGAAAGAAGGGTTGGGGAGATACATTCTTTCACATGGCAGGTAAACTGTATCCCAATGCCTCCAAAAAGTAGCAAAAGCTGAAAACAACCTTGAAAAGGGTTTAGATCCATCTGCAGTAAGAGACCCACATTAGTTGTCTAAGGAGGTCAAAGATGTTTTGGATATGACCCATACCCTTTGATAGAACATGCGCTGATGTTGTTCCCATGAGTCAGATAAACCAAAAAGGTCCTGTTGGTTTCTGGAAAGATAGGTGGCAACACTGGGAGGACTGCTCTGACCCTTGAGGTGGACCGCTGTCACATCACTGGTCTCGCTGCGTTGGTAGATTCCAGAACAGACACAAAAGAAGTGAACATCAGGTGTGAATCAAGGTGTCTCATTTTGAATGATAAGGCCAGTGAACAGGATGTTGGGCTGGTGAGACTGGGGACCTCAAAACGGCCGACCCCAGGCCAGCAACCTAGCAATAAGGCCGCCTTGCCGCCCTAGCCTAACATAGCACACAAAGACCCATAACCCTTGCCCTAACTGGAATGCCACCCTACCCCCATCTTCCTGCCAACACCACCTTACCTCCCTATCCTAACTTAGCTTACAAGACCTGTAACCCTTGCCCTAATCGGAATGCCTCCCTGCCCCATCTTCCTGCCAAAAACTCTTTATAGACCCCCCTGCGGTTTGCCTGGGTGCAACTTCCCTGACTCAAGCCCCTCCAAGTCACAGAACCTCACCTGAGAGCGCTCCCCATTAAAGCACTCTCGAACCTACTGCCTGGCTCTGCCGTTTTTAATTTCTCCGCTGTTCATTTGGGAAAAACCTAACACAGGGCATACCCTAGAACTTCTTAACCGTACTGGGCTTCTGTACACACTTAGCACACATCTGTGTGCTCACTGAAGGGTATCCCAAAATCAAAACAAGAGAGTAAGCCCCTCCTCTGAGTGAACACGGTCAACAGCTTTATGAAATCAAAACAGAAAATGAGGTCCTTGCAGAAGCCCAGCAGGGTACTGGCCGAAAGCTGACGCCTTTCCCAAGACCGTCTCTGCCTTCAGAGCCCTTGTGTCTGCTGCACCTGTTAGATCATGTCTCCTGAACAACCAGGCCTCTCTTTCCTACCATCCCGCCCACACCATATCAATATTTCAGAGTGAGTCACAATTACTTTGGGCTGACTCCTAAAGCAAACTGGAGTTCAGATGGAATTGCATTTTCTTATGGATATATCAAGAAGGCTGACTATTTAGTATATTGCTAAAAATAAAAATAAAACATGTCACAAGCCACTGTGTACAGAATGTCTAATTCTACAGAAAGAAATCTACATTCACATGCTCATTGAAATACAGGATTTGATTTAGTATCAGTGTTTTTTTTTCCTCTGGATGATAAGCCTCTAAGTACTATCTAGTTTTCAAACTCTTTTCCTTTTCTCTGTTTCAGACATTTTCTGCTCTATGAGGTTGGGGACATAATCTGTATATAAGGCAACTTCATAAACGCTAAGATTAGAACAATAGACAGAAAATGAACACATGTTAAATACTTAATCAATGAGAGAACCAATCAGCTTTCATAATCAGTTCAGGGAAGAAATTTAAAAAAATATATGAATACTCATGAAGTGACAGGATGTTGGGATAAATGTGCAAATGAAAGCAAAACTGGTTTTTCCACAAGGAAAAGATATAATTCAATAGAATCTCTTTAGATGGAATTTGTGAGTCTATAGACAAGAATAATTTTGCATTGCTATCAGAATCTACAGTTCAGAAGTTGTAAAATAATTCCCAAAGAATCAAAATCAAATAACTCAGAGGGTTCTCCTCTAGATTCCTCCAGAGTCTAGATAATCCAAAGTTTTCCACTGAAATACAAATTTTCCCCTACACTATTTCATTCATTTCTTTTCCCAGAGCTTAAGTCTTCCTAGTCCCAAAGTAGGACCACTTGGTCAATATTTACTTAAAGAATGAGTAAATGTGAAGCTTTTGTAATTACAGTCATTTTTTCAAGGCTTTTTTTTTTCTTTTTAAGTGTAGGCTTATCTCTGGAGGATGGACAGAATTGGAAGATTCAAAAATTCCCCTCCCAGTACAGTCATGGTATAGTTGTGCAGGTTATGCACTGAGCACCCATGGGAGGTATGGACTGTAGTTCATGTAACTATTGCTAACATTGTTGTTTGGAGTCAGGAATATGCATGGGAAACAGAAGGAAATAAGGAGCCCATAGCTCTGGTTCAGGACTCAAGTCTCCCCACTCTGTGTAGGTTAGGACATAGCTGTGTATACACTGCTACGTCCTCCCACCACACAAACCAACCAGGTGCCAAGATGAAGCAAGGCAGAAAGCAGTTTCCAAGCAGCACAAGGAGAAACCTTTTTTGGAAGACCTTTTTAGGATAGAAAGTTTTGTTTGCAAGAGAAAGAAAACCAAACCATTGCTTTTTGAAGATCACTATCTGCACCTGACGATATCCTGCATTTAGACCTGAGGGTCTATTACTCATTTTTATTCCTCTTGAAGAAAAGCCATTTGTTGCCGTGGTGTTAAAAAGTGATCCCTGTTTTAAGCATCTTACTTTTTGTAACACAGCCAAAACAATTCTTCTCTTTGGGATTGTCTTTCCTGCCCTAGAAAGCCTTGCATCCCCCGAAGCCCCTCCTCCAGGCCCCACATGGCCCAATTACTTCACCTCTGGGGTGGGAGCACAGGGACGTTCATCACCCGGTTGGTAAGCCTCAGCCTCGAGTCTCCGAGGGCACATCGCACCCGGGGAACCACTTGTCACTCGAGGATTCACCATCGTGCTGCCCTTGGAGGCCCCGGGGCCCAGCACCAAGCTTCCCCACCCCGCCCCCTGCCATCCTGTCTCGCCCTACAGCCCGCGGGGAGGTCCTGGCCGGGGAACCGATTCCCCGTGCCCAGGCCCGAGCCCCTGGGCATCTGTCACCCAGTGGTATGGCCAGGTTCCTGCAGCCCTCCCTGCCTCTGGTCCCCTCCGCGACTCCGGTGCATCCAGGACAGGTGAAAAGCTCCAAAACTGCCGAGGCCACCAGCACATCAGATGACTCGAAATAAAGAAGTCTTCTAAAGACAATTTCCGCTTTCTTAGTTTTTTTGCCCGTTCGCTGGAATGAATGACTTTCTTACCCTGTGCTACAGTTCCAGCCCTCCCCGCATGAGCACACACAAGCATGCAGGTTCTGGAAGGTCCGGAAAACAGGAAGGAAAAGAAGAGGCAGACACAGACAGACTGGGTTTCCTCCCCAGCCACCACCGTCCTACCCCCAGGAGTGAACGACGGGTTTCAATCAGTCCGAGGGTGAGTTAGTGTGAATTTCTGAACTACCCTATAAAGATACCTGCTACAACCCTATATGTTACCATTACATTTATAGCTGCAGTATCATAGTAAAATATTCTCATAATACCAAAAAACGTAAACACTGGGACGATTTCCCTAGGGGAGAAAGCCACAGGGACAGATCCCTCTGTTGTGAGAGCTGCAGTGGCACCCAATGTGCTGATTAAATATTTGTATATAAAAACCATTCTTTTTTTTGAAACGTTGAGTTTTGGAAAGTTGGTGGCATCAAACGCTGGATGAGGCTCGTTCACAGAAGCCATTCAACTGTGCAAGGTGCACTCCTCACATGGTTGGCTGACTCACCACGGTCAATATGGGCCAGTGATTTGCTTTGTGATAATCAAATACAATTGTTTTTTCCAAAAGTGTAAAAATCCACAAGAGGCTAGGGCATCCTTTAATAGCTATACCCTAACTCGAGATGTCTGGAAGAATTTGTAGTGTGAAAATGAATTTCAAGTGTGTGGGAACCACTCTCAAGTGCTGCGCTGAGCTCAGCTGGGATTTCTTGGCTCACTGAAAGCCATGTTCCCCCTTAGGCTATGGGAGTCCTCACTGGGAGTGTCCTGACCCTATCCCACCGTCCAGACTACGGAGGGGGTGAGCAGGTACCTGATTTTTGTAGGTCATGGGGCACAGGTCACCAGATCAGAGGCCCTGCATCTGAACCAGAGGTTAGGCCTCGACCTGATGCCAGGATGGACCCCGACTTCCATGGGCCCTGGAGTGGCAGGTGCATGTTTCACACGTGGGAAGCACACTGCTATGACTGACCTCTACTTCCTGCCTTCGCACAAAAGCTCTGCTTCCAGATGGCAGTCTCCACTCCATGTTTCATCTACCTGCAAGGCCAGTGGAGCACCATTCACTCCCCAGCATCTCCATCCAGGTCATACCCTCACCCAGAACAACTCCATGTCTGAAATTTTAAATTCAGACATTCCACCCTCTCATCAAAGCCTCCTCTCCTTGTAGAGCGCTCCTCTATCTCTACTTTACCCGTTCCTACTGTTTCTAAACCTTCTACTGCCTTTCCATGGCTTCCCCTCTTGTGTGCCTTACACCCAGTACTTTACTACTTAACCACCATTTGCCAGTAGACACAGATGTCTTGTCTCCTTGTCCTTCCATTGCAGCTCCCAAGAAAACAAATAAACACCCAATTTTAGATTAATCTAGACATCTCCTCTCTCTCTTCCTATGCTGGGTCTGTTGAGAATTGGAAGAAATTTCCCAATATAATAGAAGTCACTCCAAATACAACTTCTCTGGCCTCATCCACAACCTCCATGTGACCTGATGGTTGTATTTTGGGTCTGGAGACAGATAGCAGCTCTCAGGTGGAGAGGGGTGTTCTATAAAAGAGGGGATACCAGAATGGCTTACACGTAGGTGTCAGAAGGAAGGAACGGTAGAGTTACTGGCTACAAAATTTCTCCCCAAATGAGTCTTAGATTAATATGTGTGATTGACTATCTTGGGCACACAACCATATTTGATTAGTCACAATCAACTCATTCTGGTTTGTTTTTTTCCCCCTCTATATCTTCTCCTGAAAATGGGGGACTTCAGTACCCATTCAGTATAACCACGTGGAATTTCTACGTATCTTCGTATAAATAAGCATATATTGAGCACCTTCTGTGTGCTTGATGAAATGCTGATCATTACACAAAAGAGAAAATAGTCTTCAGAGTCTTAAAATCCAGGGATAGAGGGGCCCCTGGGTGGCTCAGCAGTTAAGCGCATCTGCCTTTGGCTCAGAGCGTGATCCCGGGGTCCTGGGATCGCACTGGGATCCCTGCAGGGAGTCTGCTTCTCCCTCTGCCTGTGTCTCTGCCTCTCTCTCTCCATGTCTCTCATGAATAAATAAATAAAATCTTTAAAAAAAATCCAGGTAGAGGGATAAAACTGACATATTTAAAACAGCTGAAAAATAGATCTAGGAAGAGTCTCTTGTACTTTCATTGGCTGACATAGAAATCCCAAAATGGGAGTCTTTACGAGGATTAGGACATGGGCTTGGTTTTGGAGGAAGACTGCCATGTAAACAGAGGAGGGAAAACTTCCTTTTTTAAAAGATTTCATTTATTAAAGATTTATTGAGCCTAAGGCAGACACTCAATCACTGAGCCATCCAGGCATCCCAAGGTTGGAGAACCTCCCACTACATTCACTGCATTCTCCCCGACTTCATGATTATGGAGCAGAATGATCCACAGCAGGACACACCAGCTCAGTGTGTCAGGAATTGGGAGTGACAATAGACTCTCTAGTCCTAACCTGTCTCCTGAGAAATGTCTTCAGGATTCACACTGAGTATAGAACTCTCTTACCCTAGATGGCCTGAGGATTCCACTTGAGGGGAGAAAAAATCTTTAGGCTATCCTGTGACAACTCCCAAATGCACCCCTGTGGGCTCCAAGATAGAACCTCTGTGGGCCCCTCGATTCAAACCCTATGGTTGCACTTTGGACTTCTTGTGCCTCCTGTACCCTCAGTAGGAGGATGCAGGACTAGGGTGGAACTGAGCCAGGGGATGGGGAGAGGGGTCTCCCAAGTCTCAGCCCCTCACACCCTCATGCATCTCAGAGAGGAGCATGGGCTCCATCAATCACAAGGTCAATAGTGAAGGTCATCCCCCAGGTCAACAGTGAAGGGAGCTCTGGGTGGTCTGTGCGATGGAGTGAAATGCCTCTTCTTTGCTTGGGCAGTCATTCTACCTGCTGTATTAGAGCAGATATCAGTGGGTCCCCTAGACACAACTTTATTTTTTAATAAATCTCTTATCCTAAAATTTTTCCATGCTTGAAATAGAATTCCATTGTAAGCCTGAATGTTACATTCTGTTAAAAGGGCAGAAAAGTACAGACCATGATTCATTTCCAAATACATATATATATATATATATATATATATATATATAGAGAGAGAGAGAGAGAGAGAGAGAGAGAGAGAGAGAAATACAGAAAAGAGAGGTAGATGGAGGCAGAGGGAGAGGCAGAGAGAGAATCTCACAAGCAGACTCTGCTGAACGTAGAGCCCAATGTGAGGCTAGATCCCATGACCCTGAGATCATGACCTAAGCTGAAATCAAGAGTCGGACGCTTCACGGACTGAGCCCCCCAGGTGCCCCTCATTTCCAATTCTTGAAATATTTGAGAAAGATGTTCTCTCACTGACTTCACATTATTTTATAGCCTTTAGTAAATTATTAACAATTCTACCATATTGATCACTCTGATCATTTTATTCTTGAAGTATAATCCTCTTTAAAACTAATGAGCATAAAATGTCATCAAAATATGTGATAGTTTTTGCAGAACACAAAAAAGTTATTTGTCCACAATAGTTCGTAATGATATAGTCACATTTTGTTTCTGTTGTTTGGTTTGGTTTGATTTTTTTTTTTTTGTTTAACATTTGTATTTATTATTAAGAATTTTAAAGAAATTAAGAATGGGGAGAGAATAAAGTTGGCAATTATAAGGACAAGAAAGATTGAAAATATTGCATTTACAAAGGAAAAAAACAGAGCCATTTTCTGGAGAATATCTTCAGTTCCCAAATGTAGCATGTTAAGTATCTATGAAGATTGTGGCAAATTAAGTAGATACCCTACAATATTGGAATTAACAATATTGAGAATTTCAGGGAAAAAATTTTATTGAAATAAGTTGTGAAGCTTTGGCGATTAAGATAGTAAAATGGAGACATAGAAATAGATAAATAATCTTTATTTTTAAAAATCTGTAATTGTGTTAATTTTGCAACCCAAGGGGATAGTTCATTATTGACACAGAAAGTCAAAGTGTATGTACAACATGCATCCTCATAAGTGTGTGGGTGTGCATGTGTGACACACCTGTGCATATGGATGTATGTACAGAGAGGTCTGGAAAAATCTGTTTCTGGGTGTCCACATTGGTAATCTCAGAGTGGCAGACTCTCACATATGGTTGTCTTTGCTTTTTGCTTCTTTGTACATTTAGTGTTTAACAAACATATTAAGGCAACAGAGGAAAAAACAAAGGTCAACCAGACAATCCTCACATCATGTGTCTCGTCAGCTCCTGGTTCCAGTTTTAGACATAGCTCTTGCTCTCGGTGTATGAATTACTTCTAGCACTGCTGTTAGATGCCCTTCAGCACCCTGAGGGGTGGGAAAGGATGTGGCGCTGCTCTTTATAACTCAAACTTTGATTTCAATAGAAACAACACCACCACAGTCAGAGATTTAATAGTGTGGCCTTCATGTAATTTTTTCAGAATTGGCCTAGGAGTAATTTATTGCAATGTGTGATTGTGCCTCCTTAGCTTTTAAAATGAGGGGAAAATGCGTCAACTGGTGTGACTAAGAGGTGGGGTTCCCTTTATACTCATGGGGCTGCTGTATGGACCACATCTGTGTTTTGTCCACGCAGTTCTATACTGGTGCCAAGGTCCAAGCTGTTGATGATAGCTCACAGAGGAGAGGAGAGTAATGAAGGAGGGGAGAAGAAAGGAGATGATGAGGGGAAAACCCTAATTGCAAAGCCCATTCTAATTTGGGACACAGATGGATTTGGTCACTATTAACAGTATGGCAAAACTGTGCTATGAAAACAGAAACTCAACAGGACTAAGAATGTGTGACTCACCTCTGAGTTATAACTACATATGACTTCCCCAGGCTGTGCTCTGCAGAAGGTTTCTCTGTGTGGAAGAGGCAGGAGAAGGATGAGATCTACTGTCCCCAGCAAGATGTGTACCCTGACATGGCAATGCTCCTGTCTGGACAGAAGACTGTCTTTCTCCTCTTTTAACCAATGTGAGAAGCTGTCATTTTCTAATTTGCCCAGATGCACCCTAGGATTCAGCAGCCTTAGTTCTCCCATTTCTGGAATAGTTCTATAACAAAATAAGTGATACATTAAGTTAATCATATGATGATGGTGTGGTATCACCACAGAATAGATGACAGTAATACGCCAATTTCAATGGAAAGAAACCACTTTTGCAGGTTAAAAGTTTATTTACTATTAACTCAAAATTTGCATTCAGTTATTTAAACCTGTTCTTCTTTTTCACAAAAACTATTGAATATCTCTTTTTTAATCTCTGAACCCAGTACAAAATTAGTCAGTATGTAATTAAAATAATCCCTCAAATAGTACATGAGGAGGAAATCATGGAAGAAAGAAAACTAGCAGGAAGAAACTTAAAGTTATAGCAGGTGGATGGTCAGAGCACCACCATTATACCCAGGGCAGGTTCTACTGGAGCATGTTTACATGCATGTCACAGGGGAGCATGTTGATGCCATGTGTGTACCAGGTCATGTGAGCTAGAGGGGAGCCATCCCTGTACTGATGGAAATTACTTTATTATTGTGATGTCCGCCCCTTAAAATGTTAAATAATATTTTGTGCTTCAGCTTTCTACATGAGCCCTTCTCACCAAATAATATTTAGGCTTCTACTCAGATTTCTCCATTTTCTTTCTTTTTTATGGGACTCTAAACTCAGTATTGTAGGATGAAATGAAAATTGGGAAGTTCCAAAAAGATCATGGTGTTAAATAATAATAAATGAGTTGTTTAATGGTAAAGATATAGGTAGTACAATTGACATGATGTTCTGTTTTGATAACCAAGGTAGTATGAGTAGATGATTATCAGTTGGAAAAAAAGGAAAACTAAAATGTTATCATGCATTTTGAAGTTTGTAGTGAGGAAAAAGTTATCATACGTAAAAGTTATGATACACAAAACTAAAGTCACTTTTGTTAAAGCAACACACTAGTGCAGTAGAGAGGAGAAAAACATAAAGAGGATAATGAATAGTTTTAAATTTATGTTTAAGGAAAAAGAGAACTCATCTTAAGTTCTATTCCAAATAAGAGCACAAAAGGTTAAGTGAACTTTTAAATATGCATTCATAAATAATATTTACCAATATTTTAGTAAGATCTCACAAAAAATATATAATGCATGTAGACTGAGCTAAAAGCTTACATAAGACTTTAACTTATTGGTTGAAAATTACACTTAGAATAATTTGTCAAATGCTTTTCCAAGAACATTAAAACTCATGCAAGAAAGAAATTAATATCATGCATCTCAGCATCACTTAAGAGCTGCATAGATCAGAGATTCATTTTGGTGCCATGAGGGTCTGACTTTGACTTTCAAACAAGATAAGAGTGTGAACCACATGATAAGACAGGAGCATGAAGAGCTAATTTCTAAGGATTCCAAAAGATTATAAACAAAACACACTGTAGAGGGAGGTATCCCCAAACTGGTTGCAGAGAGGTCTGCAGACCACCAACAAATATATTGTTAATGCCTTCATGTATATACCATATCTGACAGAAAAGATATATCTTCCTTTTTCTAATATTTTCCAAAGGTAGTAATGTTCTTTATTCTTCCTAAAGGGTAAATGAAGAGCCTACATTTTCAAATGGACAAGAAGCAATTTCTCAGTTGCATCAACAGGCAGTAACACATTTTACTGCTTTCTGCCATTGCCTTGTAGAATGTGCGATTGAGCCTTGTTTGGAACATTTTAACAATATTAGTGTACTAAAAATGGCATTAATTCTTCCCATTTGCACATAATTTCTGATATAGTCAGGTGCATTCTCCCTCCCCCAAAAAGTGAAAGGACAGTGTATCATATCTAGATATGTATTTGTTTTATCAGAAAATATTCTAAACTTCAAATTAAAAACAAAAACCACCTTCAGAATAGGAATACTGAGGGCTTGTGAGTGAAATAGCCTAACATTTGAAATCACACAGAGCTGGGATTGTGTTTGCTTCAAAATTATTTTCTCACCCAATCACAGAGCTTCATGTCATTCTTCTCTAGGTACTTAAGCTAATAAAGCTCAGTGTCATGATGTCAAAATGCGTCAGATGTGCACATGGTTTCACGTCGTCTTTACGGGATCTCAATGCTTAACCTGAGAGGGCTGTGGCATCTTCACAAACACAGAGATGCATGAGTCAGTCTGCTAGCAACACACACATTGTGAGGATCATGTGTCTGCATCCACTGGGAAAGTCTATCAGAATGGTCTGAGCATCCTTGGGCCTGTGGAGGCAGACTAAGATGACAGAACAAGACATACAACCAAGCTGGTGCTCTTGCTGAGCACAGGAAATAATTTTTTTAAATTTAATGTATTTTTTTGAGAGAGAGAGAGAGAGCGTGCACAAGTGGAGGAGGAGCAGAGGGAGAGGGAGAAGCAGACTCCTCACTGAGCAGGGAGCCTGATGCAGGACCCAGGGCCCTGAAATCATGATCTGAGCCAAAGGCAGATGCTTAATCAACTGAGCCACCCAGGTGCCCCTCAAAAAAGACTTTAAAGTATTTCTGCTAAAAAGAGTAGGATCTGCAATTATGTGGAAATGCTTTACCTATGTAACATGGAAAATTTTCAGAAATGTTTCTTTCTAAGTAGCTGCAAGGATAATAGATCTCTTATAAAGGAAGAGTCTTCATTTATTCACAAGTTCCAATGTTAGTACCATCTTAGAGTGTTGATGTTCTTCAGCAATAGAGGATGATTCCCTTTGATCTAGGTATTTAGACATAAAAGAAAGAGTAGATATATTTCCTGTACTCAAAAAGTTTGTCCTGTACAAGAAAGACAAGCTAGAAATTAAAATAGCTTTTATTTTTAAATTTTATTTTATTTAAATTCAATTAATTAATGTATAGTGAATTATTAGTTCAGGGGTAGAGTTCCGTGACTCATCAGTTGTGCGTAACATCCAGTGCTCCTTATGTGCCCTCCTTCATGCCCATCCTGCAGTGATCCCATCCTCCCAACTCCCTGCCCTCCAGTAACCCTTTTTGTTCCCTATAGTTAAGAGTCTCTTAGGATTTGTCTCCCTCTCTGATTTTATCTTAAAATAAAATAAAACAAAATAGCTTTTAAAACTCTTTACATTCTTAAGACAAATTAATAAAAAAGCACCAAAGACATAGAAATAAAATATTAAAAAAATACAAATCTCACTGTCTATTAACTTGGTGGCATAGCCATTCAGAGAGGTGTCTTCCTACTGCTGGCCATGATGGAGTGACAGGGACCTCCCCTCTGAAACAGTCGAACTTCTGGACACAATGATGCTCAAGACATTGGGCATCAGGTAGCGAAGGACAGGACTTCTGTGGGCTGAGAAATGAGTGAAGTGGACACCACATTCACCCCAGCTTCCTGCCTGAAGAAGAGTGCAGAAGGGCCCAGTGGTCTTCCTGAGCTGAGGACATGGATCAGGGGCTTTTGGATGCCTGCATTAGTTTACCATTGCTGTGTTAATAAATCACCATGAATATATCAGCTTAATACAAAACAAATCTATTACCTACCATTTCTGAGCCCAAAGCCGAAAATAGAACAGCAAGTTTGTGTTCTTCCTGAGGTTTCTAAGAAAACATCTGTTCCTTATCCTTTCCAACTCCTGGACCCCTCCTCAATTCCCTGGTTCTCAGCTGCTTTCTCCATCTTCAAAGCCAGCAGCATAGCATCTTTGAATCTCTCTCTCTCTCTCTCTCTCTCTCTGTCTCTGTCTCTGGCCCTCTAGCCTCCTTCTTAAAAGGACCTATGGAATCATATCAAGCCCACCCAAAGAATCCAGAATAATCTCCCTATCTCAAGATCCATAGTTTAATCACATCTACCTACAAAAAAGTCACTTTTGCCATATTAGGTAACATCTTCACAGATTCTGGGGCTTAGGATTCAGACATTTTGAAGGGTGGGTGATCATAATTCAATCTATCACAAAAGCCAAGGCAGATAGAATCTGTAGAATGGAGTTTCAGAAAGGACAGATGCACAGAATGAGAACCCCGTAGGTCTGGAGAGGACCCTAAGGTGTTCAGCAGAGCCTCCAGCTTGAATGTTCAGCTAGGTGTTGATCATGGCAGGCATGTGAGGAAATTATCCAGGGCTGGGGGAAAAATATCTCAACAGGATAAGAGGGAACAATCCTAGGGGCTCATTCGGGACTGGGAATGGTGCCTGTTCTCATCAGCCTGAGTAGAAAGTCTCATAATTCATGGACATTGGATAGAGTACTTAACAGGGATTTTTGATTTAGCAGTAAGGCAAAAATAACCCTAGATTAAACAGACTTCTCAGTCAAAGCTTAAAAGCAAGGTTTACATGGATCAAAGTATTTCCACGTAACTTAAGCAGGTAGCAGAATGAAGCTCAAGAATATTTTTAGGAACACAAAAATGAAAAATTCACAGTGAAAAGCATTCAATAAAACACTACCAAAAAAAAAAAAAAAAACATTGCCAGGTGTACAGAGAAGAAGGAAAATATAGTCCATAATTGGGAAAAAATCAAGGCTGACTCAGAAATGATTCAGATGATAGAGTTGGTAGACAAGGACATTAAAAGAATTACTGAAATTTTATTCCACGTGTTCAAGATGTTAGAGAAAATCTGAAATCAAGACATAAGCGGTATGTTTAAAAATCCAAATAAAACTCCTAAAGATAAAAACATTACCTGAGATTTTTAAAATATATAGAGAGTGAGATTAATAGCATTTTAGACATGCAGAAGAAAAGATTAGCAAACTTGAAGACATAGCAACATAGCTCCACAATGAAACACACAAAAAACAATTTTAAAACATGGAAAGAGTATCCATGAGCTAATTAGTAGCACAACCTAATATGCATGTTATTTGAGTTCCCAACAGAAATAGGGTGAGGTAAAGAAGGATTTGAAAAACTGATGACTTCAAGTTTTTTCAGATTCGATTCAAATTATAAAGATCTGATAGGTGAAAACTGAGAGCACAAGAAACACGAAAACAATTGCACGGAGGCACATCTTAATCAAATTACTTACCTTCAGGAATAGAAAATATTATATTCAGAGGAGAAAAAGTGCATTACATGAGTAGAAACAGCAATGGAAATACCGGTACATTTCTCATTGGAAACCATGTAAGCTAGAAGACAGTAGAGTGACATCTTCAAAGTACTGAAACAAAAACATGTCAACTTAGAATTCTCTACTAGTAAATGTGTATTTCAAAAACTTTTTTAGGGGTTATATTGTTAGTGGTACTTTTTATATTGTTATTCTGAAATTCTTGTATTTATAGAGTCACATAAAGCAAATGAGTTATTATGTTGTGTCACTAAGAACAAGAATGGTCAGAATTAGAGACAGAAGATAAGATGTTACAGATGAGCTTGAGAAAAATTTTGTGCTGAACTTGAATTGGGAATATTAATAAGAGCTAATGATGTATTTTGTTAAGAAAATACATATTTATATATTGTTTAATGAAAAGGCTTAGATCAATGAAATAGACTTGAGAATACAGAAATAATCTATACATCCATCATCAATAGATTTTTGGCAATGATGACAATACTATACAATAGAAAAAGAAGTCTTTTCAAGAGATGGTGCTGGGGCAACTGGATATCCACATACAAAAGAATGAAGTTGAATTCCTGCCTCAAGAACATACAAAAATAAACTCAAAATGTCTCTAAGCATAAATCTGGATGACCTTATATTAATCAATGATTTCTTAGACATGATGCCAATGGCACAAGCAACCATGGGAAAAATGAGATAAGTTAGACTTCAAAAAAGTGAAAAAACTCACAGAATGGTAAAAAATATTAGCAAATTCTATATTTGCAATATTCCATATTTGCAAATTCTACAATTGTCCAAAAAAAAAAAAAATACAAACGGCCAATAATGACATGAAAAGATACACAATACCATTAGCTGTCAGGGAGTGTATGTTAAGACCCCAGTGAGATACCACTTCACATTTGCTGGGATAGTTATAATAATAAAGAAATCAAATCATAGTGAGAAATAGAAATTGTTGGTGAGAATGTGAAGAAACTAGAAACTTCCACATTGTTTGCCAAAACATAAAATGGTGTAGCCACTGTGGAGAATAGTCTGATGGCTCCTCTCCAGTTCAGAACTTAACTCCTAATTTAATATTTCAGTTAAACATAGAATTACCATATGTTTTTAAACATAAAACTTACTGTACAAAATTCCAAATATTTCACTTATGGGTATATGGGAATTACAAACAGATGTGCAAATGAAAACTTGGATACAAATTTCACAGTAGCACTAATCACAACAGCCAAAAAGTAGGAAAAACCCAAGGTGTATCAGCTGATGAATAAATAAAAGGTGGTCCTTTCACATGGTGGAATATTACTCAGCCATAAAAAGGAATGGAGTACTGACACCTGCTATAATGTGGATGAAACTGAAAAACATACTGAGTGATTGGGACACCTGGGTGGTGCTGTCATTTGAGCATCTGACACTTGTTTTTGGCTCAGGTCATGATCTCATGGGTAGTGAAATCAAGCCCCACCTCAGGCTCTGTGCTCAGTGGAGGGTCTGCTTGAGATTCTCTCTCCTTTCCTCTGCCCCTCCCATTCATGCCTGCTCCCTCTCTCTCTCTCTCTCTCTCTCTCTCAAATAAGTAAATCTTTACATAAAAAGAAAAGAAAACATATCGAGTGAGAGAAGTTAGGCACAAAAGACTACATATTTTATGGTTCAATTTATATAAAATGTCCAGAATCACCAAATCCAGAGACAGAAAGCAGATTTGTAGTTCCTAGGGGTTTGGGGAAGCAAGAATGAATGAATATCACAATTGCTCTACAAAGTTTTTAAAAGTCTTTAGAGAGATATAGATGACATGAGATGGGTCACAGGTTGATAATTGTTGAGGATGGGTGAGTGATACATATGGAGCTTTTTTGCACTGTTCTCTCTACTTCATAATAGAAGTAGACAGTAATAGGTTTATGAACAGAAATATAGACACAAATACACAAAAATGTTAAAAATTGTATCAAGGTATTGGTGAATTTTGTTGATTCTTGTTGATGTAATGAATAATTAAGGATAGATCCTTGGAAAAAAAGTTGCATGGGCTATGATTTTAATATAATTTTATGTGTGGTTTTATAGGCTGTTTTTCTAATTATAAAGTATTATTTGACAATGCCTCAAGATTCAGTTTAAAAGTACAAAATGATTAGCTTAATTGCCAAGTGAATATTGATTTATAAACATAGGTGTCTTAAAATTATCCCATGCCTCATATTAGCAAGCCATCAACAAACATTGTTTTGTGAATTAAGGAGTGCTCGAATATGTGTTCTTGGTCATGAAGCTTACAGGACCGTCGTGAATAAATGAGTAATGTTAATTTTAGGAGATGCATGTTTCCTCATGAGTAATGCAATCAGAACTTTAAGTACTCTTAACAAATCAATTGATAAAAAACAAATCTGTGCTTTTAAAAACAACTGATGAGCTGGTCAAGTCAAAATAAGTTGTCAAACTAATTGTAGACATCAAACCAATTTGAATGTGTGCAATTGATCAACTGCTTCAATATCATGCAGCTATAACCTGAGAATTTAACTCCTAATTTAATATTTCAATGCCCATCAAATTTATTCAATTTTGGGGTAAAAAAATATCCATCTTAAATCAACTGCTTTTTCCTTTTAAATATTTATGTCTGTATTCAGCCCAACAAATCATTCAAAGATTGGAGCTTTTTGTTGTGGTTAAACTCCACAGCTCCCAACCTCCATTCTGTGCGAGTTCACCCTCTACCCTGCACACACCGCGTAGCCAGCCTGGCTCAACACAGAGACAAATTTGCCTCCATAGACTCTGCCCAGCTTGCTCCCTGAAGCCTGCCTGTCCATCTGCCTGCCTCCTCTCCAGGTGAGTGACGCCTTTCTGCTTCAACCACTTTCTTCTCTTTCCAAAGTAACTTCCTGTTAGTTTTCCGAGCTGTTTATCTCTGGTCACCTCTGGCTTCTCCTGAGCTAGAGAAGATGGTTTCCACGGTCTACAGGATCACCTGGGATTCCCTTCGGCCATTCAAGACCCAAGTCACAGTTGTTTATCTTAAAACAGCTAGCACTCTAATTATTCAAGCTGCTGACAAAATATATACACAACATGTATAACTTACATAATTAATAATGACACAAAAACATTTGGAAATTAGAGGAGGACCATCCATTCTACCTATACCTTTTTGCTTGAGAAAAGACTAGTTGGGGAGAAAGGTCACATGTGGAGCATGTGAGAGGCATGTATGGAGGATGAGACCCCTTAGAGTAGTCTAGAATGTTCCACCCTCACCCCTTGGCCCAAGGTGTAGGTCCACACTGGTACAGATATCACTAAGCCATTCATCGGCTGCCATCATGCAAAAGGACTATGGTAGGTTGAACGGCCCATTCATTCCTGTTTGGTACTAAGTATTACATGCAACCTTCTGAAGACTTTGCAAAGAAGCCTCTTTTCCCTTTGAATGAAAGGAAATGTGGTTAACTTCTTTCAGCTTAGAAAAAAAAAAAAAGGAGTGAATAAAAGAGGATCCCCGCTGGCTATCACCATGTTAGGTAAATAAATACCCAATATGCGTATGCTTCTACCCCCTATTCTGTGTAGTAATTTCCATACACATACAATGTGAAGACGCTTTCGAATATTAGTACAATGCTTTAGCATGACTTCGTTAATACTAAAAATAAAATCTTTTCTCCCCCATATTTCATCGTGGTACAATTTCCTGTCTTGAAGAAAGATGGAAACTTTTACTTGGAAGATATATAGTTAGAATTTCCTGTAATACTGAATTAGCTCCAGTCAAAATGAACTATTTCACACTGCCATTATTACTCACTTACCAAAAATACTTTGTTCTGGGTTTAATATTTTCTTAATACTTTTAACTTTTCTAAGCACTTTCTCATCAAATATCTCTCAAAGTTCACAATAAGCCTCAGAGTCAGGGCAAGTGTTGGAGAATAGTGAGTGGCAGTGAATAGTGACAGAATTAGGATTATGATCCATATCTCCTTACTCTTGGTTCCAAGCTTTTTGGAAAAAAAAAAAAACAAAACAAAACAGTTTCATCACATAGCAAATCAAATATCTAAGTGGAATCTTTTTAAGTGACAGAGGCAAATGTTATTTGTTTGTGATGACTGGTTTGCCTTGACACTTTTAAAAAATACTTCAGTAAAAAATTACATTAAGAATCACATGAAAGACTCTTTTAATGCCATACCTTGACAATAGACATGTCCATGCAAAGCTAGGAGGCTCCATTACATTTTTATTATGATATGATTATGATGTCAATGCAAATTTCTAAAACGCTCTATCTGACTGTAATTTCAAGACAGCTTCATTGCATTAAGAAACAAAATAGTCAACATAACATTGCATTAATTTCAGGGTTTTGACAGAAAGCCATAAAACAAAGGAATGTGCCAAATCAAGTCAATCTAGAATTTGGCTTCTCTTACAGTGGGTAGTATTATGGAAGTTCATGGTTCTAAATATAGAGACCGGTAGAAGATGCAAAATGGAGCCGGAGAAGTTGGGCACCACTGGCTGGAATTAATTAATGTGCAACCAGAGCCCCACGTCTGCTCGCCTTGACGTTGCTGACTCTCTGTATTACTAGATCCGGTGCTCACAGTGATATGTAGCCCTTTTATGCTACCCTACTATTGAAGCCAAGGGGAGTGGTGCTGGCAGGCATTCCTGTTCTCTACTTTGGTATTTTTTTTTCAACCCTGTATATTTATGGGGTTTTTAAATACTATCTTTTCCTGTTTACCATATGTCAAATTCTACATGAACTGATAAAAACATGCAAAGGCCTTATCACTCTAATCTCCTAAAATAGACTTTCCTTCCTCCTACCTCCTACACTTTATCAAGCCCCTAAGTACTAATTACTAAAATCTGAAATGCTCATCTGACCGAATTGCATTACGTGTCCGTTTCTTAAAGACCTCAATTCAATGATCCACACTGACGTGGGCACCCAGGAAAAAATTTAAAAAAAAAAAAGAATTCCCTGTCTGTATTTTTCCATTATTCAGTGACTCAGGTCTGGGACACTTGAGCCTAAAGATGGGTCCCCCTCGACTATAACATGCTCTTTTTCAAAGCAACCCAGCACCCTCCTTGTGAGGAGTGTGTGCGATGCTTGTATTGACACCGCAGCAGGCCGCCTTCATCAGAGCCTGCTGTGATGCTTCTAACTCCACACTCCAGGGAGTGCTTCCCTGCTTGATGCTGGTAGCAGATTAAAGCTGTTCTAATTTTCCACCCAAGCCAAATAGATGCATAAGCAAGCTGTTAGATTGTTTCAGGATCGCACGGGACACTGTCGCCCTGCTCCTTGGTGCTCTACTGTAGTTAGCATACCAGAGAACATTTGCAAGTAAAATCACAAGGGGAGGGCTGGGAGGGAGGAAATGGAAGGCAGAGGTGTGAGAAAACCACTCCCCAATCCAAGTGCACGTTTCTGCTGCTGCGAGCCTGGAAGTCAAAGCCCACGTAGAGGCGTGGGATAAAACCTGCTTGTGTGAAGAGCAAAGATAGTGTTTATGGAAAGACAAAGAGGAAGAGAGAGGGAGAGCGGGTCATCTCTCCACGCTGACAGCCAGAAATGATTGTCACACTGTGTTCTACGCAGGAGACTGTCCAGACGGACAGAGGCGAGAACCTGCAGAGCTGGGAGCAGCCAGTGGTCACAGGCTCGAGAAGGCCGAAGGCTGGGGGTGGGGGTGCGAAGCCACCCACCGGTCACCCCCTCGCTCACCTGAGACACAGATTTGCGAATCCCACCCTAGCTGTCTCCCAGCCCCTGACCCCCAATAACATGTGCGAGGCAGTTGCCAGTGAAGGTAAGCATCACCCGTGGGAATGCGGTGAAGCCTCCATGGTGCGAGAAAATGTGGGTGTGACACGTTGGCGGAGGGGGAGAGAAAGGTAAGAGCCAACGTGGAAAAAATGCACCAAGCCAAAGGCAGCTTACAACAGAAACATGAGAGACACGCCTGCAGAGTCTCTCAGTGCAGAGTCGGAGACATGAAGAGGAGAGGAAAATAATTGCATGCCTTGTTGGAACTAGTTTTTATCATCATTGTGTTAAAAATTTATAATAAAAGCCCAGGTGCACACA
Source organism: Vulpes vulpes (assembly GCF_048418805.1). Classification (NCBI taxonomy): domain Eukaryota; kingdom Metazoa; phylum Chordata; class Mammalia; order Carnivora; family Canidae; genus Vulpes; species Vulpes vulpes. Next base: position 55,196,727 of record NC_132784.1, on the reverse strand, counting down.
GCATTCTGCTGAGTGTGGCTTAGAATGAGATATACAGACTCTTCTTATTCCTTGTAAGAGTTTCTATAAAACTGGGTAGAAATAGAATATATAAAAATACTCATGATGGAGAAAAGGACCTATCTAATCATTGATTATTGGGCCTCACATAATGAGATTTTTCTTGCACGCATGTGATATGAGCCCCTACTGAAAGGTTTTCCTATTTTTAAAAGAAGGAGATCCTACATACAAAGATCAATATAAATAACATGGTATTAGTCTATACATGAAGGGAATGCACATGTAGAGTGTCGCTGGGTAGCAGTGTGCTCTGGCTCCACAGATACATGGAAGTCCTAACCTGCTGTACCAGCGTGTGTGGCCTTCTTTGGAAGTAGGATCTTTGCAGATGCCATCCAACGATCATGAGGTCAGAGTGGATTGAGATGGGCTGCAATCCAGTGATTGGCTTCCTTGTAAGAAAGGGACCTTTGGGCACCAGGACAGCAAGGCCTCTGGTGATGGACACGAATCGCAGTGATGTAGCCCCAAAGGCCCAGGATGGCCAAGGGTCACTGGGAACCACCAGTAGGGCATGAGCCAGGGAAGGGGTCTCTGTGAGAGCCTACCTACCAACACCCTGATTTTGGACTTTTAACCTCCAGAACTGTGGTGGCCACAGGAAATGAATACATAACCAGGTATTTCTGGAGTCAGTGCTCATTCTGCAAACTCATCTCATACCCAAAGTATTTCAATTGCAGTGTATGTGACTTGAGACATTTTCTGAATGATTAAGAAATTGTATCCCAGCACCGATAAGGGTATGAGTATGAATCTTCTGTGACAGGTTAACTTTTCACAAACCTTCCCTCTCCAGCACCCCTGCCCACCACGGTGTCTACCTCAAGGTGAGTGCACATCACACCTGTCCCCTGGATCAGGTGGGCCCTGGAGCTGCTCTCCACCCCCTGCTCAGGACTTCAGCTCATGCTCACTCTCCTCTGTCTCCTTCTTGCTGAGGTCATGCTTAGATGCTCCCTTTGGTCTGTTGTCTTCAGTCCTACTGCCAAGGTGCAACATAATGAAAATCCCTGAAATTTATGAGAAAACGTAAATGGGTATTTTTCTGAAAAACAACAAGATGGAGCAAGAGCCTTAACTAAATACATTATTTGGGGCACAATAATTTTACTCCTAAGGATGTGCCTGAAAGTATCAAATGTCTACACAAAGATGTCCATTTCAGAGCTGTTTAATTTATACCTCTTCAATCCAAGTCCTCATGTTAATGTGGAATTCCAATGCTGAGAAAAATCTGCTCCCATTATTATGGGGAGTCCTGAGTGGCATCTGTCATTTGTTTTGTGAACTCATCAACTCAATTATTTGTACGTATTTATATCTGTCCTTTATTTCTGCGTCCTCTTTAACCCATTTTCCAGGTAACAAGAGTTGTCTCAACACTACTCCTTTGGCTGCTGAGATTCTTCCCATCATCACTGTCCTCCTGCTGGATGTCTCGCCTCACCTGAGTGTGGCTGCTGCATGAGGAGGTCATGCCCCCGGTGTGGTCCAGTGCCCACCACTGCCACTTTTACTGGGAATGACCATTTAGAAACCACTGCTCCGCAGGGTCACGGCGGGGAAGGGTACTGAGGAGAAGTGGGAAACAAGATCACTTTATCCATTTGGATTATACTATATTATCCATGTCTTACAGAGCTACATGTGAAAGCCTTTCAGTCAGGGCTCTACCACAGGTCCCATTGTCCCACAACCTGAGCGTGGGTCCCCGGCAGGTGAAGAGGGACAGCCAAGTGTTAGATGCCCCCTGTGACAGACTGTCTTCCTCTTTAGCAGCTGTGGCCTGGACACGGAATGAAGTCTTCAATCCTCTATGGACATGGAGTGTGGCTGGCCATACGCAGGGTGAATACAGTTCAGGCTCTTGGCAGGACGTCCACGCTCTTGCAATAATAGCCTAAAATGGTATGCTAGAAAATAGGTTAATTAAAATCATGTAATGGAATATCATATGGCTGCCAACGGTACCTACTTTTTAATAAAGGAGAAAAGTTCCTGTTATTATCTTATGTGAAGAAGGATTTCGGTAGTATGATCTCACTTACAAAGAGAGATAGATAGATAGATAGATAGATAGATAGATAGATAGATAGATAATAGATGATAGATAGATGCATAGATAGACAATCGGTAGATGACAGAGAGAGATCATGCATAAAAAGAGACTAGAAGGAAATACACTTAAACACTAACAACTACTGTCTCTAAGTGGGACTTATAAGGATTTTAATTGTTCTCTAGTTTTCAGGGTTTTTTTTTTCAAATATAAAATGAATCATAGATGCATATGCATTTTTTATCAGAAAAAAAACAGAATGTGGGACGCCTGGATGGCTCAGTGGTTGAGCATCTGCCTTCGGCTCAGGGCGTGATCTTGGAGTCATGGGATCAAGTCCCTCATCAGGCTCCCTGTGAGGAGCCTGCTTCTATCCTCTGCCTGTGTCTCTGCCTCTCTCTCTCTCTCTGTCTCTCAAGAATAAATAAATAAAATCTTAAAAAAAAAAAAAAAGAAAGAAAGAACAAACAGAATGTGTGAAAAAAGTATCCAATCAATGCCCTGATGTCAGGGTACAAGGACTCTGAGGGCAGAAGCAGGACACTCAGCCTGCTCATCACTAGGCCTCTCCACCCGTGTCCCACCCAGGATGCCCCCCTGGGACGCTCCAGTCTCTGGTCACCCCCATGCCAAACCTGGGATCTAGGAGCCACTCTCAGGGCAGAAGTTCCAGGGCCAGGCCAGATTCCCAAAGCAAAGCAAGCATCTGTGCCCTTAGCCTTACCGCAGGCCAGGCATGATGGGGCATGCCTCCTGGCCACGTGGTTTTGGTCCCCCCTTTAACTCTGAGAAAATGAAATGTGCCGCTTTCCCCTTGTGCCACCCTCAGAGTCCTCCCTTCTTTCCCCAACCACGATCTTCACTCAGTTCAAGTTTTTCACAAAAGCAGGGTTGTCTCCCAGCGGGGCCAGCCTTTGTCCCTGAGAAAGTCCTGGAATTAGACACTCTTTTTATGGTTTTGATGGGAATGTGAGGAGAACAAACACTGAGGTGAACAAACACAAATAAAAACCTCAGTGTGAAAAACAAAAAAAAAACAACAACAAAAAAACAAAACAAAAAAAACACCTCAGTGGATGGCCCTGCCACCATTTTGCGATTATACTTTAAGGTGTGGTTTTTTTGAGCTGGACGAAAAGAAAATAAACCGAGGGAAGTAGGAACTCGGAGTCAGAGGGCTGGAGAGGAAAGTGGTCTTGTCTACCCAGAACCACGGAAAATGGGGCTGCCCTCACCACAGGCTGCCAGGACCTGGCTGTGCCAGAGTTCAAGCTCATGTTCCTAACTCAGCATGGCAACCGTGAATGCCTTCGACCTCAGACGATGACACCGGCCAGCAACCTATAATTTTCAAATAAAGATTCTACTTTTCTTGGCAAAAATAATATGAACATTATTTTGAGTACTTGGCATCTTACATTTCTTTAGCGTGTTCTGTTTTTGATGGGGTGGGCTATGTTTTCAAGGGTGCAAACTCTTTTGGGGTGGGTACTTGGGCAAGTGAGTGTCTGCAGCTCACCCACCACCCTGCCCTTGGGGAAGGTTAGCTCTGGCCAGTTGCCTCTGCAGGTTTGAAGAAGCTGTGACGCACATGGCCTGACAGAGCAGACACTGCTCTGGGGATTCTCATGGGCGACGCTAACATCCCAGACTGCCCGGCTCGATTTCCATTCAAATTGGAAGTTTGAAACATGCTCCAAATACACGAGAATGAAAAGGAAATCGGGAAAAGAACTGACCTGTGAACTCTGCCTCCAGCATCCCTTTCAGAAAGATTTTGTGAAGAAGGAAAATATATATACAAAGATAGCTCAGATTGATTGGGAATGAAAAGGGAAATGTATTTTTAAAATACTGGAAAATACGCTAAGAATCCATTTGGCCTTGTGGACACTCCTTTCCACCCAGCGTGGGAACTCTAGGGGGACTCGTGGCCTATCCACTGTGCCCATGGATGTCATGGGATGATTGCCCAGCCTCCCCTTGGGGCATGGGCATTAAGCTGTGGTTTACTGATTTTTCTTCATCAATCGTGCCTTGCTGCAGTGATACCCCTTGGTCCCTGTTCAGTCTTCAACAAGGAGCTACAGCTGAGAAATCCTATGCTTTCCTCTTTAGTCATGGAAAAGACGAGCTCCCACGACCATTGCTAATGTCCCCTAGCCAGAGTCTTATGTTGTCATCACAGGCCTCTGCCAATTCGGAGAGAATATTTCACTACTCTCCTCCCATGTTCGACTAAAAACATGGAAGTGCTTGGCTTGGGTGCAAATTTATTAGGATTGTTCTGGAAAACAAACCAAAACAACAACAACAACAACAACAACAACAAAAAAGCACTTTAGATTAGTTAAACCTGTATTGAATTAGGTCCTAATAAAAGAATAGTCTTTCATGGATTTCAATTGTGGTTTGGCCAACATTCTAGACACACACACAGAAACCAAAAAGGCTTTCTTCTAAAAAGAAAGTCACTTTAGAGTGTGGCAGTCCTCAGCAAAGAGCATAATAAGCTCATCTGTTGCTTTTTAAAATAAGTTTCAGTTATATTTTAATTTGAAAATACCCCTCAAATATGCATGGTGGACCACTTCTTCCCTCGTGAGGCTCTCCAACATTATATGGACTTTAGATTCACTGGTTAAGAGCAACTCTTGTATCCGAAAGAAGGAACCACTGGGGGGAAATTATCCATGCAAATAGTAAACCTGTGACAATAAATTGTTTTAATAGAAGATTATTAGATTAAATTTAAAAGCTTAGAAACAGTAGCTAATGTTCTGACTTGAAACTACCACCGAGTTGAAACAAACAATTGTCTTAGATTTCACATGATTCTAACCACACCCAACCCATCATCCTCTTGCTGCTCATACAACATGAGCTCCCCTCAAAATAATAAACCTTATTATAACTAATTTGCACAGTACTCCAAAATATTATATCATTTGATACCTAGGAAAACCTACAATATTTGTAAGACAGATATTACTCCATATAAAAATGTAAAGAAATTCAAACTCACAGAACTGAACTACCCAAGGTTACAAAGACAGTAAGAAAGAATAAACCTTAATTTTTCTGAATCACAACCTGAGTTTTGAAAATTTGAAACTTCTACCATATGCCCCCATGTTTAAAATCTTAACCCCAAAGATAGACTCACTTTGAATCTATATGAAAATCAAACCTGCTTCCACTTACTCTTCCATGCTGTGGACACTCATCCATGGTCAAGTAGAGCACACATGAACTACATATACATTAGAATGAAATTGAAACTGTCTTCCACCCCATGTTTTTGCATGAATTAATTTTCTGGCTAGTGGGTGGCATAAAACTGAGTAACATCACAGTGAGTCATCCTGTGACCAGAGAGACTGTATCATCAGCTTGAGTGCTGAAGATGGCCAAGGACATATGGGCAATGCCTTCAGTCCTCTGTGAAGCAAAAATAATAATAGCACAGATGTAAGGCATATAGACTACAGATTTAAAGCATGGGATTGATTCTCCTCTTTAGGACAAGAGAATAATGAGGGTATGGAAACTCAGTACAGAGTGCCTCTAGCATTGGGGAGGAAGGGACCTCATAAAGTGGTCTTTAATAAAAATATTAACAATAACACCCTATAAGTTTCTAACCAGACAGAAGAGCAGAAAGCTAGCTATGTGGAGAACAATAGTGAGATTAATAATAAAAAAGATTTATTCATAGCATACTATTAGGTATTCAACAAAGTGCTTGTCCACTAATTCCATGAAATCTTACCAACAACCGTAAGTTGCATGTATTTGCCCCATTTTATAGGCGGGGAAATGAAGACTATATAATTTATATAGTTTTGCTAATGTCAAAAAACTGATAGTGAGAGGATTTGAGACTAGTTCTGTCTAATCTGGAGGCCATGCTTTTCATCTTAATACTGTTCTGGGGCTTAGGGTAGAAACAGTGTTCTAAGGATTGTATAGATAATTTCACAACAACACCAGACTTTTTTCCCTACAGTGTTTTTTCGGTCTTGAATCTTCACCACCCATTATTTACTTATGTGACCCAAGTTTTTCTCCTGCTTAAAAATATGACTCAAATTGAGCCTCATTGTGCCTTAGTGTGAATTAATTTCTCAATGGGCTCTGGTTGGGTAAATGAGAGACAGGACCCATGGGAGCCCAGAGGATTGACTTGGAGAAGCTGCAGAAGGTTAAGGAGCTGTGAAAGAAAGGGTGGTAGGAAGGAAATGGAAGGTAAGCATCACCTTTCCTATGAAGCAGGATGGGCTGGGGTTGTGGAAATAATCTTGTTGTCTCAATAGCTTGATGGTATACAGTTTTATTTCTTATTCATGTTATATGCTTTTCATAGGTTCTAAGTGGAGTTGTACTCATTTTAGTTCCCCAATTCCACACTAGGTTGACACAATCTCAAACATTCCCAGCAGCATGGCAGAAGGGGAGAGAGCTGTGGGGACCACACAGGCAAGCCAGCACTCCAATCAAGTGCCAGGCAGCTTCTATTCACATCGCATTGACCAGAACTAATCATGTGATGACACTCAGCCACAGAGAGGCTAGGAAGTGCCAACCTCCTGTGTGCACAGACCCCGAGGGCCAGAAAACTTCATGACAGCACTCATAACTCTTCTGTCAGTGAATATCTCTCAATATTTACCTACTTCTCCACATGGCCCATGTCTGGCATTCCTAATACTTAGTAGCACACCTACCTTTCCAAATGCATTTCAGTTCTCTGCTCCATATTTCTTTCCAAAACCACTGTGTTTTCAGAAGGTCAGCTTCTGTTTCACCATGCAGATGTACCATAGAAACAAAAGTGAGTCAGGAACATACCTTTTAAGCATGTTTGGGATGAGAAATGGCACGGTGAATGATGGGTTCCATATTTGCAATGTGAGGGTTTTGTCATCTTTATCAAAGAGAGTCTTGTCTGCTACTTCAATTATGTTCTTTCCTTATACATTATCTTATCAGAGGCATTGTATGAGATCTTAAAATCATGAATTTCTGACTGATGTGAATGATTCATCTTATTGTAATTTTCTGTGAATATTATGATAGCCAAGAGGAAAGGGAAATTCATTTGTATGCTGTGAGATCTTTGAAAATCAAACTTTACTTTAAAAATAAATTTTATTGCCATAAGGTATTCTTTATGTGTCATTCCTCACCTTAATGAGAATGTGATGGACCCTTCATAATGAGTAGTATCTGAATCACACTGGAAATGTCAAAATAAAATGAAGATTTCAAAAAAGAAGAGCTTCCCATAATTTTGCAAAAAAGGGGGGGCAAGTTTTATCTCAATTTTAGTAAGCAAATATTTCATTTTTTTGGGTAAATTATATACACATATGTAACCATTTACAGTTTGTTAAAGTATTTCAATATTTTGTTGAGACTCTAATGTCTACTTTGTCTACGTGTGTGCTGCACACAATGACTAGAAAACCAAGGATTACAAGAAATCATCTCAACTCCCCAGGATCTGGCTGAAATCAGGCCTGCCAGAGCTAAACCTGAGATAAGAATGCATAAGCAATGATATGTTTGTGAAGGAAGTGGTCCCAGAGAAGCTGATGAGAAAGTGAACAAAGCAGGGGTAGGATAGAGAAAGGCCAGACAAGTGTGTGATTTCAGGCAAAATCCCACAGTGAATAATATCAGCCTGATTCCTAGGGTAACTATGAAGTGTTAATTACACTTAATGGTTGTCTTGACCTAAGGCAAAGGGGTTGGGTTTATGTACTTGAACATCTCAGTCAGTGACTAAGGTCTACATCAAGGGAACATGAACTCCTAGGTACTTTTAGCTGCCTGCACATGCAATCAAGATGGTCCCATCAGCACAAAGACAGTCGTCCAAAGAAGGAAATACTGTAGATAGTGGCCATTGAAGGTAGAAGCATCCCCTGATGGAAAGGAGCTCAGTGGGAAGGCACTCATGAATCCAAGAGATGCACTAGCAATATCAATTACAGGCCACCCCTTGCTTCTTTCAAATCCACTCCCAGTAAGCTCTCTCTATCTTGCCAGGCATCTCCAAAAGTATGGTTGGTCACCATTTCCAGGAACTACGAGGAGAGGGTCAGTGGGTGGCCTATAGCTCCTATGGCTGCAGTGAGTCCCAAGACTGGCTTATGCGTATCACTTCTGGGTACTGTAGTGTCTCTTTTTGCTTCCATGAAAATTCTTATGCTAGTTTCCCCTTCATTTCTCTTCACCGGTTTTATGTTTCAAATGTGAGTAACATCCAGTAGATTCAAATTTATACCTTATACTTTCAGTTGTCCCTCACTCTTTGCTTCCTGAGGAAGACCTCATCCATACTCAAACGTCTAAGGTATCACTTATAGAGAAGATGGCTGGTAGATATATGGCTACAGTTGACTTCATAATGATCTCAAAATCCCCAAAGTAAGACTATGCCAAAAGGGAAAAAAAATCTGTTTTTTTTTTGTTGTTGTTGTTTATTCATTTAAAAAACATGTACTGAGTGTTTACTAGATGCCAGGCCCCAGGCCAGGTCTTGAAGGTAGCAACAAACAAGGTAGATGGGTTCCATCACAGAGCTGGCTTGCTGGGCCTCCTCTTGCACATCCACTTCTCTGCACTTTTCTTTCACTGCTGAGCTCTCCACAGGCACAACTTAATCTGTGAAGCCTGCTCTGAGCTTCCAGCCCACGTGGACAGGCTTGTCTCATAAGGACTATGGCACTTCCTCCCTACTCTGCTTAGCAGGCAGTAATGTCATATGGAGATCAGAGGAAACTCCGCTCGGAGGAGCAACAATATCAGAAGGTCAGGGAGAGGAGGTGGGTGTGCACCAGAGCCTCTTCTCACTCACACTGAGCTACAAGTCTTCCTTAGAAATTTGAGCTGCTGGTTGGGATTGGCCCATAATATAAATAGAGAATAATATAATATAACATAACTACATTATAACTACATTATATGTGTTTATAATATGAATATAGACCTTATGATTTGATTAGTATTAATAGCTCTGTCTCGTCAGTTTGTGGCTTAGATGGATATATCTAGACTAGCTAAGGGAACCTATGCCTTGTATATTTTTGTTTCTATAAGAAAATAAATTTAAGTCTAAATAATTCAATCACAAATTGAACAGCTGATCTCTGAGAAAAGGGAAAAACAGAGGTTGGCACCTGCAACAAAATTTATAAAGTGTATCTATCTGCTGATATACACGGCCAATCGAGAAAAATCCAAGTATTTTTGTATATCATGATCTCCTACAAAAAAGTGGAAGACTTGATGTGGAAGACACAGTGCTCAAGAAGGAGCAGAGGGGTGCGGGGAGTGTCATCAGCATTTCCTCTGCGGTAGGCAGGAGCAGGAAGCACAACTCAGAGCCCCCGCTCCTTCAAAGCAGCATTCAGAAATCCAAACCGCCAGTTGTTTAAAGGCTGTCCAAACCACATGGTGATGAATATAAATACAGTATCAGAATGAGGTACATGGATTTAAAAAGTAGAAAATTATAGTATACCTACATTTTAAATGCAGAGCTCAATTTATTTCTGCATTTTTTTAAACACAACCTGAAAATTAAGGGGTTGACTTGCATTCAGAATATAATGTTCTATTCTTTTCACTCACTTTCCAATCTCTGGTTAGCCAGATGTCACGTTTTCTACTCAGAATTCCTCTGGACGATAGCGCATTCATTAATTCAGGGACAATTCTTCCTTGTGGGGTGCCCAAGGGAGAAGGCACAGGAGTCTGGGTTCTCTGTACTGAATTGAACATCCTCTCTGGGAGGAAGTGCCAGCAGTTCCTTACTTCTCTGCACCCTGCCTCTGTGACTAGGTGGCCCCCAGCAGAAGTCGCCATGTTTTGTTGGTTTGCTTCACTTGATAGCAGAGACTAGAGCCTCAACTAAAGAAAGCCCGTATTCTGTGTGGCAGTGATTTCTTTTTGAACTCATGCTTGTCTCCTCTACTCTTGCTCAGTGGAATAGCCTCGCTATGGTCTGGGCACTCCCACCTCTCGCTACACCAGCCCCCCGTTAAGCTGAGTGCCAGACAAGCTGACGCACATAGGATGAAGTGTCATCACTGAGTGGTTTGGACAACCCGAGACCTGAGAAGCAGTGAGCACTTCAGCAGTAATCCCCCTTCCCTTCCCCTACAAATGCAGAGGGGGGGCTTGATATCTGCATCACTGGTAACCTGCAAAACCTCCCTAGTAATCATCACTGCCTAATCCAAACACATCACAGCTCTTTCAAGAGGAAAAAAAAAAAAAGAAATGAAAAGAAAAAGGAAGACCTTCCTGAAAATAAGAAAGACCCTTTTTTCCTGCTTTATTTTTAACCTGATGTGTTGCAGAGTACTGAATGTCACCAGATTGTCATTAATGTCACTTTTCCTCATGTTCCATATGTGATGTGACATATCATCTGACTAATGAAACTCGATGAACAATATGTCAACATAAAGAAGCACGCTGGGTCACAAATATGCTTCGAGAACATTAAATTGCAAGGAAATGTATATCGAACGTGTTTTCCATAGAAATAAAATTGAGTTGCATAGTTAACATATCACATTTAAGTATAATACCTTGGAGACCAGAAGAACCAACATACATTGTTGAAAGACTTATAAAATGCACATTATCAACACATATTGATAGCACAGCAAGGCAGATGAATATAAACCAGGAGCAGGAAGAGTTACAACAGGAAATGATGCTTTCTCTAAGAAAGCAAACAGTTGTGGAGATGAACCAAGCCACATTAATAAAACATGTTAAAAATAGGAGAATACCTCATTATTTGATTTCAACATTAAGTGATACCTTTGCCCAGCACTCTCTTGTCCTCATCCACTAGTATATGGGTGCATTGTTATGTAAAAGCGTGGCTCTAGAGCAAACCCCTCTGGGCTGTGGGCCTGGCCTGCTGGACCTGCCCTCACTTAGGCTGACCACTCCCTAGGTTGTCCCCTCAGCCCACAGGTCCAGTGACCTGCTGGCAAACCATGCACTTGACTCCACCATGGCAGATGCAGTCCGCCTCCACAGGGGTCTACTGCTGGTCATCAACAAGACATTCAGCCCCACGCCCTCCCTATCAACCCTTCTGGTAACTTCTCAGAGCCTTGTACACTCCCCTAAGCCTTGAACTTTGTCAAATAATTTTACTTCCTACTTTATAGAAAGAAAAGGTGTGTTATGTTAACAGGTAGTACTTGCCTTCCCTCCATCTCACAATGACTCCGTATTTTTATCCTCTCTCTCTCTCTCCTTCTCTCTCTCTCACCTCTCTAGTATTTCTTCCTGTTTTCTGATCACTCTACTGATAGAATGTCCTGATAATGGGATAATTGGTGTAGAGACAGTAGGTGCGATGATTAAGCAAAATAAAAAATTCAAAGGGATTATACAGGAGGGCCCTAACCTAATATTGCAGGAGTCAAATACAGTTCCAGAAGAAGCCACTTATAAGATGAGAGCAAAAACCACTTTTTAGAGTTATCCAGGAGGTAACTACATGTACAAAGGCTTAGAGGCAAGAGAGGGAGACAGACAAATAGACTTCCCATGAATGGCTGGTCTGCTTGGCTGCAGCCTGGAGAGCAAAGACTTAACTGGCAAGCCCAGAGGTCTGATGATTCAAGGCTCCTAAACCACACTGAAGGGTGTCCACTGGGGAAAATCATGATATGATTTACCTCTTTTAAAGGTAATGCTGAATAAATTGTCAGAGTTGGTTAAAACGGGAGACATGAAGGCCAGTCAGCCACTATAAAGTCACAAAGATGTGTGAGGGTGGTTTCTCCCTGAACTAAGGACACTGCAATGGGAACAAAAGGAAACAGATGCAAGATATTTTAAGAAGGCAAAAAACAACCAGACTTGATGTTTCTTTGGTTCTGAGGGAATGGGAGCCAAGCCAGTTCAATGGGAATGCCCCCAATCCTGCTAGGACAATGATAAGGATGATATTCCATTGGCCAGGATAATATGATAAGAGGAGCATTTTGGGAGGAGGAAATGGTAACGAATCATTCCTATCATTTTCTAAACAGCAATGGAGGAGAACTCTTGTCTCTGCATCTTGGGACCCGAGTTTGCTAGCATGGTGCTTCTTATTACACAGAGCACATTCCAATGGAAACAAGCCCAGTTAAGGAAAAAGCTACAAGGGAGCTACTGCCCTAGTTTTCCCATCTTGGAGGGCTCTCTCAACTTTGTACTTTATAAAAATAACAAAAAGGATTTGTCTTAGTCCATCCAGGCTGCTATAATAAAGTCCCACAGATTGGGTGGCCTAAAGTCTTCAGAAATTTATTTCACAGTCTGGAGGCTAGAAATCTGAGATCAGGATCTCAGTATATTTGGTGGGTCAGAGCCCCTTTCTAAGTCACAGGCTTCTCGCTGTGTCCTGCCATGGTGGAAGGGGTGAGAGAGCTCTCTGGATCTCTCTTATAGGGACACTAATCCTATTCATGAGGGCTCCACCCTCATGACCTAATCACTCCCAAAGGCCCCACCTCCAAATATTATCTTTAGGGGTTAGAATTTCAACAAATGAACTTAGGGAGGAGATACAAACATTCAGATTCTAGCAGGATTTATCCAGAATAACTGAACCCTCTTGGTGAAATTAGAAACGTATATTTTTTATACATAAGACATCGTCATAATTATAGCCAACAATCCCTAAAAACCATCCAGTGGGACTCTAACATTATTCTCACCAAGTGATTGTAAGAACCCAAGCCATCAAGGCTAAGATCATGATAACAGTTCCCAACCCAACCAGAACTGTTTAACTGTTGTCACTTTAGTAGACACCTTAATGAGCCCCTCACCCCGGTTCCAGCCTGGGATTGCTGCTTCCACCTCACTCTTTCTCAACTGCTGTGGGCTCTGCTTCTGCAGAAATTTGCAATTCCCAAAAAATTGAACCTTTTCCTCCCTTCCCTCCATTTGGCCAGCCCTGAAGCTCTCCCTCTTGGTACTTGGTTCTGCTTCTTCTCTCCGCTTTGTTTTGCCCTAGAATCAGTGTGTTGTGGTAATGGAAGTAATATTTTAAACCCTTTCAGGTGGGAAGAACTAGTTCCTCCTTAACATCAGGTTGGGCAAAACCATAACAATTTTTATGCGACTCCCATGAACAATTCCTTGGCAGTAGGAATTAAAGACATTACCTTTAAAAAAAATAAGATTTTATTCATTTATTCATGAGAGACACAGAGAGAGAGAGACAGAGAAACAAGCAGAGGGAGAAGCAGGCTCCATGGAAGGAGGCTGATGCAGGGCTTGATCCTGGGACTCTGCAATCATGCCCTGAGCCAAAGGCAGACGCTCAACTGCTGAGCCACCCAGGGGTCCCAAAGATATTACCATTTAATGTTAACAAATCATAAATAAGGTATAAGAAATGTTCACAAGTATTAGAAATAATTGCCATGTGATGGATACTGCACATTTGTTAGCTGTTGAAACTTCATAGCACCCATTTTACATGCTCAGAGGGGTTCAGTCCCAGAGCTGCTAAGTTGGAGTTGGGATCTGAACCCAGCTGTGCATGATTTCGTACTTGTGAGCTTTCTACCCCAACACAGCACTGGGGCCCTTGGGGATACTAATAATCCTTAAATACAGTCCTCTGGAAACCAATATTTTCTCTACAGCACTATCAATCTGTATTTTATTTTTAAAAAATTGCTTATTAGAGCCATCAAGCACTATTACGAGGTCACTTCTGGTTGGAGTGTAAGTTCACCATTTCCTCATGCTCACTCTTCTGTCACTAACAAGCTTGGAGGGTGCGTTCCTTTTGTGAAGAGACTTGAGAGCAGTGACTCCAGCAATTTGCAATGTTGTCCTATGTGCAACCTACGCTACAGTTACCATTGTGCTTAATGGAATTACCAGGCGGTTACTATGTGATTATTGGGAAATAATGTTGGGTATTTTGCAGTGAGTCCATCAATAACCCATGTCTCCAATACACCTACCATTTATCCCTATAATTAAGATATTGTTGACTTCAATACACTTGTTTAAATAGCAAAAAAATAGGAAACTATATTTTAAAATGACATTTCATTTAACTGAAGCCTAGCAAATTTATAACCTCAGATACCTGAGTTTTTGTAAATGATCTGCCAGCCCCAGAAGGAGATGCTAGAATTTATGTCAAATCATCATAATGGATACTTTGTTGTTCCAAACAGCTCGAAAACAGATGTATTTACAGTTCCGGCAGCTGCAGACCCACTATTAGAAAGCCAGATTTGTACTTCCTATTATATTTGTACTTCCTTGGTTAAATCCCAGCTCTCACTCCTGAAACAGAAGTTGTAAAATACAGAAAGGAAAGCTGTATCCAAATGGCCAAGGCACTGGATAACACATTTTTATCTGAGAATACCATTACAGAATTGTTCTGGCAAGTCATGAGCATGAAGAATTCTGGTTTTCTGGGATAACACTACTTTATGTGATGTTCTAAAAAGTGGCAATTGATGATTTAATACCACTCCCTACTAAGTTACGTTAGAAATATTACAAAGTATGGTTTCAGGCACCCTACCAACTGATGGTTCCAGAGAATAGAAACAAACAAACAAACAAATGGTGTCTCTGTAATCCTTTGGAAGACTGGTAAGTGTCCCTTTATTTAATAGTAATTGAATCTTCGGTTAGGCACATGGTTTTCCAGAATAAAAATTATGCTGCCTACCAGTCTACTTTTCAGCTAGGTATGGCCATATGTAGTAGTTCTGACCAAGGGAATATGGCGGGAGTAGTGTGTGGCCTTTTGGTTGTTTTCTCTTCCAGCTCTGAAACGCAGAAATGGGAGCTGGGAAGAGTGGACCATGTGGACCAGGTCATGTAAGGGTGGACCACGTGGGCCATTCTGAGGACCTAGAGCAACAAGGTGAACCGTTCTTCTGACAATTCCACAGTGAGAGCACCCATATCAGCATGGAACCTTAGATGGGAGAAATATTTGGCTTGCTTACCCCACTATCATTTTGAATTTCTGCCCATGCTTACAAATTGGCATCCTAATCAATAAAAAACACTTATCAAAAGTATAATTCTAGAGTAAGAGCTGTGATGAGTGAGAAAAATAGTTGTTTTTTTCTTCATTTCCCTGTGTTTCTGACACTTCCAGGAATCCTAAGAAACAAATGGGTAAAAATTCTACAGAAGGGGTTTTCCAATATTCAAGAGTATGGTTACATGAGTTTATTTACCTTCCTGGGGAAAGTTTGTTAAATGTGCAGAAAGCTGTGCATACTTGTGCCATGGTCTTAGTTGGTGAATGAGGCAGACCCACCTCCATGTCTCCATGCTGCTAAGTTCTATTACCTTTTGGGTGCCCAGTAGATTTAACTGGTTTTTTGGTAGACCAGACTGCTGTAAATGACCTAGGAGCTTTGCTAATGTATAAAAGCTCTGAAAATATTTCCCATTGTATTAAAATGCTTAAGAGATCATAGTTATGTGTGTCATTTCATTTAAAAAATCATAACCTGAGTGATAATTAATGAGAACATTTTCTGAACCCAAATTCTGGATGCATTGTCTATACCATTTCCAAGAGACAGAGACAGAGGTCATGGCCTTAAAAGAGAGACAGCACATAGTTGGGGCCATGCCTTTCAGAGCAGCAGTGCTTTTGGTGAGACATCACGAGCCAGGATCTGGGCTCTGCTTCAGAGACTCAATTCTTTCTCAACTCCCTTAACATGCTTATTGAACTTGAGACATCACTGGAAGTGGCGCGGTCAGGGAAAATGAGCCCCACATATCGAAGACATCAGAGACAGCTGCTGAAATAACCTAAAATTAGTTGATAAGATTTTACAAGGGCTACCAAATATATATATAGGTAGATTCAAATATATATATATATATATATATATATATATATATATATATATATATATCTTCAGGAAAATGAAAGATAAATCCTTTCCAGTTTGCCAGACCTCCCTTAAGCCAATTATTTGATGTCTTTTCTACCCAACTTTTCAGTGGTGATGCAGATTCCACACAAATGGAGAATAAAATGAGACAACCAAATTTATTTGTACTTATGGACCTGAGCCAGAGCTTAAATGACTCCAGCAATGGCACTTACTTCCCTTGGGAGCCTATTCTCTAGTCTAATAGATCTCGCTGTTAGGAAATTTCTCTTATAATTCAGCATAAATTGTCCCTTGCTGAATTCCATCCCATTATTCCTAGTTAGATGTCCTTGGACTATCTTACACAATGAGCCCTCTTCTCATAGGCCTGTCCACTTGTAGACAGGAGGGGGAGATGGAGAGGAGGCAAAAATATAGGAGGTATGATGAGGAAGAATGGAGTTGAATCTACCAAGTCTGCCCTGGCTTGTGTCTCATCAGTGAACATTTCAGCCACAAACTGTTACATATGGACACAGACAGGAAATTTTTTAACAATCTCAGAAAAATCCTTAACTTTCAGCTAACTCGACATCTACCTCTTTGTAATTTCTCTGTAAGTGAGATAGGTCAAAGTCATAATGTTAAAGACCAAGGATACATGGAAGATAAAGCTAAAGATTAAAGAGATCTGTCTGCAAGTTTTAAAACTATAAATTTGGCTCTGTTTTTGGTTATTGAATACTTCTCTTTTCCCCTCCTAGTATCTAGTGTTTTTTAAATAAAGGACATGGTTCATTGAGGTGTTTTAAAGCATTATGCTTATAATATCATGGAATACTCACAACATGGTGTCCATGACATGGCTTGCACACTTTGGTTAAGAGTCGCCTGAGTGCCCCCCACCTGTATGGTTACAGTGGGGGTAGCCACATTACAGTGTAGCCAGACACTAGCTACAGCTGATCAGTATAAGGGGGAAGCTTACCAATGTGTCCTTCACAAAAATGTATTTGATTTGGGCCTGAAAAAGTAAATTAAGTCTCTCTTTGTGTGTCTGGACTGAGATATGTAAAGCTTAGGAGAAGTGAGGTGCATGTCTTCTGTTAGGTGGACGGTGGTGGGATAGAAGACCCACCTATAAAGGTAAGGGGCACTGAGAAAGAAAGCACGTTTACCAGTGATGAAAGAAGAGCCACCCAAATCCCAGGCCCTGCCCACATTTGCTTTGCAGACTTGATAGCATCCCATGTTTTGGTTTCATGAAGAAGCTCAGAATCCTTATAGCCGTCAATGCTATAATAGTGTTCCTTACAACACGGAGTTTCAGCTTCTTGCTGAGGACACTGCCCAGCTGTCCACAGAGGAGCAGAGATTTGCATCCAAGGCTTCTTCACACCATGCTAAGATTTTCATACTCATTATCTGCAGGACATGATAATGTACTCACTGTCTCCAGGATTTTGCAACACACATTCTGCCAAGATATGAAAGGTCAGGGGAGGGAGAAGCCATTCGCACCCAACTCTTAAGGCAAGATTGAACTCAGCCTATGCGTGACTTACCCGACCCAGGAAGTCCACTACTCAAGTTTCTGTTTGCAAAATGCAGAATGGTTGTCTTTGACCAACTACTTCCTGTGGGTGAGGTTTGTGTGCTGTTAGCAGTGGGGTTAATGTCAGTATTCTTGGAGAGTCTCTTAAACTATTTACATCAAAACAGCTTTTGTTCTTGACTGCACTTGGACTGGACTTATATTTTACAAGACAGAACACAACCAGTAAGCAGCCAGGATACCATAAACATGAAAAATACCCAAATGGAATTCCACAGCTCTGCAGACAAGGATGGAAATGCATAGCCATAAGCAAGCCATGTCTAATGTCGAAAAATACAGAAGAAAAGAACACCCATGAGGTTGTCTCTAACCATTGGCCCTTCTCCGCCCCACCCCACCCCCATTTCCCTCCTGATTCATTTGGCAAGAAAATTTGGCAGTGCAACATTCTCAATATACATAGTGCGTAAGGGAAATAGATTTCTCCGTAGTCTCACTTTATAACCAGATGAGACTCTTAGAAAAGACGTTCCATCCAGAGCTGTCTTGAAAGGAAACCAGCCTCTTCCCACTGGCAAGTGAATTTCCTGGCTTTAGGCCAGTTGGCCATGCCATGCTGTACCATACCACATTGTGGTTCCCCTTCCTGCAGGAGTCTGACCCTATGGTATTCCTTCAGGATAGGCCCAGGTCTATTAAACAGCAAACATGAAAGATGCAAATTACCTCCCAACTACATACATGAAGCCTGTGAATGTTATTCTTAGGAAGGTGCTGATTGAGATAAATTATGAATTACCATGTCAGGCACTGAGATTTGAAACCTTATAACTGTGTCTACTATGTGAGAGCCCCCAAGTGAAATGACAAACAGAAGGGGGAAAAACAGCAAAATCAGTAATTCAGTGCTTGAGAAGGTTGCCAGCATCTGATGTCTGCCTTTCTGACTGCCAGCTCCATCGGCACTGGCACACGTGCACACACATGCGCATACCCATACACACGTGCTCAGGCACATAATAAAGCAGAGGATAGACGTGTGCACCAGAAACAACCACAGCAATAGCTTCTGGTCCTCCCAGTCGAGGTTTGTTGGCTGATTTCATCACCACACATTTGCTGATTCAGATCATTCCTTTTTCTATCTCTCCACAAGAATGAGTGGGGCTCCCACATGTGCCAGGTGGTAGCAGGCAGTGGTGGTGTGATGGAAAAGAAGGCAGAGGTGAGCTCTTCCCCCTGAGACCACTTGCCCTGACACACTGCAGTTCTGAGTGTGGACTGGACCAGCAGCATCCACAGCTTGTCAAGAAATGCATGTTCTCAGGTCCCACCCACACCTCCTAAATCAGAATTTCTGCTTGTGAGACTCGGGCAGCTTTATTTTAACAAACTCTCCAGGTGACTCTTAAGCACACTGCAGTTGATAAGTACTGGGGCTATAGCACCTATATTTTATTATTTTATTTTATTTTTTTTAATTTTATTTTATTTTCACCATATTTTAATGACATTGGCAGATCCTTATTGGTAAACGGAAATCCAGGGGCTTATAACAACCTTTGTTTCAGCCTTTGTAGATTCTGAAGGCTTAGCCATTTCCGTATGGGAGTTAAGCTATGGTTCAGGAGACTTCTGAAATTAGATCAACAGAGGATCCCGGGCCATATAAAAAAAAAAAATCCTTAAAAAAAATACTGTAGTAATATTGGCTACACATTTCTGCTAAAGATTTGTGTGGCTCCTATTAAATTACATTTCCACCAGGAAGGGATACAGTAAAACAAAAGTTTTTATCAATCTCTGATCACATTACAGTTATTCTTTAAAAGGAAAAAACCTGATTATATGCTGAGCACATAGTCAATTGCAGAACAAATTGTTTTATTTGAAGAGAGTTGCTGGTCAATATGGAAACAAATGATGCCCTTCATTTTCTTCATTGGCAATAGATCAATACGAAGTTGACATTTCCTAGTTCCCAGGTAAGATGATGTTTCCAGGTAGGAAAGACAATATTTAAGACTTCAAAAGCAAGGAAACCTTTATTAAATGCTTTCTTATAGGAAAGTGAGTCTAGCGGCCATGTTTTCATTTTTAATGACGGTTTTGAAACTAAGTTCCAAGTGTTCCTCCATCCGCATCTACCTCGTGGCTTCCTGGTTCCTAGGAGATCCAGACAAGTTGAAGCACTAGCGAATTATGTGATCTTCCTCTTGCACAGAGCATCTTCTCCGAGTCTCTACCTCCTTCCTGCATGGCTGAACTGGATTTCCCCACTACGGAAACCCAAGGATGGCCTTTCCCTTTTTTGCTGACCCAGCCTCTCCGTTCTGTTCCTCTGAGAACCTCGTCTAAATTACAATGGCTTTTATTAATCCTTACTGCACACAGACACTGAACTAAGTGTGCATACACCTCTTCTCCCCTAATCCTTGCCACAGAAGTAAATGCTACCCACCCTCCCCTATCAAATGCATAAGTGAACTGAGTCACAGAAAGATAGTTATCTGCCAGAGACCAGGAGGACTAAGTGATAGAAATGGGGGATCTGAAACTCAGTCACCTGGCCCAGCACCCCGCTTCCATAAGCCACCTTCCACCTTCTTCCCTCTCCATCCCATTCTGCGGTTCTCCACACTGAACATAGACAGTAGGCAATGTGTAGATGTGGATGTCACTGCTATTTCACACTCCCATTACTAGGTAAAAACTTTCTTAAACACCAATATGTGGAGCCTGTTAGACAATATAAAGAATGCAACAAAATATAGTTGATACTCAACATTTGCAGTGGTTCTATGAAGTCTATACATGGCTGTCTAAAGTCACTTTGGAAGCTGGGTTAGGGAAACCTGAAGCATTGCTTCTAGGAGAAATACAGGGTTAAGTTCCTGCAACTCTCCTGGTACAGCATTTCATCAACCAACCCATATATAGCCTTGTTTTATGTGTGTTTCTGTTTAAAGGCACCTTATTTAATATATATATATATTATATTGTTGATTCATTAACATTGAACTCATGGCCAATAGCACTATAACTCATGACTCAATGATGCTCACCTAATACAGTTCATCACAGACACCCTTAGGAACACCAGGCAGCACTTAAGCACTATTTAGAAGCCATTGGGGGAGAGGGACATTTAAACAGCAAAACTAGCAGCACAAAAACCACCCAAAAATGTGGAAAACATTTGCAAATATGGAATCCAAGAATAATAAGGATCAGCAGCACCAGTTTTATTCCTGCCACTCTGCTGATGTTCATAGGAAGAACCAAATCCATGAATGTTCTGGCTCTCATAGCACTTTCTAGCCTTCTTTTACTGAATGTCTGCTCTTTAGGGAATGCAGTCAGTCACCCACCCCCTTCTCCATACACATTGCAAACATCACAGTACATCTGCTCTTTGCTTGTCTACCACTGCCTATGTTCTCATTCCTCTCCCATCCCTTCTTCAGTCTGGGAATTTCTCTGCCTAGAAGCCCTTCTGAGCTTCTCACTCCCTGCATGCTTCCTACATGATGATGCCCTTGGCTTCAGTTACAATCCCTAAGGAAGCTCAAGCTTCTTCCCATTCAACAGCTTTTTCTTTCTCCTGGAACGTTGCCCCCTGATTTCCACATAAAAACTCACCTCTCCTCTTCCTTGAGATATCTGCCAAGACGCCACCTCCTCTAGGCTCTCATCCCACAAGACTTTCCCTTTCCCTTCCTTCATTTGCTTCCTGGCCTCTTACGTCACCCAAAATATTACATATTTGTTGTTTATTCCTTTCTTGTTTTTAGTCCTCCTGTGGCAGGCACATTCCTCAACTGACCCCCAAGATTCCCGCACCTGATGAATATACACCTGTGATCCCTCCCTGGGTGAGAGAGGCCTCTAAGTGTAGAGAGATGGTCACTCCTCGATTGGTTATGCTGACAAAGTGGTGGGATAGCCACACCTGCTGTAGCAGGCTGGACAGAGATTCCCCTGCAGGCTTTGGAGAAGTGAGCCACCATGTTGTGAGAAAGCCATGTGTCAAGGACCTAGGGAGCCTGCAGAGCTGAATTCTCCCAGCAACCAGGATGATCCTGGAAGAGGACCCCTAAGCCCCAGGTGAGAACATACTTGGATTTCAGTCTGTGAGATACTGAGAAGAGAGTATAGAAAACTGGTGCCCAGACTCCTGACCCACAGCCACTTAGACAGTAAATGGGGTTTGCTTTGAGCTGCCAAGATTTTGATAACATGTTACACAGCCATAGATACTCCTTCTATTAGAGTACAAGCTCTATGTGGGCAGGAAACCTGTCTGTTTAGCTCACTCCTTTCTCCTCAGTATGGACAAAAGCTCTAAGCCCATGGTTGGAATTCAATAGTGAGAATGGGCTGGGGCTGCATGGCCCAATTTCACCCGGAGTCCAGAGCACACCCAAAGATTTCTGAAAATTCCTGCCTTCTTCCTTCATGTTTCTCCCTAGCTACCATCCCTCTGGTGCTTCGGTTACTTAGCAAACAATGTGAGTATGATGCACTGGCCCTTGATGAGTGTTTTCTTCAAGTTCCAGTAGAATTAAGTGCAAAGACATGGGTAACCTGGGAGAGTTATCTCCCATGGGGAGGGCCAGAACATAAACCACGCTGCCTTTTCCGATTTGCCCATGGCTGGGTTCCTCCAGCTTTTAATGTGGAACCCATGGGGGCCTCTCAAGGAATTCTTTCTAAATAAACCCAGTGCCTTTCTTGGAGCCTTATGGGGACAGCTGTTAATACAGTGACATTTTCTACATCATTTAATCTATGCTGATAAATTCTACTTCAGACTCTCCACTGAGCGTCACATGCATTTATCCATCTGCCTGCTGGTTACCTATGCTTGGAAGTCTCACAGGCACCACAAATTCAACATGTCCAAAAACTGAACTAACCATTTCATTCCTGAAGCCTTCTTCTCCAGGGTTCCATATCTCATTGCCTGGCATTTCCACCCAGTAGTCCAAGCTGTAAACCTTGGAATCACTTCTGAGGCTCCCTCTCCCTCACCCTTTGAGTCTGATCAGTCATTCAGAGAGTAAGACCTACTTTTTCTCTTTTGGAAATGGCTCTAGGCTCCATCTGCTTCACTGCAATGTCATCACCATTGCCTGAGGCCAGGCCATCATCACCATCCTAGTCCTGCTTCAGAAAGCATCATAGGGGCCCCTCTGCCCTTTGCCCTGACACTTCTTTTTCCACAGCTCAGCCACCTGTCTCCTAATGCAAATATGATCATTCCCTTCCCTGTTCAGGCTTTCCATGGGTTCCCATTGCCTACACCGCACTGGGCGGATGAAGCTCACCCAACCACCCCAGTTTACTCCCATCATTGTCTTCACCAGGCTCACCATAACTTCCCTGCAACCCTCTATCATGTATGTTCTCAGTTCCTCAGAAATTCCCTGCTCTTTTCACACCTCCTTGGCCTCTGTCCATATGTCTACCTGGAAGGCCTCCTTTTCCCCAGCACCTGCTGACTTGTCCCTTCCCTTCTGGTCTCTTCTTCATTATTAAGACTCAGAGAACTCTCTTATTTTCTTTCACATCTATCAAAATAATCTTCCTACTGCATTAGAGTTGACAATCCAATGCCTGACTTCCTACCAGATTAGAAGATCCACAAGGCAGAAATTGCATCATCTTGTTGGAAGTTGTGTTCCAGTGATCAGCATAGTATGAGACAACAGATGATGCTTAATAATTATAGGTCAGTGAACAAGAGAATGATGAGAAGACACAGATTCTGGCCTCCACGAGCTCACCACCTTGTTGCAGAGTTAACATATGAGCATATGGAATTTAAGTCTCCAATAGCAAAATCACAATGCTAGGTGATGTTAGATGATGAGGAGCTGTATTTGACTGACTGTAGGTAAGAACTAAAGAAAGGGAACTGCCATGAGTTCAGAGACACACGGGAGGCCTATGCACAGGGAGTATCTCACCAAGAAGATAGATCTTGAGCTGAGTCTTGGTCAACGCAGAGAACTATCAGAGGAAAACACAGGGAAAGTTTCTCTAGAAGAGAAGGATCTTTAAAAGCAGCTCCTGGGATAGGGATGTGAGGTGGGAAACAGAAGGCACACCTGAGAGGGCATGGAAACAGTTCAGCTGAGAGGCAACTTCATGAAGCCTGGGGACCAGCAGATAAACAGAATGGTGCAGCGCCCAAGGTCTTGGAACTGGCAGAGCCGTTACTACGATGCTACAGCAAGGTTTGGAGGGATAAGGAGAGGACACCTGTACCTGAGGGAGCCACGCAGGAAGGGGCTTTGGGGTCACCACCAGCATCCCCCTCCCATCCTCCACCTCTCCACAGGAGCTGGGGGGAGGAAGCCCAAGGGAGACAGTGGATGGAGGGCATGAGGATACAGAGCTGGGCAAGATGGGCTGAGCAGAGGGTGCAAATGCCGAATCATCATAAGTAATCTATTTAATACTGCAGGAGAAATGCTCTACAGAATCAGGGGATCTGTAGGATGCAGGATCTATAGGTTCCCAGTCCCCATTTGAAGGGTCACTGAGTGAATGAATGAATGAATGAATGGAAACTGATGCTTACAGAGCACTTGCTGTGCACCTGCAGCATAGTCCACATAGCGCACAATGTCAGACCAGATTAGGGAGTCTGGACTTAGTCGCATTACAATGGGTAGCTAAGGGAAGCTTATAGCAGCACAGTGACAAAATAAAACTCATCCAGAGTGTTCGAGATGAATTAAGCTCAGCAATGGTGCATTGGGAAAACAGAAGGGCAAGAGTCTGGATGCAGACAAATTAAGAGGCTCCTGGTGGTTGTGATGTTGGGAGTTATAATAATAATAATTTATTGAGTGTTTTCCATAGACCCGGCACTGGTGGCATATGCTTCAGATAAATCGTCTCTCTTTATGCACACAACTGCACTCTCGGAGGAAGGTGCTAACACTTCCCTCGTTTTACAGGTGAGGAAACGGAGGCTCTAAGAAGTTTAGAAACTTACTGCTGGACCAACGTGGGGAACTAGTAGCACTCCAATTTGCTTAGCATTGGAGCCCATGCCAGCTACCCCAGGGCAGAGCCTCATGCTGGGTTAGAAGTGATGGGGGCAGGGTCAGCATGTCCTGAGAGCAGGGATAGCATGTCCTGGTTTCGGAGAGCTCACTCCCTCTCAGGCTCTCTTCACTGTTACAGGCAGCCTGTCCCTTTGCCTCACGCCCACAGTACAGTCATGATTTACCTTCTTCTGAAGGTGTCCCCATGTCTCTGTAAATTCCCCCTTTCATTTTCCATCTTTTGGCAAATTGTAAAGTATTCAAGGGCCTTCTATTGAAGTTGCAATACAGTTAAGAAAGGTAAGATTTTTTTTTAAAGTAGGAATTATATTAAATACCCTTCAATAAATGCATTTATTTTCCCATTATCTGAGAATCACTCTAGAAGGAAAACACAAATGAGTCCTTCACTTATAGGGATGATCATGGATAGATCAATTTTTTAAAAAGATTTTATTTTATTTATTTGTGAGAGACAGAGAGAGGCAGAGACACAGGTGGAGGGAGAAGCAGGCTCCCTGCAGGGAGTCTGATGAGGGACTCCATCCCAGGACCCTGGGGATCGTGATCTGAGCCAAAGGCAGGCGCTCAACCACAGAGCCACCCTGGCATCCCATGGGTAGATCAATTTCAAGGGAAAACAAAACACATCCGTTGTATTAGATTATTGGTGCAGGGAATATTTATATATGAAGAAACAAAGCATGTTATCTCTTTGGGGTCAATGAGAGGACAGTCCCATGTTCCAAGAATCCCTTCCATTTTCCCCACACAAAATGCCATGGGAATCACTAAGACGCTGTTAGTACCACCCAGGTGTTAACAGCAGGGCAGGAAAGAGCCAACCTATTTAGTGAGCATTTTCAACCCAGAGCCATATCCACTACCAAACTGTTCAGTGTTTACCTGAGTTGGGGAAGTGAGCTGGCTTGGGATAGCTCTGTCTACCTTTCAAAATAGTGTCCTGGTGAGGCCAAGTCAGTATGATAAAGTTCCCAACCATGAACATCCCTACCGAACTGTTTAGATGGAGACCTCACCACTGCCATCCCTGATCCCTCACTAAGTAAATCAATAAACAAAGTAAGGGGTAGAGTCCAATAAGAATATGAACCAAAACAACAGGAACAGAAAATGCCAGTTAGATAAATCTCATTGTTTTGGTGTGTTATTATTTACTTTTGTTGTTAATTTTTCGTTGTTTTGGAGACACTGCTGAGGCGTGGTGGGATGCAATGTGTATTCCTTGAAAATGAGGGTTAGCCTGAGATTTCAGAAAATCCAAGTCTGTCACACACTGAAATTAGAAAGCTGGGCATATGAAGCAGGCCATTTTTTTTTGTAACTCCTAATGCCTGTGTGCATAATTCCAAATCAAACATATTCACATTATTAACTTTTTAAAGTTTATTAGTCTCAGTGCTAATGAACTCATTCATCCTTGGCAAATGCACATGGCTCCCTAATGAAACGTCAATAGATAGATCGGCAGTGAAGTGAGCACATCCACTGGTTGATGCCAAATTCCACTTGGCTGTAAGGACTGGAAAGACGAGATCACTTCCAAAGAGACACTTGGACTCGGCGTCATGTTATGGGAAAAGCACCAGAGCGGATGTCTGCAGACTGGGATTCTACACTTGGCTCTGCCACTTGGTGGCTGGGTGACCTTGAGCAAGTCTTCTGCAAGAGGAGAGTGGGCTAGCTTATCCAGCACGCTCTCCCTAGATCTGTAATTAAACCCTCTCCCCCACGCCCACCCCCCCCAGCACACCCGTCCCATTCTAAGAGTTACCAGCGTTTACACACATTCCATTGCGTGGCATCTTATATGCAGACATCTGTCTGGTTAAACAATGGATCATTCTTTGCAGATAAAATTAAAACTTGGCTCCTCGAGAGATACCATGCCACAGGTTATGGGTTTTAATTTCTGACCCGTTTGAACATTGCACAAGTTCAGAGTTGTAATGAGTTTCCTAACCTGCGTTGGTTTGTGTCAGCCTCTGTGACAGTGTGTTGAGCATGCCACGGGAGATAGGAAATGGAACGGCCTTTTAAAAAAAAAGAATCTAAGCAAGCCTCCCTTTCTCTCAATTATCAGTTTTGAAAAGTAGCCTGAACATGGGTGCTCTTCTGTTTGGAGGTTTCTGAACTGCTAGCATTAATTCTCCAGGGTAAACTCCCTGTCTTCGCGCGATGATGGGGTGTTTTTTTCTTCCTTTACCTCAGATCTTTAAAATTGCACCACAGCTAGGGAGTCAGGATGGCTTTCCCTCAGTGCTTCATGGAAAGAGACTGCTTTATTATTGAGTGAAAGAAAAAAATAATAATCGTGAAAAGCTTTTGCTTCTGGACCGCATAAATTATCTCCAATTTTCCTCATTATTTTCTTCTGCAGGGTATAAAGAGATTGCCTGCGGTAAAATATGTATCAGTACAAAACAAATAGAAAACAGTTTAAACCACTGAAGTATTTACCTTTTTTTATTTAAAAAAAAAGACATTTTAATCCTATTAACGGTAAATTATATTACCTATTGTGAAAGCAGACATGAAAGAAATATTTGAAGCATGCAGTTAATTATGATACCAAGTGACACATAATATTTATGCTCTTCTTGTATGGCCTCAGTGGTGTTTCTCTCACTGTGAGTCATACGCTGATTGAAGTCTTGAAACCAGTGCTGAGATCTACCCACAGCCACATCTGTGGTAGATGCCTCATTCTGTAGCTAATTAATGGTACAAGAAATACCCATTGTTTATTCTCTTATACTCCTGATTTCACATAGAGGGAAAAAATTCTCTACCCCAATCCTTTTATTTTAATTCTCCAATTCAGCATATTTATTAACTGCCCATACGGGCACAGCAGAACAGGGAATTTGCAAACGAACATCTGTGCCTCTGTGAGGCTGGTGGGCATTTTGAAACTGCAAGACATTCATATAAAGGACCAGCCATCCTTGAGGGAAACATGCAACCCATCTAAATAAGTCAGGTGTTTCAGACGTTATGATGTATTTCCATCCAATTGGAATAAAATATAAAATATTGGTTGGAGTTAGCAAGTCATGTTCCTGTTTGATGACTACCCACAGTGGCCTTGCCAAGCTATGTCAGAGAAACAGTTAGCAGGTTCCCCCTGGCTGGCTTTCCAATTGAGAAAGACCTAATTCCAAGGGGAGTTTGATGGGAGGCTACTCCCGAGGGCTAAGGGTAGGAGGACACACCAACCAGTCTCTGCTGCAACAAGCAGCAAATGTATCTTCTTCTTTTCACACCTGGACAGCTAAGTTGTTTATAACAGCTGTTGGTATCCAACTGTCTCCTGTTGGAGTCAGTCTATGTTTTATTATTTCCAGCAGTGGTGACATGTTTTATTTGAACTGCCCCATTGTTAATTGTGAGTCATGTAGACATTGCACCTAACAGTGGTTTCATGACTGCTTGCAACTCTCAAAATGGATTGAGTGGGAATCCCACTGGCTATGGAAGTATGTAGTTGACCATAAGACCTTCCCATCACTAGACGGTATCTTAAGATAAGGAGTCAATATAATCCTAAGGATAAGAGTTTTTACTAGCCTATTATTTCTCATTAGATTTCCATCAGATTAATTAATTCTATGTCATAATATAAATGTCAGAAATGTCTATAATTTGAAATAACAAGAGCCATCCAGCCTATTGAAGACCTACTATATACTAAGTGCTTTGCATATGTCTTCATTTACCCTGCAATAAATTTGCAAAGTCAGCACTAATATTCAATTTGTTCCAAGTAGAAACCAAGGCTCAGAGAAGCTCTGTAACTTGCTGAAAGCCAAGAGCCCATGATTTGAAGGACCACAAATCAAATGCAAATACTTGGTCCTCACCATCACCTAGTTCTCATTTAAATAGCTTGATACTACAAAATTATTACACAAATATTAACAATTGAATGAAAGCATTTAAATTTGAATTCAATATCCATTATGAGTTAGAGAAATAATTCTACCAGACTTCATTTAGCTACAAAATATTCAGAACATTTCATCCAATTTTCAAATTATAATGAGATCATTTTTTTTTTGCTGAGGTATAATTTACATTTTCTGAAATGCACAGATCTCAAGTGTACAGTTTGATAAGTTTTGACAAATGCATACATCTGTGTAACCCAAGGCTCTGTCAAGATAAAAAGTGTTTCTATCACACCAGAGCATTCTGCCATGCTTGTTCCTGACCAGTCCCTGACCGTCCATGCGGATAGGCACTGTTCTGCTTCTTTCAGATGATTTTTACCTGTTCTTAACTTCATGTAGAATCATATAGTATTGTGTTGGTTTTCTATGGCTTCCATAACAAATTACCACGAATGTAGCTAATTTTACTCATACTCATTCACATGTCTGTGTTTAGTTCTATAAAATTTTATCACATATGTGGGTCCCTGTTTCCACCAACCACAGTCAAAATACTGAACAGACATCACCAGAAGGGTCCCACTTATGGCCATGTAATAGCCACACCTACCCCCTCCTGTCCTCTCCCAACATATCTAGCCACTAGAAACCACTAATCTTTTATATCTATTTCCAAAATTTTGTTATTTAAAGATGCTTATATAGATAGAATCATACGGTATGTAAGCTTTTAGGTTGGCTTTTTCATTCAGCATAATTACCTGGACATTCATCCGAGTTCTTTTATGTACTAATAGTTTATTTTATTGAGGAGTAATATTCCATGAGATAAATCTGTTTAACCACATACTTATTGAAGGATATCAGGGTTGTTTCAAGTCTGGGGCTATTCAAAAATTAAGGGAAATATGCATATATTTATGTTACAGCTGTTTGTATGAACAGTTTTTTTCATTTCTCTGAGATAACTGCTGAAAATTTCAGTTTCTGAGTTGTATGATATTTGCATACTTAGCTTTAAAAGAAAAACAAAACTGCAAAACTCGTTTCCAGAGTAGGTGTGCCATTTTACACCAACAGCGCATATATGGCTCACATCCTCACCAGCATTTGATATCACTATTTTTAATGTTAACCTTTTTGATAGGCATGTAGTGACAGCTCATTACTTTGTGTTTGCCTAATAACTAATAATGTTGAACATCACTTAATATGCTTATTGCCATTTGTAAAATCATCTTCAGTAAAATGTCTATTCATGTCTGCCCATTTTCTAATTGGATTGTTTACTTTTTTGTTGTCAAGCTGTGAGAGTTCTTTTTACATTCTAGTTACTAGTCCTTATGGGTTATGTGGTTTGCAAATATTTTCTAACAGCCTGTAATTTGTTTTTTTATCCTCTTCATATGAGCTTTTGAAAATCAAAAGGTTTTAATTTTGATGAAGACCAATAAATCATTTTTTTCTTTTATAAATTGAGCTTTTAGTGTCAAGCCTAAGAATTGTCTATACCTAGATTCTAAAAATTTTCTATGTTTTTAAAGAAGTTCTATAATTTTATCTATTACATTAAATCCATAATCCATTTTAGTTAATTATTCTATAAAGTGTGAGACTTAAGTCTCTTTTTCTTTATGGCCTATGATCAATTATTCAAGCTATTTTTTGAAAAGTCTGAATTTCTTTTCTACCTTTGTCAAAAATAAGTTAAGCGTATGTTTGAGGTTCTATTTCTAAGTTCTCTATTCTGTTCTATGTATGTATGTGTCTATCCCTCCACCAACTCTGACTTGGTATTGAATTTTCGTCAATACTTTATTTTTGTCAATACTATCTTAGTTATTCAAGAACCTGTGCCTTTCTTTTTTTAAAAGATTTTATTTATTCATTCATGAGACAGAGAGAGAGAGAGAGACGCAGAGATACAGGCAGAGGGAGAAGCAGGCTCCATTCAGGGAGCCCGACGTGAGACTCAGTCCCGGGTCTCCAGGATCATGCCCTAGGCTGAAGGCGGCGCTAAACCACTGAGCCACCTGGGCTGCCCTGAACAGGTGCCTTTCTATGTATCTCTTTGTATAGTTTTAGTAGTGGTGGTTCTGGCTTTTACAATATACATATGTGACATCACAGTCTACTGGTATTAACATTATATCTCTTTAACTGGGGGAAACCTTACCTCCATTTAGATCCTTTTAATCTCCCACACTTTAAAATATCATTGTCCTCAATAACAGATGGTGTTGAAATTTTGTTTCAATCATGAAATAAGATTTATAAAACCTTTGGGAAAATAATAATCTATTGTGTATCCATATTATTACTCATTCTGCTGTTCTGTTCTCTTCTACATGACTCAAAACCTTTAAAAATTTTTTTTGTTTGTTTGAAGAACTTCCTTTGGCCAATATTTAAAAGTAGGCCTTCTAACAACAAATTCTAGTTTTTTCAATTCTGTAAAGATATATTTATTTATTCTGTATTCTTAAAGGACAGTTTTCCTGGATATAAAATTCTAGGTTGACAGTTTTATTCTTTCACAATTGAAAATGTTTTATTCTACTTTCTTCTGGCATCCATGATTTTAGATGAGCATTCGAAGAGTTCTCGATATGATTTTTTGCTAGTATAGGGGAAAATACTACACTAAATGTTACTCTAATCCTACTTAACAAAGATAAAAATATAAAAGAGGTAGGATCAAACTGTTTCCAAGTGATTTTACTACACTGAGAATAAAGCTCAAGAATGCTTATAGGTATGCAAAAATATCCTTCACTCAACATAGTAAAACTTACATTATATTTTATCTAATAAAAAAGTGCTCATCAAGCAAAACAGCTATTTAATATGACCAATATTAAAATGAAATTTCACACAACCAAAACTTAGAAATGACAGAAATTGTAAAAAAAAAAAAAAAAAAAAGAAAAAGATACATAAAGACAAAAAGTTAGGATAACTATATTCAATATGTTAAAGGAGCTAGAAAAAGATTGAGCATATTAAATAAAGATGTTGATATTATAACACAAGTCTAAGAAAAACTTCTAGGGATAAATGTCAGTGTCTGAAATTAGAAATACATTCAATGGGATTAACAACAGATTAGACATTTCAGAAGATAAAAACAGTAAACTTAAAGGCACAGTGATAGAAACAATCTAAAATACAACAGTTTTTTGTTGTTTTGTTTTGTTTTGTTTGTTTTTTTTTTTGTTTTGTTTTGTTTTTTGTAAGTGACAGAGGATTGGTGAGCTGTGGGACAATGTACAGAGGAATGAAGATAAGAACTGCAATCCAAGTTCTTGTCAAAAACAGTGCAAGCCAGAAGATAGTGTAGGAGCATTTTTAAAGTATAGAAAAGCAAAGGAAAAAAAAGAATGTAAAGAAAGAAATGGTCAACCTAGACTCTGTATCAATAAAAGTAGCCTTCAGAAATGGTGGTGAAAGGAAGACTTTATCTGACATATGTAAACTGAAAGAATTCATCACCAGTTCAACTGCATACAAGTAATGTTAAAGTGAGTCCTTCAGGCAGAAAGAAAATGATCCCCCTAGATGGAAATCTGGTTATATTAGGGTTTCTTTACTGTGGCACTACTTATCTTTGAAACAGAAAATAGTTGGTTGTGAGGATTTCTGTTCACTATAGGCTGCTTTGCAGCATCCCTGGCCTGTACCCACTAGATGTCAGTAACAGTCCCCTTCCCCTGTGGGGATCACCAAAGTCTCTACATATTATCAATTGTCCCCTAGAGGCAGAAAAATTGTTCAAGTGGAGAATTACTGGTCAACACAAAGAAATAAAGTCTACTAGAAATGATTGCTATGTGAGTAAATATGAAAGACATTTTTCCTCTTGTTTAAATTTCTTTAAGAAATAATTGACTATTTAAAGCAAAAATAGTAATGCAGTCAGAAAATTACAACATATATAGAGATAAAATAGTGGCAACAATAACACAAGGCTGGCAGGAAAAAATTTATACTTTTATAAGATTCTTATACTGTATGTGAAGTTAGAAAATATACCTTGAAGGTAAACTTTTATAAGTTAGAGATAGATACCGTAAATCCTACAGCAACCACTAAAACAAAACAAAGTGTTATAACTAAGAAGCCAGCAAAAGAAATAAAATGGGATAATAAAAATGTCCAATAGTCCAAAAGAAGACAGAAAAAGAAACAAAAGAGGGTAAATGATGAATAGTATAACATAAAACAAATGACAAAATGGTTGATTTAAATTCAGTCATGTCAGTGATTATATTAAGTGTAAATGATTTAACACTCCAATTAAAAGACAGAGATTAAAAAAAAATAATAAAATAAAAGACAGAGATTGACAGATTAAATTTAAAAAAGAACCCAACTATATTCTGCTGACAAGAAACTCAGCTTGAATATAAAGATACAATTGCAGGAGTTTAAAAATGGAGAAAGATACATTGTACAAACATTAATTTTTTAAAAGCTGGAGTCACTATATTAATATCAGACAAAGTAGATTTCAGAACAAAGATTTTTCAGGAATAGTCATTTCATAATAATAAAGGGACCAATTCATCAAGAGAATATTGCAATCCTAAATGTTTATACATCTAATAACAGAGTTTCAAATACATGAAACAAACACTAATAGAACTGAAAGGAGAAGTAAATAAATCCACAATTAATACTGGAGATTTCATCACCCCATCTCAGTAATTGGTAGAATAATTAGCCCCCCAAAATCAATAATTATAAAGAAGACTTAACTAATATTATCAACTAAATTGACTTAATTGGCATTAGCCAAAGTAAAATACACATTTTTTTCTAGTGTGTACAAAAACGTACTAAGAGAAACCAAATTCTAGTACATAAAACAAACTAAGAACAAAAGAGAACTTCATCAAACTGATAAAATACATTTACTAGAGTACATAAACAACTAATCTCAGACATAACAACAGAAAACAGAATAATTTCCCCCTTAAGATTAGAAACAAGTAAAAAATATTCACTCCCATCACTTCTATTCTATATTGTACTGGAGGTTATGGTCATAAAGCAATAAAAAGAACTAGAAGACACCCAAATTGGAAAGGGAGAATTAAAATTGTCTTTATGTACAGATGACATGAAAGTATGTGTGTGTGTGTGTGTGTGTGTATATATATATATATATATACATATATATATATACAGAGGATGGGTGAGCTGTGGAACAATGTACAGGGGAATAAAGAATAAAGACAAGAAGTACAAGCCAAGTTCTATATCCTATAGAATCTAAAAAACAAAATAAAATAAGCCCACTAGAATAATAAGTCAGCTTAGCTAGATTGCAGGATACAAAGTAAGTATACAAAAGCAATTATACTTCTATATGGTAGCAGCACATATTAGATATTAAAATTAAAAATTAAACAATTTGTAATAATGTCAAGAAATATAGAATACTTAGGGATAAGTCTGTCAAAAGATGTGCAAAAAAAAAAAAAAGATGTGCAAGATGGGTACACTGGAAACTACAAGAAACTGCTAAGAAAAATTAAATAAATTGTCAATATAAGAAGAGATATTCCATTATAAACTATTAGCAGTCTTTTGTAGAAATTAACAGGTTTCCACATTTCAAAGCTGCAAGCTTTACATTACTTGATTTCAAGACTTATCATAAAGCTACAGTAATAAAAACAATGTGGTATTGGCCTAAAGATAGACAAATAGATCAAGGGAACAAATAGTCTAGAAATAGATATATACATCTACAGCCAACTGGTTTTCAGTAGAGAAAAGATAATTTTTAACAAATGATATTATGAAAGTCATATTGAAAAAGATTTTCTTAATATCTTAGACTATTTACAAAATGATTAATCCAGTTAGATCACATATCTAAATGTAAGACCCCAAATTACAATTTTTAAAAAGAAAACGTGATAAAATATTGCAATTCTTCAGCTACAAAAGAATACTTAATCACAATATCAAAAGTATGATCCACCATGAAAAAAATATACGAGCAAATTGGACTCATTGAAATTAAGAACTTCTTGTCTTTGAAATAAATTGTTTAGAGAATCAAAATAAAAGCCACAGTTTGGAATAAAATATTTTCAAATTACATGATTGTTAAAGGTCTCACGTCCAAAACGTACTTTAAAAGAATTGAAGTCTTAAAACTCAATAATAAGAAGACAAACAATCCAATTTAAAATAATAGTAAAAGATTTGGACAGATCCTTTACAAAAGAAGATAATACAGAAGGCAAATATGCACATGGAAAGCAGTTCAACATCATTCATCATTAGACCTCATTAAACTACAAAAAGATACTACTGCATACTTTTTTTTAAAAGATTTTATTTATTTATTCATGAGAAACACAGAGAGAGAGGCAGAGACACAGGAAGAGAGAGAGGGAGAAGCAGGCTCCATGCAGGGAGCTCGACGCGGGACTCGATCCTGGGTCTCCGGGATCATGCCCTGGGCTGAAGGCAGGCTCTAAACCGCTGGGCTAAGTATGTTATCAGAACACCTAAAATTGACCACACCAAGAGATATTAAGGATGCAAGGCAACACAGAGTTTATTTATTTATTTTTTTCAACTCAGAGTTTAATACACACCTGGTGGGAACGTAAAATGCTGTAGTAACTTTGGAAACCGGTTTGGCACTTTCTTCAAAGTTAAACCTGTACTTCTCCTATGACTCATCCAGGAGAAATACAAACACAAGCCCACCCAAAGAACTATATACGAATGTTTACAGCAGCTTTATTCACAGTTGATAAAAACTAGAAACAACCCAAATGTCTATAAACAAATCAATGGATATGAACTCACGGCACATCCACACAATGGAAAACTACTGAGCAATCAAAAGAAACCCACTATTGATAAGTGCAACACCACGGATGAATTTCAAAAGCATTATGCTAAGTGAAAAGAGCCAGACACAAAAGGCTACGTGTTATATGATATATTTATACGACATTCTGAAACAAGTGAAACTGTAAGGAGAAGAATCAGATTGGCTTTGACCCTGGGGTGGGGAAGAAGAGTGAGGTTAGAGGGAGCATTTGGGAATTATACACCTTCAAGAAAAGTCATGCAATCAGAAAAGTGAGTTGAACTGTATTCTGTCTCAATAAACTTGACTTTTTAAATTAAAAACAAATTAAAAGACTGAGTCTTTTCATCCACCCTCCACCAGTATTTGGCCTGCAGTAGATGGTCTATAAACATATTTTGAGTAAATGGTAAATGTACTTTCCCCATCTCTAGTAGCAACCTAATCCCTTTCTGTCTCCATCTCTACTATGAATCCCAAGATAATAATGCTCAATCTCCCTTACAGAATTGGATCAAGAATTGAATAAGGTAATGGGTATGAAAAGCCATTGCAGACATTAAGCTATTATTATCCAAGTTCACACGTTGCATACTGTGGCCCATTTGTTCTCAGGAGCCAAAGCACCTCCTGGGTTGAAGACCCTGATCCTATATCCAATATTTATTCCAGCCAATGCTTTTGCCAGTCCCAGTGAAAATTTCTCCTGCCTGCCCTTCACCCCCCACATCCACTTTGGAAACTTGGAGAAAGACACAGAGGTTGTCCAAATGCAGCCATGCATAGGCTATTATTTCTTTTGGGGAATCCTTCAAGCCTGCTTTGAGACTCTCCCAGAAGGGAGCATAAGGTGGTAGAGGTCCCAACAAGTGACTGAAAAATAGTAGGAATGTCCTAAAATTAAATATTTTTTAAGTACTTACTTTGAGTGGAGGGGGAACATCAAGTCAGGTCTACCTGGGTTTTCAAAGGCTCAAAATTTAGAGGAAGGTTGAACCAATTGTATCTGGTCACATCTTGCAGAGGAATGTCCTTTATGGATCTCATGGTAATGTGAGTACACTCATGAACCTCATGTCATGCATTCCTTCTCCAAGTGCTTCTAGAGGGCTCCCTGGGTACAGGTGTTTTTCCAGGAAACACAGTAAAAAGTGAGGAAAGGGAAGAAAAGAGAGGAAACCTATCCCTGCAGGACTTATGTTCTTTCAATGATTATTAGACTCAAACAAATTAGAAATGTCATCTATCTGATGTTTGTTTGCTCATTGTTTTGAAATGTTACTGTTTTGGCCAAAATTAGCACAGGATAGGAGAGACAAGTAACAAAATCATTCAGAGTACCCTTAAAGGACCCCAATTATAACAGAAAGCATAAATGTCTTCAATGTTTGCTTTGTTTGACCACGTGGCCAAGTCCAATATTTATAGGAATCGCTTTAGGGTTTCTGTCATAAACCCACTGCACTGGCTAGTTGGGAGGTGCGAGCAGGTGATGTGTGCACAGAGGGAACGCGGCCTGTGCAAGCTGTCAGGCCCTTCATGTGCAAGCTTGCTCTGATGTCATGTTACAGAGAATTCCCTCATACCCTGAGTTCAAGGAACCGTCCAAAACTATCACTAGAACCAAAAATCACAGAGCAAATTTTTAAGTATTTTTTTAAGTGGTAACACATACATATGGTATAAATATGGGTATATATGTTGGTGTGTGGCTATCTATATATAATACGTATATGACACATACAGTGATAATGCAAACTTATAAAAGACATTTATGCTTGATGCTTTTTCTGAGGCAGTTTGGGTTTCAATGATGTTCTTAATCTTGAAGCTAAGCAGAGCTAGCAGGTATTTCTGAAAAGGTCCTAATACAATTTTCAGAATCTGATCACAATCCTCTAATACCTAGTTAGAGAGTGTCACCTCCAGGACTTTTCTTTTCTTTTCTTTTCTTTTTTAAAGACTTTATTTATCTGAAGGAGTGTGTGTGTGCAAGAGAGAGCATGAGTGGGAGGCTAGGTGGGCAGAAGGAGAGGCAAACTCCCCACAGAGCAGGGAGCCCAGGACTCTATAGCAGGACCCTGACATCGTGACCTGAGCCAAAGGCAGATACTTAACAACTAAGCCACCCAGGCACCCCTCTCTAAGCACTTTTTCAACACCCACAGGGTACAGGGCATTTGCAGTCCTAAGGACAGGACTCTTAACAGTCCATATGTAGGGAGCCTTCAGAGGCTCACTCCCCTAAGCTCTTCTTCAACCACAGACCTAGAATTCATCACAGGAGCCAGGACTGGGAAAATATGTCATCTGTCCCTCTACTGCTCAGAACATAAATTATTCGAAATCCCTCTCCTCTTTACCGATAATTTTATTATTTGCTTCTCTCAGCTTGGCAGGAACAATCTGTTTCTTTCCTATTCCCTGCTAATATCATTTTGTCATATTTGGGTTCAGTGGTAATATTCCTGTGTTTAGATTTCCCGAAACTACCCAAGAATATCCCACCTTAGAACAATTTTCTTAAACTGTATTTTCTCTCAATCTCTCCCCAACCTCACCCCAAACACACATTCACGTTGGTTTTAATCAGTGGTCTTTTATAATTGGTGGGCGCTTAATACCTGCATTTTTGGATGATGAATGAGTTTTAGGATCTATCTATTGACCAAAGCCTAAAGCAAAGGCAAAATTATCAGAAACTATTTTTTTTACAACATGTGGTTAGCATAAAGATTTGAATTCATTTGCATCACTTTCTATTCTAAATGGTGCCGACCCATTGACTGAAAGAAAAAAAATATTGAAACTTAATCAAGATATCTTTTTTCCTGTGACCAATATTAAAATTGTGGCATGCAATAAATCTAGAAGAGTATAGACAATCAGAGATTGTTAAAAACAAAACAAAATAAAACAAAAAAACTAAACTAAAGGAGCACCTAGGTGGCTTAGTCAGTTAGGTGGCCAACTCTGGATTTTTTTCTCATGATTTCAGGGTTGGGCCCCACACTCAGTGGGGAGTGTGCTTGAGGTTTTCTCTCTGCCTCTCTCTCTACCCATCCCCCCTAAAAATAAAAAAAATAAGTCTTTAAAAAAACACCTAAAAAATGTGGGCATATGAGATATTTAGGGATCATTAAGATCATTTCTTATTAAGATACCAGTGGGTATTCCCATCAAAGGAAGAATGTCATCAATACCATCCTCTGTTCCCTTTCTACATATGAAGTACTCATTATGTCCGATCTGAATATCTGTCTACATGGGGAGGATGGACCAAAATTCCCTCTATAGCTCTTACCGAATTCCTTAAACTCATTATTCCAATGGCCCTCCACACTCCTAACCACACATATTTAAACCAGCACAAACACAGAGGATGATGTAGGTTATGACTCTGTGTCTGTGTGGCATCCTGCCCCATGGATTTCTCCCGTTTGCCATATGAAAACTAATGGATGTGTCCATGGGAGATAAGAAGCTGGCCTGTGGCAGACAGCTCCAGCTTTCCGTATGGAAACCACTATTTAATGTAGGTGTTCTTAACGGCTGCTTAATTAGTAAACTCAGACAATCACACTCGATTCGGGTCCCTGAGTGAGAATCTCATTCTAGCAGTAAACTTGCATCTGGCTTACTACTGCCTGCATGGCACCCTGTCTCCCTGGCAGCTTTGGGTTATTGGGTTTTGGTGAGGGTTTCATCTGTTCCTTACTGTGCTTTGCATGCCCGTATTTACCAAGTTTGTTACCGGCTTGTTTTCCCCTCAACCCTCCCAGAGCACTGAAGTCCATGGGTCCTTGACCTTGTGGGGCCACCATTCTTGCACAGGTTCTCCTTCATACAGCCATCCATCATTTCCCCCGACTTCAACACAAGCTCTGACACACTTGGTGAGTAGGCACAGCTGCTCTGTCATCTACAGGGACTCACACTTCACCTGCTCCAAGCCCTCTGTTGTCACTGGCTTAAAAGGCCAGACAGCTAGAATGTCTGGATAAACTCATATCTGCTCGCTATCGTCATGGCCTCAAGCCAGCAGCAAATCCTATGTGTTTTCAGGAGAGGTCACAAGGATTTCTAGGATTTGGCTCTTCCCACAGCTTAGAAATTTCTTTCACCTTCTCCTTATGCTTTAGAATAAAAAAAAAAAAAAATCCCATCTCAATTCAACAATACGAAGCAGAGAATTTACTTATACCCAGAATGTTAAATACTCCAGATATAGTGTGATTTACAAATCAAATATTAAACTACGAGCCAAATATTCACTCTGAAAGATTCATGCCCATGTTGATGGCTTACCTTCTTCACAAACTGGTAAATTAATCAATGTCAAATTAACAAATATTTCTGCTTAGTTGTCTCACTTTGCTAAAAGCACATTAGGAACCATTTTTGAAGTCTAAAGCATGATATCAGAGAGGCCTAATTCAATGTTTTATCTCTGTTTCACCCAAAAGAACATTCTCCCACATTGCAAAATCTTCTAAATGTTCAGTGTGAGATTTCCCTGGGCCTGACCTGAGCGCTGACATCCTGACATGTTTCATAAGATTTTAAAAAACATTTTTTATTAACTTAAAATACAGAGAGGAAATGTGTTCTCTGTCTTTCCTCCACCTTCAATCACACCCTTTGCTTTATTCACTTCCTTAATTTGATTACATTACTTCTGCCTTTAAAAAAAAAAATGCGGGTGAACGTTGAGTGACAAGTGCAGTATGTTGGTTGTGGTGTCCAGACCTCTCAGCCCCTATAACCATTCTGTGCAGACCCACGACCTCCTCCCCTGGGTCTATGGCGTGTGGACCTTGCATTTCAACAGCTCATGCAACCAGATGGAATTCCCATGTCCTGCAGCAGGAAGTGCCTGCTTCGCCTGTTACCGATGGCAGGTCAGACAAACCAAAGGCACAACCCTTTTTCCTTTGTGTCTGAGCTGAAGGGCAAACTTTCGGATTTGATAAGAATTCCTTAAAATGTCAGTGCTGAAACAGTGACAAAGCATCAATCTTCCTCCCCACAAACACTCCGCATTTCATGTGTCAATAATGACCCATAATTAGGCAGCCCACCCTCATTGTGTGCAGACTTTCCCAAGTAATGTACATTAGGAGGCCAGTGTTCCCATTCTGCAGCTGAGAAAACTAAGGCAGACTAGTGCAAAAAGCCACACGTTTAATGGCCACACCAATGGATGGAGCATCCAGTAGGATCTGTGCAAGACATGTGATCAGTGAGTTCCCTTCCAAAGGCTGAAAATTTAGCAGACTTTTATGACTGCCTGTCTCTAGCCATCTTGAGGAACCTTCACTTGAAAACTCACAGCCAGCTGATTGTGGACCAAGTCAGGGCTCGACTGAGAGCCCCCGAGTGATGGCTGTATTGTCACTGTCTAGAACTCTGTGTGCTTTAGATCTCATTGTGTGTGTGTGTGGGGGGACTGTCTAATTAGTAAATTCAATTTTTTTGAGGTGGCAATTCATTGGCAATTTTGATCCAATTTAGAATAAATATTAAATTAACAGTGAATTCAGAGTTGAAAGTTCTTCTAAATAAATTGATATTTCAGAAAAACAGGTAGTCCTTTAATTGCCAAGATTGTATATAGTTTCTTAATCTAAATACATGCCCACAATAGCATCTGTTAAATCAAGGCGAATAGGGCTGACCTCTCTCATGGGTCCTTGTGAGAAACAGTCAATAAAAAATGTATTATGCAGAATTCTTAATCCAATTTTATCCCTTTGCACAACATTTCCAAATTTTTAAGCTGCTAATAATGTTCCAAAAATAAACCTTCCATCAGTTCAAGCTAGCACCTTTGTCTGAGAAAAAAATAATAAATGCATCGCCTACAAGCAGTTAAAAAATCAAAACTACAGCAAGCTCAGGAAGCATCTCTATAGGGAGTCCTTGCAAATGGTAACATAAGTCCCCATGCAAATCCACTTCTGTCAGCTATGTCACAGATGCCAAAAAAAGCAGGCGCAATAAATATGGAGTATATAGATATAAAACGGCAATGATGTCACGCTGGAGGATTTATAAGCTCCTCCATTCCTTGCTTAGAATGTGGACAATGCAAAAGCCTTTAAACAATCCTATCTTCTTACAGGGTCGTGGGACATCACAAAAGCAAATATTTTTTGTATGTGTTGGTGATGGGTAAAAAAAAAAAAAATTCTCTTTCAGAAAAAGCACCCGCAGTTTGCATTATCTATAACACGTTGGTATTCAAAGACCGAGTTTTCAAAAGAGAAAAGTAGATATCAGAGTTGCCATCTGGCAGATTCTCTGTCCAAGTCACCCTGGAATCCTGTGCGAGCATTAACTGCATCGCAGCGCTCTGCATTTGGGGCGGCATCCTCCGCACCCCGCCTCTGAGCTTGGACCCGAAAATGGGCCCATGGCCTTCGTGAGCCCTGGGGCACCCACCTTGCCACTGGCTCCCCACCTCCTTGTCCCCGGCACCCGCTCCCCCCCGGCCCCAGTCCCCGTGAGCGCTCATTCCCTTGATTGTGCCAGGCCTCCGCCCAGCAACCTGGCGTTCCTGACAGGGCCCCTGTCCTCCCATCCCGGACGTCCCATCCACTGGGCACGCTGACTGGCCTCGGATTCCTCCTTTTGTGGGGGCCCATCTCTCAGGCTTGTCTCCAGGGGAGAGAGTGAAAGAAAGGCTGGCCCACACAGCCGACCTGGCCCCTCATGAACATCTATTGAAACTGATTGATCTAATGCCTCGCATCTGCCAAGCTGTCATTCAAGCCAGGGGGGATTTGGACGGAGACAAGGCGAGCGTCGTAAAAACGACTTTGTGATCTAGTTTATGAAGCTTGCCTTGAACTCCTAGGTACTGTGAGGGCAGAAAACCTTGTTTCCTTCGCATAAATGGGAAAATGCACTAGATAAGGAACAGTGAATATTTCCCCTTGATTTGTGCCTGAAACATAAGAGTGTGTGTGTGGGGGAAATATCCCAGCTGTCTGCTGCATTGTGTGAACATATACATGCATTTAAATTACTTATATCATTACTTACAGATGTAATTGTGAAATATGTTCTTTTTGCATTCAAAATGAGGGACTGAACAGATGGCGAACGCTCAGTTTAAAGCAATATGTCCATTAAAATAACCCGTACTGTTGGTGTTTAGTGTAACCATAGCAGTGAGTTCATTATCACAGGATCCTGCCCGCGTGGGAAGGAGAGTCAGGAAATGCTCAGCCACCCAGGTGATGCGGCTTCCGAGCCCGGGCCACCTTCCCACAGCTGCCTGGCCACCGGCACTGGGCTTTTGGAGTCGAGCTCTCGTTGCTTTGCTTTAGTACTTTGCTTCCAAATAAGAAAGTCAATAAACAGCTGACATTTACCAATGCCTTGCTTCTGGGTTATTTTTTTCTCGACTCTCCAGATGTGCTGAAATGTGTGGTTCCAGATGCATCACCTCCAACAGGATAATCCTGCTCCCGCCAGGAGTAATTGTCTCGCCTAATGAGCCTGGGTCAGGCGTGCGGGCTAACGGCACAGCGGAGAGCTAATCTCTCTTCCCGGGGCTCAGGAAGGACCACCGGGAAGCAGGCCCTGTGGCTGAGCGGCCAGAGGCCTTTCCCAGCTTAGCCACCGCTTAACCGGCCCCACCCAGACACAGGCGCCCGTCTTCCAGCAAGTACCTCTCCGTATGTGGGTTAAAGAAAGGAAACTGTTAAAGAAAGGAAAATAAATACCCTCACCCCAAGCCCCAAATAATTTCCATTCTGGCAACCGTGCCACGGGTGAATATCCTCTAGAAAACCATTCATAAATAAGAGAAATGCTACATTTTCTCTGAGTGCCCAGACTAGGAAAGAGAGTGAGACAATCTTGGATGAATCCATTACCTGGCATCCAGTCGATCTCTCCACTGTTAGAATGGGAAGTACTGGCTACCGTGCCTCCCTCCCCTGTGTGTCCTGCCTGTGCGGGGGAGTTGCACAAACTTCACAGGCACAGCACCCCCCATGCCCCGGGGAGGGAGAAGTCAGAAGTTCCGGTGGAGGGAGGGGAGCAGGATGGGACCTGAGGTTCCCCAGAGCAGAGCCCGGGGGTGAGCCGGGTGCGGGATGCAGATCCCAGGGTTGAGCTGGGTGCGGGGTGCAGAGTCTGGGGGTGAGCTAGGTGCGGGGTGTAGAACCCGGGGGTGAGCCGGGTGTGGGGTGCAGCATGGCCTGCAGTGACAGCCTCTAGCCAGTGGCAGGTGACCTACAAAGAGAG
Source organism: Vulpes vulpes (assembly GCF_048418805.1). Taxonomy (NCBI): domain Eukaryota; kingdom Metazoa; phylum Chordata; class Mammalia; order Carnivora; family Canidae; genus Vulpes; species Vulpes vulpes. The sequence goes on along the minus strand of NC_132784.1, from coordinate 55,153,050 downwards.
GAACTTCCCTCCCAGGGGCCAGAGAAGGATGGGCCTGGGGGCCAGTCTCAGCAGCAACAGGGAAGCAGGACAGAAGAGGCATATGCAGGCGGGAGGAGACGCATAGGGGGAGGCACAGTCACCTCCTGAGACACTCTCACCCCGGAGAGCCGTTGGGTGGGGCGAAGTGAGCTTCTTCCCTCTGCAGGGAGGGAGAGACATGCTTCAGAATCCATGGGATTCAAGGGTCCCTGGGCCTCCCGCTGTGGCTCCTCAGGTCCTCTCTGCTGCTGCAGGAAAGGACAGAGGAGACAGAGAGAGTGGGCTCAGCCTCCAGGAGGCAATGGAGAGATGCCTCTGAAGGTCAACTCTGTGTGAGCGTCACTAGGGACACAGGGGATTGGTGGGGACAGCCAGCGGGGCTTGTGTTGTTTGCGGGGCTCAGTCACCGCCCTTTACCACCATCACCTACGAAGGACACTCACAGACAGAGGCCTGAGCCCACTGCAGACCAGCAGAGTCAGCACTTCTGGAGGTGGGCCCAGGGGTCCGCTTTCTAGAAAGCTCCATAGGCTGTTCTGCTGTGTGGATGGCACAGAGGAGGCAGGTCTGGGTTTTGGAATAGGGCTATGTGCCCCCGGGGGTGCCCTGTGGCCCACCCTAGACACCCCTCCACCCCCGGGGAGACTGCCAGCTGCCCATGCCTCTCTCTGGCTCTAGACCCTTCTGTCCATGCAACGTCACAGGCATATGTTCTTGCCGATTCTCTTTCTAGCATTTCCTCCCATCCCTTGTCTCCCTGGTGAGCTGATACTCTTCTTTCAAGGTCACATTTCACTGTCTTCTTTTTTGCATCCCCTCTGGCCGTCACCACCACCACAGCAATGGTCCCATCTACCTATTGTTCCCCCTCGAGGGTGGCAGGAAAGCCATGTTTCACATTTACCACATGGAGCAATCCCCGCGGCTCCTGTGCACCTGTCCACGCCCGAGGTCAGCCCACGCATGGCTCAGGCACGAGGTGTGTGCCTCCCGGGTGTCCAGGTGATGCCGCTGCAAGGGCTGGGAGCACCTGGTGCTGAGAGCCCTGCAAGGCTCACTACTTGGCTGAGCCTCCCCTGGGCCCGGCGGTGGGGCTAAAGCCCCTGGGTGGCCCCCCGAGCCCGGCACCGAGGTCTCCTTCATCTGGGACTGCCCGGCCTTGGCAGCACGGTGCCTGACACATAGTAGGGGTGGGAAAGGTTTGGTGAATAAATAATCCGTGAGACTGGCACAGATGGTCTGGTGTTAAGTACCAGAGGCAAAGGGGAAATAAAAGAAATAAGCTGGTAACACCTGCCAAGATAAATAAATGAAGGGAAGTCACCTGGGGCCGTAAAAAGGAAGGAAGCAGTGAGACGGGGTTCAGAGCTGTGGGGCGGGGGACAGAAGCTGTGGACACTAAAACCAGAATGGAACAAAAGTGAGGCCATCCTGGGCGAGGACATGGTCAGCAAGACGGCATGAGAGATTCGGGGAAGCCTGACTCTAAGAGAAATGCTTCTGTCTGACGTCCTCGGAAGCACAAAGCAAGGACTGGGCATCACTGAGAAAGCAAAAGCAGCAACAAGCACCCGCAGGTGTTCAGGGCTGAAGGTGTCCCTCGAAATACACGTGTGGGAGCCCCAAGTCTCAGGACCCCAGAACGGGGCTGCATTTGGAGGCCGGGTCTTCAGAGAGATCGTTAAGACGGTATACTGGGGGTGTCCTTGTAAGTGGGGGAGATGAGGCCTCACCGCAGAGGGCCGGCCCTGTGAGGACACGGGAGAGAGGCCCCAGGAGGAGCGGCCTCGCCTAGATTCCCGCCTCCAGACGGAGCCATGAGTAGGCTTCTGCTGCTCCAGCGGCGCGGCCTGTGGGCTTTGCAGCAGGCCCCCCAGGAGAAGGAGGCGGGTGTGCCCACAGGATCGGGGGTGTGCAGCGCAGAGCAGGGCGCCGCGGGGGGCAGCGGGGTCTGGGGAAGAACCCTCTCCCCCACGGGAGACGTCTGCAGCCACATGGGTGCCGCTGCCTCCTCCACACAGGTGCCCATCCCGGGAGGGGTCCCAGCAGGCGGTTTCCGTGGGGCATGGGGCAGGGACCGGGCGTCTCGTCCGTGGGGCATGCGGCTGATGCCTGGTTGCATTTTGAGGGATAAGTGGGAACTGGAGAAGGAGGGAGTGGGCCTTGCCTGCAGAAGGAGCCGTGTGGGCAAATCCAGAGGTGGGAGAGCCAGGGAGCCCTCAACAGCCAGAGGGCCGCGCGTGTCTGGGTCCGGAGGGACCAGAGGCCACGGAGCAGTGTTCTGTCTGCAAGGCGCTGGAACACACTGCCCTGAAATTGCTGACCTGGGGCCCTCACTCGTGGGGCTCCGATCTGGCAGGACCAGGTGGGCTCCTGAGTTTCCTGCTTATCTGGTAGGTCTCTGATACTTCTGGCTACTTCCCTCATGTGTGACAGGTCTGTGCATTGTCCTCAACTGGAGCACGTCCCTCTGTGCATGGTGAGCTCCTACCCAACGGTCTAAGGCCCCATCCTGCTCAGCCATTGTCTCTTTCCTAAAGCCACCTCCCCAAATTCCCTGCAGAGCAGACTCTTCCACCCTGTGCCCACAGCACGAGCGTGTGGAGGACACCTTCATTAGAACAGTTGTCACGATGGTCTGTTTGTGCATCTGGCCTGCCTTCCCCGCTCCATCTGTGTCTTTGGTCATCCCGGGTCTGACAGGTGTTCAGAAGGCACTGAGTCTGTGAGTAGATGGACAGACCAAGGATGCGGTGGATCCACAGTTTTCTGGGAAGAAGGGGGGCTGGAGCTGGGTTCATGTGACCATGACCATGTGTGTGCATGTCCAGCCTCCCCCTTCCTGGGGGAGAGGCTTGCATCCCCGGATGCCCCACGCCCGCTCATGGAAGCCAAGCTCAGCCAGCCAGCCACACAAGAGCCCAGAGCTCTCCACCAGCACCTGGGCTCTCAGCCCCAAACACTTTCCTCCTCACCCCAGGGCCGCAGGCGGACACAGGCAGTGGATGGCCGTGAAGGAGCAGGACTTTGCAGGGAGAGGAAGGAAGGCGGCCAGTGCCTGTGCCAGGCGGAGGCCTGGACATGCAGGGTGGCCCGGCACCTACTCCATGTACACAATGGCAGCACTGAAATTAATTTCTCAGAAGCCAGAAAAAAATTGGCAGAGGTATTTGGAAGATGACAGAATGCCAGTTCGAAAAATAAGAAATAAAAAATAAGACTGTAAGGAACAGAATGGTGAAGGGCTCACTTCCCATTCCAGAGGCCAGTGAGGTGGGATTTATGACAAAGGATGGAAGAAAAATCACGGATGAGAACAGGAAAAAAATAATGCCTCACAACGACGGAGCACATGAGCAGTGTCTTCTGCAACGTTAATGCATAACAGTTGGCACTGAACGTTGAAGGACAAAGCCATGCACATCGGGCAGATAACGTCACGGGAAAGCTCCAAAACTCCCAAGATAATGTCCATGAGAGCACTATTTGCAGGGGAGGGGTGGACACACAGGAATTGCACCTCTAGGATGGCCCCATCTTTCCACGCAAGTCTCCTTCCCATGTGGGCTTTCCCCCATGCTGGGAAGGCTAGAGGACAAGAAGAGGTGTGTGTGTGTGTGGGGGGGGGGGGGCTCCACGGCACCCTGGCCCGCGGGCGCAGCCCACATACACGTTCTTCCACTGAGATTTCCTCCAACACCCTTCACCTGGAAGGGACGGAGGATCAACTTTACGGAGCAGGTGCATTCAGGTAGATGGGAGGAGCAGACACGAGCCAGTGGCAGTTACTGTTGGCAGATGATATAGAAGATTCTAGGCTGGCTCACTGGGTGGGAACATGACAGCTGACAGCAGAAGGGAGCAAACACTGGTGTCAGCAGAGGAATGTCCTGATCTTCGTTTGCCACTTGCCTGTGTCCTTAGTTACATGTCTTAAATTCTCCTGATAAATCTACAGGCTCTATACAGATGCCTATGCAATTCTCTCACTATAACATACATGTTCATGGCTAAACAAGAAATACAGAAGTTATAAAGAACAAAATGTGTAAATACCTGCAATTTCATCCACTGCACATAAATGCTTTCAACATTTCGGTGCATTTTCTCCCAGTCCTTTCGGGAGCCAAATTTTTAATGAAATTAGCATAACACTGTACATACACTTTTTATTCTGCTTTTAAAACAACCTTTCATTTTGAATGTCGTCTACCGTTATTAAACAGTTTTTTTTTTTAAAAAAAAAAAAAAAAGCTCTCTTGATGCCGTACAATAATCTGTCTCGTGAATATCTTTGTTAACGCAGTCCACAAATAATCAACATTCATTAGGTGCCAGGTCATGAGCTGGGCCATGGAGCTGGGGCCTGAAACAAGAAGGAGCAGAGGGGCAGAGAGAGGAGAGAATGAGGAATTATAAGCAGATTCACGGTGCCACGATGGGTATAATCATCCCTCGGTTGCCAGCATTTAATTTATCTGGCGTTCTGACATTGGAACGAACTGCCAGGGCCCCTCCTGGTGAAGGGAACAGCCTGAGCCCAGACTGGAACTCAGATGCAGGTGGATGAAGCCCCTCCATGGTGCTGTTGATGAAAGAAGTCGGGGTTGAAGGAGAGTGAGGAGTACTTTTCTGGTCGAATTTCTGGGAATGGGGTTGATGGGCCTGAGAAGCACAGCCCATCTGCCTGGCCCCATGAACTTGACCCTTAACCCCCAACAGGAGTCAACAGAGAAAGTTGCTTTGGGGAGGGCCTCCTGGGACAGGTGCCACTGTGCCCCTCAGGGTCCGAACTATAAGCTCGCTGAAGACCATGTCCCTGGCCAGACAGCAGTGTTCTCTCAAGTGTGTGTGCTTGGCGGGGAGGCGTATCAGCAGGTGAGGCCTGCAATGGCGTGCAGCCTTCCAGATGCCTCTTGAGCACAGGAGAAAGCAAAGGCTTTATGGTCTCCATGGTAACCATAACAGTGGCTCTTAGCTGGTTTTGTGTAGGTTTTTTGGGGTCTTTAAGGAATAATTGTGGAAGGTGCTTTGCACAGACAGGGTTGAAGGTTGTATGCAGGTGGTATGTGAGCAGGTGCAGGCAGGGTAACTCCTGCTTGGGCGTCCAGGATGTGGGGGAGGATGGATACCTGAAGAGTGGGATTGCTGGGTCCACAGGTATGGACTGTGTCTGGGTTCTGACCACATTAGGCCAACATCACTTCAGCTGTGTACATGCCTCCCCAGCAAAGCAGGAGAGTCCCTGTCCCCCACACCCATGCTGGTACCGAGGATTTTCAGTGTTTTATCTTTGCCAGTTTGATGAGTTAAATGGCTTTTTTTTTTTTTTTAATTTCTCTAAAGGATGGGTTTTCCACTTACTGATAAATTTCCATTTTCTTCTCCAGGAAAATATCTGTTCATGTCTCTTTAAAAAAAAAAAAAAAAAAGGTTGTGTTTTCCCTGTGGGTTGCTATCTATATATTACGGATATTAACTTTTTACTTTCATGATTGTTGGAGATCTTTTCTTTATGAGTCATGTGTGTTTAGTTTGGGCTATGATTTTTGATGCCCAAAGTAATTATCCTTCCCACAGTAAATTTATCAGTCATTCTTTCATTGTATCCTTTAATTATGTGATAGTCTTTCCCTATTCTGGAGCCAATTAAATAGTTAACATATTTTTCTTATTTTGTATAATTTTCTTTTTTTTTTCCTTTAATCCTGAATTTGTCAGAAAATTTTTGGAGCGTGGTTTGTAGGGAGAAGACACAACTTTGTTTCCCCTGAACTGCTGATTTCTCAATGCTATTTGTTAGATAATACCTGTTTTCTTTTCTTTTAGGATGCACCCTTTACCATCGTTTAGATCTTCATTTAAATTTCTCAAGTTCGGTTTTTTCATCTGTTTACCAAAAAAAAAAAAAAACCAGTTTCCATTGTGATGTTAATTTTTGATTTATGGAGTACTTCAAATAATGGGGACATCTCTTATTTTCCTTCCAGCTGCACTTTTGAATTATTTTACGGAGTTCCAAAAATAATCCTGGCAATATCTGGTGTGCTACATATCGTTTTATTTAATTTCCAGAGATCTTCGAAAAGTAGATTCTATCATTTTCCCTTCACAGTCGAAGCATAAGGGAACATGCCAGAGCTGCTCGTAAGTGCCCGAGGGCCAATCTGGTAGACCAGAACTTCCACACCGCGTCTGCCTGCCAGGGAGGCACCAATCCTCTGCTCTGCACAGAGGTGTTCCTGGACTTTGATGCTCCCCTTCGCCCATTAATCCTCAAATTATTCCTCTGAAAATGCTTTTGTTGTGAAGAATGAATGAAAGATGTGATCAAAAGAGAAAACAGGAGATGAAAAGGCGAGGAGGAGTTTCCATGTGCCTGTGTCCTCCCACAGGCTGCACTTGGTCCTCCCAGCTTATGACTCCAGAAGGCAGTTCTCTGGCAGCGCAGACTTCCAAACACACCACTCTTCCAACAGCTCACTGTTCTCTCTTCCCTTCCTTTTCAACACCCCGGGGCCAAGGAGTGGTTGTTATGAATCAAAATAGCTTCTGTTGGCCCGGGTAGGATGTGGAGTGATTGTTTATCAACTAGGGAAGAGCAAAGAATTTGCAGTACTTTCAATACTAACTGCCAAAACGTGCAGGCAGGTTAAATGGTGAGTTCATTTGTCACCTGAAATTTAAATTGAGGTGTCTAACTGAGGGACAGTGCTCTGTGTATCCTGAATATTATTATTATTTTCCTGTAGGAAAAAAATATATATATATATATAAAACCTCAGTAGTGTCTATAGTTTTACAATTTGAGTAATTTGCAATTTTCAAAGGAAAACACCGTTTCAACGGGGTTGAAAGAAAATACGGCTGATGTTGCAATCGTGGTGTGAGAACTGAATCCCCTCTGTCTAAATTAGGTGATTCTGTATTAACAGCTCAGCCTTATCAAAGGAGCAAGAGTTAAATTTTCATTGGAAAGGTAAACCCGCATACAGGATGTTCATGGCTGAGACTGAAATTTATTTTATTACTCTTTCTTTCAGGATTTCTAACACTGTGTGGCTACAACGACATGAATAGGAAAGCACATCCGTGCAGATTTTCTCCTACATAAATGCTTTTGTTCTCAAAATTGTGAAAGAAGGTCCCCTTTCTTGAGAATTTGATTTTGCATCTTCTTACGTAGACTGTGCAATCATTCATTCACTCTGCAAACTCTGGCACTCCAGTTCATTGTTCTACTAAATACATTTGCCACGTAAGCCTAAAGGATTTTTTTTCCTTTGAAGGCGGAGCTATCTTATTCCCAAGTAACCAAATACATTTAAAGTATCTAACGGAAATAAATGGTGCATTTTCTTTCAAACCTTAAAATGCTTTCAATTAAAAAACATTTCCAGAGAGAGAGGAAAATTGCCAATGCTGAGCTTTATGCAGTAATTGTATTCATTTTGAAATGTGATAGATATTAGGTATTGTGGCAGATTGTGAGGTAATATTCATCTCTCTTGTAAAACATATATTCCCGTGAGGTATATCAAAAGTATTAGATGTTTCGGCCAGAATAAAGTGTATTCAATTTCCAGATTTTTTTTTCTAATCGGAGCTTTTGTGCAGACCTTGCATATAGCACATGCACCCTCCTCGAGTCTTTGTGACCTGTTCCTGTGATAATGCTGGGAAGGTGAGTCACCCCCAACCCCCGTTCCATGACTGACCAGACAAAGGTCTCCGATATCGGGCTGCTGGGGGGAATGTCCTGCAGGGAAAATTCAATATTCAATTGCACCCCCCAAACAACACAGAAGTTTCCCTACTTTCCTGATGGACTATTGAAACCTGATTGATATGGGGCGTGTTGTGTTATCAAAAATGCTTACTGCTTTCCTAGAAAAACAGAAAAATCTTGGTTCATTCCCAAGTGCTACATTTTGGCATGAATGGTCACTCTTTTTAAGTGAACATACAGGGAGAGTGAGATCGTTGCCACGTTTCCAAGGAGAATCTAGGATCTGCTTTATGGCTCAGTGCATCTCAGAATGAACCGTTCCTCATCTCACCCGCCCCGTCTCCAGGTCACTACGGTCGTGGAAGAGAGGTCAAAGTGCTCCCCAAGCAGCCCTCTGCATTCTCGGGGAGGACAGTGCACAGCCATCACCCCGCTGGACTGACTCCCAGGTTCATCCCCAGTGTGTTGGCACAGCCTCAGGGGAGTGTCCTCCTCTCCATTCAGTCCTGGCCCCTGGGTGAACTGTCCCTGTCTTGGGGCTGCAAAATCAGAGCTGCACCCACATCAATCACAGGGTAATTCTGAGAAAGCAGAGACTGTGGCTGCATCATGGCTCCACGGTGAGGTGTATGCTCATTTTTAACCAGGGTATGCAGGGCTTCCACCAGCAACAGCTCCCAGGGGCCTCTTCTAATTCGGTCTGTAAGTAGAAGGGTCCACAGGGTGGGGTGCTCAGAGCTCAGGCCCTGATGGCCCAGATCCACAAGGTAGTGTGGCCCTATTTTAAGAAACTGAATCGGTTCAGGGACACATTTAGAATGGTGGAGATCAAGATGACTTTGTGGTCCACCTGTCAACAGGGTCCCATAGGCTTACCCGTGTAGACACAGCCTTGGTCATAGGTTGGATTGGAAGCCCCTTTCTCTGCTGGCAGAGCTCACCCAGGGATTGTGACCCAAGTGATTAAGAATAAAAAACTCACTCTCTATTGCAAAATATATACTTAGCTCTCTTTTCTGGATCACCAAGACTTATCTCTTTCAATATGCCCTAAAACACATATTTTGTTCTTTATCCTGGACACTTTCTGTGGTTTAAACTTTGGTGTCTAACCCACTAGCAAGACCTATGGGCTTTACAACTAAAATGTGTTTTAAGCCTGCTCATGCGTTCATGGTACCCCAGTACCCATCCTCCCTATTCTCCCCGTTAATAGAACTGGAGAATTTTCATGAGGTACATTAAGACTGTCTTTCCCAACCTTCTTTGTAGCCAGTTGTGGTTCATTAGATGTATAGACATAGTATGTGAACTTTTAGCAAATCCCTTCAAGAAAAGAAACAGAACTTCCTCCTTTCTCTTCATTCTTTGCTTTTAACTGGAATGCAAAACCTGATGGCTGGAGCTGGAGCGGCCATCAGACAATGAGGTAAGCTCCAGAATAGGAGTGTGAGACAAGATAGAAGATTTTGGGTCTCTTGCACAATGGAGCACTATACCAGCTGGGTACTACTACCTAGATTTCTGTAGGACAAATCAACATCTGTCCCCTTTAAGCCACTGCTTCTACTTAGAATTTTGCGTCACTCATCCTCGACTCTAATCCTTACTAATACAAACCACTATTTTATTCACCACCAACACCTGCTGGCATTATCTCTATTGATCAACTTCGGTAATGCTTCTTGCTGGTCTCCCTGCTTCCTTTCCACACAAAGCTGTCCAACATGATCTTTTAAACACAGGTCAGACCGTGTTACTTTCCTTCTGAAAACCCTCTAAAGGCTCCCATTGTATTTAGAATATAATCCAGACCCCTTACAATGGTACCTCAGACTCTGGCACCTCAGATCTTACCACCAAGTAGCTCATGTGTCAGACCTCAGGAGCCGCCTCCCTCCCCTTCCTCCCAGAGTGTGAGGCGTTGCAGCCTTGGGACCTTCGCACTTGCGAATCTCTCTCTACCTGGAGTACTGTCTCTCCACACTGTCACATGGCTACTTCTTCTCATCCTTCATATCTCAATTTAAATACCCCTGTCATCAAGAGCCTTCCCCTGTCATCAAGAGCCTTCCCTGGGCCACCTGGGAACATGCATCTCTTCCCTAGCCCCCTTATTTTTATGTCATAGTGTTTGTCACTACCTCATCATATGTCAGTATGGCTTATGCTTTTGTCTTTCCTCTCCAACCCCAGTGCAGACTCGGTGACAAGGAAACCTTCCCATGCTTGCTCAGTTTCATGTTCTGAGCACCTAGAAAGTGTGTGGCATGGGGCAGACAATCAGCATAAAATTTTCTTAATAGATGAATGAAATTTTGTCTCACTTTATGAAACTTTGAAAGAAGAAACTTCCCATAAACCTCAGACTACTCAGGGCTTTGGTTTTAAGATTCTACGCTGAGTCCACTGCTCCTTCCCAACCCCTGTACCTCCTCCAACCACAGCTTGAATATCTCTGAACTTGTTCTTACCTTGTTTGCACCCTCCTGGTGTGTTTATAGATCTACTTCCTGCCCCAGATCAAGACCTCACACAAGGCAGGGACTTGGTCTAATACCACGTGGCTTCTTTGGAGTCCAGCACAGCACCTGGCACCTGAAGGCCATCTGTGTTTATTTTCATGGGCAGGTAGATTCATCTTTTGATAAGCCCTGCACTTTGCATCGTAGAATAGATACTCAAATCTACAGCTTCCAGAGAAGGGATGGTGGGAGGAGAGACAAAAGGAGGGGCTTCAAAATTGTATGCCTTGCCCTGTGGGGCTGCTTTCCTGGGCTTTGGACTGAAGCTTCCATCCCAAGATCATCCAGGCATGAATGGAAACAGCTCTGCTGCTTGACCCTGTGGTGACACTTTAGGACAAGGCTGTGGTGACAGAGGGCAGGGATCCTTTTAGTAAGTGTGGCCCAGAAAAGCCTGAAAGAAGGATAAAGAGAAGAGGAAACACCACAAGGTGAGGATGCAGAAGAAAAAGCATCATATTACCACTGACAAAGTGAATGTAGCTATCATCTCTGATAAGTTCGGGAAGGTGGATCATGGGATAGATAGGCAGCCAGCAGCCACCATGAGGCTCCCCATCCCTGAACGATGGACACTGGAGGGACAGTCCATGGGTGTCCATGGGTGCAGATTTTGGGGGCTGGACAATTCCTCACGGTGGGGACACCATCCCATGCATTGTAAAAATGTCCCGTGGCAATCCTGGCCTCCACCCAATAGACTCCAGGGGCACCTTCATGCCACCAATTTGTGACAACCATGAACAGCTCCACATATGGTCACCTAATCCCTGTGGGGCAAAATTGCCCCCAGCAGAGAACACTGCCCCTGCACAAATTGAAGTGGTGTTTCTGGGTGTTTCAAACACTCATTGTAGGCTCTTGAGAACAGCTTCCTTCTAGGAGGAAAGCTAATTTTCCCAATGGAGAGGAACTGGGTGTGGTTTCAGAAGGAAAGGAAGTCAGGAAGCTCACATGCTACCCAGGGAAGCCGTATTACAAGGCCCACTAATATATTGGTCAGGTGGGTGCGCTTCTTGGATCGTTTTTTGTTCCAGGGCCTTTGGGCAGAGCATCCCTCACATCTTACCTTACCACAGGCCCTACCAGCCCCTCCTGAATTGTTCTTCATCCCTCCTTTCTGTGGCCTGTCTGACTCTTGAAGGCCTCCCAGTCTCTAGTCCTTGGAACGAAGCATCAATAAATAGTTGCTGATTGTAGAATAATGACTCTGACAGGCAGAGCAAGTCCTGCAATCTCTATTTAATGCCATCCTTAATGTCAGCTGTGTAAAATGTGTGACTTTTCATGTATATACTCCTCAAATAATTTCACAGTGAGAGTACCTGGCCCAAAATTCAGATATAATCAAGGTTACAGAAATACTGTGGACCGAGGAACACTGCATGAAGTGACTAGGGGAGTTGTGTGAACTCTGCCCTGATGGAAGAGCTCGGTTGCTAAGGGCTGCTCTCTGCCTTGTGAATGGCCCTCTCTCGGCAGTGTCAAGCTTCAGCGCTAACTTCCTACAACCTGCCCTGACCCCACTCTTTCATTCTGCCCTGAGTCTGACTTTGAGAATTCAACTTTTGCCCCTTTTCCTCCCACGTCTCAACACAGAACCTCACTCATCAGGATGCCAAGCTACTCTGAACCCTTTACCTGCCATCACTCCAGCACCCCTACCTGTGCATTTCTTCATGCCCCCCCCCCAGGTCCTCAGTCTTGCATTTAGCCCATGGTCTTCATCCCCAGCCCTGGGATCCTGGTTCTGTGGACGACAACACTTTTGGTACAGCAGCTATGTCAAATTTGTCCACCCTCATAGGCCATCAGCTCCGCCACCATCCAGAAAATGACCTGACTGCTGCATCTCCAAGGAAAGTGAGAAAACCAGCCTGGATTCCCTTAATGAGCTGCTTGCCACACCTATACCCTACCTCTCAAAGGAGGGGCCACCACTCCTCCTGCTAAGGCCATCCCTTCTCTGTGGTTGACTCTATTCCCTCTCCCTCCATCTTAGATGCTGTGCCATGAATTATTTCCAATATTTTTGATATCTTTCCTCTCTAATGCCCACTTTCAGAAAGCCTATAATCTGAGAATAGTGAGCCATTCCCTAGAACCCTCCCTCTAGCCTTATCATCCCAGCTTCATCCTACTCCATCCCTTTACCAGTCGAGCGATGTGGAAATCAACCATTCACTGTTATTTCTTTTTGAAAATAATAGTACTTATTGTTGACCTTTTTCTAAATACCAAAAAATAAAAACCACATTCATTATAGAACATTTGGAAAACATAGCAAAACATACAGAAAGGAAATAAAAATCACATGTAATCCTACAACTTGGAGTTAACTAGTAATACACAAAGATAAACTCAAAATAGATGAAGAGCCTAAATGTGTGACAGGAATCCATCAAAAGCCTAGTGGCGACCACAGGCAGCAGCTTTTGTGAGGCTGCAGCAACTTCTTGCAAGACATGTCTCTAAAGACAAGAGAAACAAAAGCAGAAATGAACCATTGGGACTTTGTCAAGATAAAAAGCTTCTGCACAGCAAAGGAAACAGTCAACAACACTAAAAGGCAACCTACAGAATAGGAGAAGGTATTTGCAAATGACAAATCAAATGAAGGGCTAGTATCTAAGATATATAAAGAACTTATCAAACTCAACAGCCAAAAAAACAAATAATCTTGTCAAGAAATGGGCAGAAGACATGAAGAGACATTTCTCCAAGATGACATACAAACGGCCAACAGACACATGAAAAAATATTCCACATCACTTGCCATCAGGGAAATACAAGTCAAAACCACAATGAGATACCACTTTACATCAGTCAGAATGGCTAAAATTAACACGACAAGAAACAACAAATATTGGCGCTGATGTGGAAAAAGGGAAACCCTTTCACATGGTTGGTGGGAATAAAAGCTGGTGCAGCCATTCTGGAAAACAGTGTAGAGGGTCCTCAAGTAGTTAAAAATAGAGCTACCCTATTACCCAGCACTACTGGGGATTTACCCCAAAGATACAGATGTAGTGAAATGCTGGGGCACCTGTTCATAGTAGCAATGTCCACAAGAGCCAAACTGTGGAAGGAGCCACAATGTCCTTCGATAGATGAATGGATAAAGGCAATGTGGTCTATATATAAATGGAATGTTACTCAGCCATTAGAAATGATGAATATCCACCATTTGCTTCAACATGGATAGAACTGGAGGGTATTTTGCTGAGTGAAGTCAGTTAGAGAAAGACAATTATCATATGGTTTCACTCATGTGCAGAAATAGTGCAAGTGACCATAAGGGAAGGGAGGAAAAATTGAATGGAAATCATCAGAGGTGGAGACAAGCCATGAGAGACTCTTAACTCTGGGAAACAGAGAGTCGCTGGAGGGGAGGTGGGGGTGGAGTGGGGTAACCAGGTGACGAGCATTAAGAAGGACATGTGACATGATAAGAACTAGGTGTTATATGCAACTGATGAATTATTGAAAACTACATCTAAAACTAATGATGTATTATATGTTGGCTAATTGAATTGAAAGGAAGGAAGGAAGGAAGGAAGGAAGGAAGGAAGGAAGGAAGGAAGAAAGAAAGAAAGAAAGAAAGAAAGAAAGAAAGAAAGAAAACTCTTTTCTAGTGTATTTCTTAAGAGTGTATCTGCCAGTTTGTCACTTGCTTTTCCATTTCTTATCTATGGGAGTGATTTTTAAAAATTTCTGCAGGATCAAACCTATCAATATTTTTCCTTCTTTTTTACCTTTCCCTTCCCCCCAATTGTTTTTCTACCCCCTGCACTCGGCCTTCTCTCTAAATGTCCTGTTATCACCTCTCTATGAAGCCCAGCAACCAGCAGCCCCAAGTGCCCCAAACCAAAGAATCTCTATGGTTGTTTGCTGCTGCCTGCTTCCTCGGGGAGCCACCTTCTCCTGGTTTTCCTGCTACATTCATTCATTCATCATAATAGATGTTTCTGTAGAGCAGTTTTAGGTTCTCAGTGACATTGAGAGGAGGGCACAGAGATGCCGCACAGACCTCTGACTCCAGCAGAGCAGGACAGTTGCCACACTGGATGGACCTACAAGGACATGTCATCACTGGATCATCTTTCTCGGCCCATGTCTTTGACATGGTGTCGCCAGGGCTCTGATGTTGGTCCTGTTCTCTTTTCATTCTATCACTTCTCTGAGAGTGCTGCCTACCCCCACAAATGATGTGCTGTCCCCCCAAACACCAAATCTTCAATTCACTCTCTCATGGCTCCAGACCTCCAGTTTCCATCTGCTCACTATATATCTTCATAAAGCTGTCCCCCAGGGGCCCTGACCTACCTGCCTCCCTTCTCACCTTTGGTGCAAACCACCATCTTTTGCCCTGGTTCCTAACCCAGAGGCCCCAGAGGTTCTGCAGACACAATGCCTCCTTCACACCCAAATCTCACATGCGACCAATGGGCAAATCCACCTACTTCTTCCTTCTCAGTTTCCCAAATCAAACCTCTCTCCTCTCTACCACCATGCCATAATTCAGATCCACATTTACCCCAACTTTGCAATGAGCAGATTCGTTTCCCAGGTCAGAGTTCATAGTACCCAATGAACCAATCCCAAGTTATATCACCTATAAAATAAAAGTGATTTGAACACTTGCTCATGTGGTTATTTTGAAGATTAAATTAATATGAAATAGGTAAGGCACTTTAAAGGGTTCCTGGCATATAGTAAGTTTCCAGTAGGTGTCCACTATCATAATTATTTATCACACTGCTTCTGGTTTCACATATCCACAAGGCCAATTGCCACTGCTGCCATAATTCTCTCCCTAAAATGCAAATCAGATCACTGCTTGTCTTCCTGAACATGGTCTCTTTACTGCAGGAGATGTCTAAACATCTTCGCATAATACAAGGCTATCCATGTGTAGGCTGCTTTCTATCCCTAGGCTATGTTTCAGCCTCAGCGGGTGTAAGGGTCAGCCCTTGCCTCAGTAATACCATGTAACAACCATCCCCATGCTTACAGGTCTGTAGGTTCACTCTGATTTGGCTCCATGGGTTAGGTTAGGCTTGACTGGTATGTGGGCTTTGAGCTGCAGTTTGGGTGTAAATTTGCTCCATTGTGTGTGTTCTGGGGCCCAGACTTAAATCAAGTGCCTGCTCTTTTTGTGGCTGATCACTATAGCACAGAAGACATGCCAAACTGAGCAAGCAGATTTAATCCCTCTTCCCACATCACATCTGCTAATCTACCGGCCAAAGCATGTGGCCAAACCCAGAATCTGTGAAGTGGGAATATACACTCTGCTCATAGTGGGAGGAATACAGAAGGGGTATTGGCCAAACAATAATCCAAGCAATGACCCTGAATTACGTGCATCCTTAAGCACTCCATGCTACCTCACACTCCTGGGCATTTGCCCTGCAGCCCTTTCTAGAGATGACTTTGCCTACCGTTCTCTTGCATAACATGCACCTGCCTTGTAAGGCTCCACTCAACTGTCACCTCCTCAATAAAGCCTTTCTGCTTGCCCCAGATAAGTCTTCCCTCAGTCTCCTCTGGGCACCCACCATGATCTGTGTATAAGCAGCCTCGTCTCTGGGCCTGGCATAGAACACTTAGAAATTTCTGTTGTGATTTGGTAGATGAATATATAGCTAATCTAGTGAATTTCTCTCTAGCTTAGTCCATGTAATGTTGGCTCTTCTCAAATAATTTCTTTTCTTTTTTAAAAAAAGTCTGAAAATAAAGGATTCCATTATGTACTGACAACTCAGACATCCTATGGATACTGGTATTGCAAACCAGATGTTCTCAGATAACCATCTGGTCATGTCTAATTATTTAAAAAGAGATCTTGGATTGCATTGGTCAGACCAAAGATTACACAAAAATCAGTTTTATAATTAACAATCTCAAACCTAGGTATAAAGGATAAATCTTTGTGCTCATGGGACCAGGCAACCCAAGGTATCAGCCGGGTGGGATGTGTGCACCTCTGTGGGTATGCTCTGTTAATTTACAGTTATGCCCCAAAGCACTTCCCATGAGTACCTGGGCCAGCTCTTAATCTCTTGATACAATACATGGGGATCTTACCAAATCCAGGAGAGACAGACACAGATAGATATAGTCTCACAGAAAAACTCATGCTGGTTTGGACTTAAAGCATGAGACGTTTTCAGTAGAAATATTTTGAAGACAAAATAAATAAAAAAGAAAAAGTGGAAAAGAGTCAAACAGGCAATTATTTGTAATAGAAAAAGCTATTGATTTTCCTTTTTTGATACATAGTCTAAATTATCCCTCAAGAAAAGTCGTAATGCATCTTTAAACAGATTTATTGGTTCTAGGAGGGAAAAAATGTATTATTTAACTTCGATGCTATTGGATTTTTCTTTTATGTTAGATATAGAAATTGTACCGATGCTCAGAAATGGGGCAGGGAAATTCTTTCAAGGATCACGGTTACTTTGGATCCCAAAGTAAGATGCTCTAGTACTTCTCTCAAAGCAGTAAGAGTTCATCAACAAAAGATCATTTTTCTTGCAAAATACATGACATCACACATTTACAATAACTACATTTTCCACAAGATTTAAAGTCTCATGAGTGGAATGAACAAACCGCACGGATCCCTGAGTGCTACTTTGAGGATCAGGCTCTTTGGTGCAAAGGATTGTTGCCTCAGGCACAATCCTGGGGCTAGAATTCCTTTCTCTGAGCTGGAACGTTCACACTTCTCCCTCCTACTCAGTGGCTTCTGAGATCAGAAGGCATAGTCATCTGGCTTGTAAGGAAGCTTCTCTCTCATTCTATAAAACAAACTTGGAGTTGACCAGAAGAGCCATTTTGTGTTCTTCCCAGCACTGTATCCTGCACCCTCTCTGAAGAGGGACCTTGAGCTCAATGGACTCATTAGGGGCCACAGAGACTGTGCACCTGGCCCCAAATCTCTAGATAGATAGATAGATAGATAGATAGATAGATAGATAGAGATGAGATATAGATATAGATATAGATATAGATATAGATATAGATATAGATATAGATATAGATATAGATATAGATGATATAGATATCTGCCTGTTAGGTGACCTCACAAAGCCTTCTCACCCCGATGTCACCACCTATTAGTCTGTGGCAATCCTAGGTGACCTCGCTGGACTGTCATAAAGAAAAATTACTCAAAAGAATTGGAAATGATTTTTCACATGTAGAGTGCTCTAAAAGCCATAAATAAATATTTAAACCCCAGCTACAAGCTGAGACCCTCATCATATTTATTCTGTATAGTTCAGCCCTTCAGGATTTTGATATATTTGTTTTTTGTTCTTAATAACCAGGTTCTTTCAATGAACTTGAGGCATATTTACCAGGAGTCACTGTGAAAGAACCTTTAAAGTCTAGTGGTCAGAAGGCATCAGGTCCATTGGGATAATCCCCAAGCTGTCCTCATGGCTCCCCTCCACCAGGCTGCCCTCACCCGCTGTTTCCTGGGTCTTTGTGCTCACATGTCTGCAGGAGAAGGAGATCCAGGATCTGCCTGTGCTCTTCATACCATTCCCTGGGGCCATTCTTTCCTCTTCCTGAGATGATTTTGGCATTCTGGTTCTTCACGTTGAGAACGACATGCCAAGGCTTTGAGGCTACTCTCCCCTTGGGAACTGTGAATATTACAATTATTCAGTGCCTGCAGGCTACAACATCTCCTTGTCTGTAAAGCAGCAAGACAGAGGCAAGGAACCTTTTGGTCTCCCAACAGTGTAGTGGATACTCAGGGCATTTATGCTGGGTGAGCATTGGGCCACCACCACCTATTACCACCTGGTGCTTGCCCTTCTTCCCCGTAGCTTCCATACCTAGACCTCAGTATTTCTACCAACAAAACTCAATAGATGTCTATCTGGGATCCAAAGGTACACTCTAGTCTATATTCCCACATGGGTACTTGGGGACACTGGCTACTTGACAAAGAGCCTTAATCACCTTCCTACCACGAGATGGAACCTTTTCTACACAGATCTGTCTTTAGAAACCAAGCCAACCAAAGCCTGGTCAGAGTTTAGAAAAGCAGGCCACATGCAAGAAGATTATCTAAAAAAGACCAGCTGTACACCTTTCTTTGATCTGAATGAGGAATGTTTTCATTCCATGAGGCCCCTGAGTTCATGATCAAAACTTCTAGTAAAAAAGAAAGAAAGAAGAAAGAAAGAAAGAAAGAAAGAAAGAAAGAAAGAAAGAAAGAAAGAAAGAAAGAAAGAAAACCAGAGCACAGAGAAATCCGTATTCTCCCCATGTGACAGATGATGTTTTGAATACGGACCCTTCTCTAAAACTCCAGCTAATTCAGGTGGCAGGATGAAGTGTGCCATGTCATAATTAATCCCTCATGTATTGCAAGCAATTTAATGTCAAAATAATCAACAGTAGCTTTTTTTTACCCTTTTGTGAGTACATAATAAATACTGTCATTTAGCCGCAGCAAACATTGGATTTCTTGTCTGGTCTTTGAATAACACTATCCGTGAGGTAAATACCAGGCCCTACTCCTCAGTCTCCCCTCCCCAAGCCCCACCAACCTCACATATAGTTGCTCCTTAGGAAAACAAGTCATGGTTGTCAAAAGAAAAGTAGTGTATTTAATTTCCAGTTGGTCCCTCATGTCATGATTATTCTTAGAGCCGAAACATGAGGCAGGGGCAAACAGTAGGGAGAAGGAAGAGACCAGAATGGGGTGGAGTGTGCCCCTCACTGCTGGTCATTGATTTTCCATGAAGATCACTGACAGTGACGTGGCAGCTATGATTATTTTTTAATGTTTTGCAAGGTTGAGTCACCACTGCTAAACCATCAGTGCCTTCTTTTGATTAAACTCAGCTCACTTTTTAAACACGTAGCACTTCTGAAGAGGATGCCAAATGCTGCCCTCTGCCCAGAGGCAGAATACAGAGCATATCAGGTCTATAGCTTCTTCAGGCAATGCTACCATCCAAAAGTCTTCACAGTGTTTGTGGCATCCTCCACTTCCAGCATTTCAGAGGGTTTTGCTTTAGGTGGAAGCATTCTGGTTATAAAAATATGATGATCAGAAGGAGAACCCTAGGAGCAAGCTCAGTCAGATTGTTGCTCTCTCCTGCTTCATGTGAGCAATGAGTGACTAAACCCCAGGCTTTGAGGTGACCAAAGAATTACTATGCTACTTTAATAAACCTTGTGTGAAAATGATTTTTAAAGCGTTAAAGTGGAAAACTGGATCCCAATAAGAGCTCCTTATTGGTGATTAGGTTTTAATTACCATAGACCCAAGTTTTCATTAAATGACATTGTGGTTTACCCTTAGGTATCTATTCAGCCATTGTTACCAAAGACTGTAGGTCCCTCCTTTAGATATTTATGCATGTTTTGTGAATACGCACAAAGCTAACAACTACTTAGTTTCACAGTTATCATAGTCTTCTTTACATTATTATCGGTTTTTCTTTAATTCATATGGTATATCCATTTTGCCAAAAGCTCTGGATAGAGGTTCTCATGATATAAAGATAAATAGAGCACGATTCAGGTCTTCATACAACACACACACACACACACACACACACACACACACACACTAATAATCACAATAAAACATAAGGACGCTCTGGATGTTAGCTCCTGAGTGACACAGACTGTTCCTCACGTCCTGGACCCTTTGGTCCAGGTCCCAGTTACACTTTGCATATGGCAGGTGCCTCATACAGTCCAGAGACAAGAACATTCCCCTTGACAGGCAGGGAAGCTCCAGGCACAGATTCGATAGTAGGCCACTCCCATAGTGACACAGGCAGAGTGTTGGGCCTGCTTGAGAGTACCTCTTGTTTTGACACTACCACAGCTCTCAAAACATGGGCAGGTCATGGAAAGGCAACTGGAGTTTCTGATTGACAGAATTTTAAGTTCCTATCTAGCATGAATACTTCTTTTGAATTATCTTATTAGATTCAATAGCCAATTAGCCAAATAGGTCCCGAGCGGAGAGCACAGGGGTAGAGTGTGTAGGGACAGAAGGTCCTTCTGCCCGTAAAGTCCAGACCTGGGGGCAGACCTGGGGACACCAGGGACACTGGACACCTCACAGAGATGCTGAGCATGAAGTGGGGTCTGCCCACAGGCAGAAGGGCGGTGGAGACAACCCTGGACTACCCACCAGCTGTCTGCGGGCTGACTCTGTTGGCAGTATATCTTTATTACTGGGAAGAATACCTCTGTCCACACGATCCTCTAGCTCCCTATAAAGTGGCTCCAAAGGTTCACAGAGACGGGCGGGGGAGCAGAGCACAAGGAGGTTTGCAGAGGCAGCATTTAAAACCGCCAAATCAATCTCCCTTGTAGACTTTTCTTTTAAAATAAACTTATCTCTGAAAACTGCCTCTTGAAGCTTTAGCTTTAACAGTCGAGTTTCACTGGTTTATGAGCCAGCGGTAAAATCCTAAAACCAGAAGCTCCTCAAGGAGGTACTAACACACCATTTACAGAAGTACTGCGGTCAAAATAGTATGCGGCAACGAAGCCACTATAAATTCACACGCACTCACACACATACACAGGGCATCGACCCTGTCTTGCTCTTTAAGAGGACAGGTAACAGCACAGACTCAGCCCTCCCTGCCTCCCTTCCCACTCTCCTTAGCACACCCACCCCGGACAGAAGCCATCCAGCAGCAAGGTGGCGCGTCCCTGAATGCTCTGCTCTGGCACAACTGGGCTGTTTGCAAGATAACAGTAGACACAAGAATATTTCACCAGTGTCATTGCTTAACAATGTAATATGACAGTATCCATGAAACCGATTAGCATAAATCAACATAATACCCACTTTACAGCATTAGTATTGAAAACTTTCATCTTGAAATAGTAAGAGGAGAAAGACAACGTATGATGAATTGTAATGATTTTGCTGGAATGTTACCAGATGACTATATAAGATGCACATGTCGATGGAGCCACACACTAACGTACATATGTCAACATAATAATCTCAAGCAGCTTTATTTTCATTTCACAGACTCTGTCGGACTGTATGCCTGGCTTCCCAAATACTGCTAGTGAACACACGGCTGGAATTATCTCCACGATTCAAGATGCTTTGGTGACGGGTGGTACATACAAGTTGCCTGACGTCCTGGAGGCCATTCTGAAAGGCACCCATAGAGGCCCCGGAGTTCAAACTGCAGGTAATTGTACCTCACAGGGCCAAATTCTAAACCAAGGCGGAGGTCACAACTGTCTCCCCATGTGACATTTTCAGGGATTGATGGATGAGCCCTACTTTCCAGGGCAGTACAACAAAGGTCATGAGCTCCTCCAACAGCAGAGGACATGTTTCCTTCCTCTTCCTACCTCTACTCAAACCTCCTCCACTTTGCAAACAATCCATCCAATCATTCATTCTCTTTGCAATGAATTTCTTTGTGTTGGCTAACTGAGAAAATCCCAGGACTTAAAGTTTTCTTTAAGAAGGGACAGAATTTTAGAGCTCATTCCCGAGACCTATGAGTAGCCAGAGACCTTCCAACGACACTGTTTCATCTTAATTGTGTGAATAGGCAGCAGGACTTGGCTGCTGCAGACAAGCCTTATGGGAACGGGTGAGTAGCACATGTCCTGGGGCCTAGGAAGACAGTTGCCCACTCACATTCCCTTCCCCTTGCTGATCCATACCTGCTCGGCACATGCAAGCGAATGGTGAAGGCAACGGTGAAAGGTTAGGATGTCCACATACAGGCGTTTTCTCGCCTCCCCCAGCCCCACCTGCTCAGCCACCGAGGGGGCAGGCAGCACGGGTGAGGGTACTGCACACACCTTCACATTAGGACAAGCACTGCCATGCACAGAGCCAAACTACATCCCGCCATGGTCTTAAGCACTTTTATATAGAATTGTAAATCCCTAAAATCATTCTGTGCTATAAACGAGGCCCCATTGAATAGATTAGAAAGAAATGTGCCTTGGGGAATTACATAGTTGTCCCCTCCACCCCCAGGACGAATGCCAGCATTTGGACCCAGGAAGGAGAACAGCCTGCATTGATTGCTTTCTCTCTCCCAAGGACGGCTGTGACTGTTTAGCAACAGTGGGAATTAAGCTAAGAGGTGTAATCCAGTTAATAAGTAATTATTGAATGCCAGCTATGTGCTCAATATTCAAAAGAAAACAATAAGACGACAATTATACATTTTTCACTGCCCCCCCCCCCCCCCCCCCCCCGCTGCTCCTACAACCTTAGCTTCCTAACTGGTCACTTTTAAAAGCAGAAAAAATAATCGGTGCTCCATGACTCACTCTTTCTCCACTTCAGCAAGAAATTATCCATCAATTATTTTGGTACTGTGTTGATGCAATTTAGAAAAGAAAAAATACAGAAGTGGTTTATGTATTTTAATTGGATAGTCATTTTTTATTTAATTTGAACTTAAGTCCAACCATCTCAGAGCACCAAAACTTGGCAGGTCTGAAAGACAGCTGGCCATCACCAAAGCATCAGGTTCCCATTGGCCTTCTATAGGAGATGGGGGTGGAGGAGGGCTGTTGTAAGTGTGCATTTTATTTAACTCCAGCAGGTGCTTTCAGCTTTGAATTTCTGATGGTGGAATTCAGCTCATCCTTTCTCTGTGGAATTTTGGTTGGTCTTGCAATACAACAGATATATTTTCTCCATCCCTAAATAATCTTTAAATTGCCTCATGTAACCCCTTCGACAACAAGGTACTTAAATTCCGACCAGTTGTCTCCATGCCTAGGTCTCCACTATCAGCACAGATACAGCCAAATCACCTTTATGATTCATACAAATTGCTACATGACACAGATGCAGAAACTAGGATTTATTGTCAAGAGAGTTGAAATAATCTAGTGGATGGGATCAGCTCTGATTTGATGTTGGTGTGTACACATTACAAGCATGATTTTCTTACCAATTCTGGGGAGAAGCAGATCACTTATAATCCAAGGGCCAGAGATAAAACTAATTAAGTTATTAGGGTAATCATTTCAATCACCTAAAAAGTACATTATACCCAGTTTTAAGATTTGCAAAAGTTTCAATGGCAGGATTGATAATTTATGGGTTATTGGCTATCAAACAAGGATAATGAAAATAAATGCATTGATTTGTGAATATGTATGCCAGCTTTATGCATATAAATAGACTTTAAAAATCCTATTGTGTTTTATGGCTGCACATAAATAACAAAACAACCTCATGACTTGGAAATAGGGTATATGCATCTTAAACGTTCCAATCAGACAACTTGGTTTCTCCATTAAATTCTCCCATTAATGCCAATGTCTGGGTGAATGCGTCCCTGCTGGGGAAGATATGAGAGGAAGTGAGATCAGTGCTTCCAACCATGAATGTGCTCAGGAATCACCCAGGAATCCTGTTTAAAGTGCGGCTTCTGACTCTGTGGAGCTGGAGTGGGGCTGCCAGCCTCTGTTTTTAACCAGCCCCCGGTGATGCTGATGCCACTGGCTTCATGGACCACCCTTTGGGCAGCAAAGATTGGACTTCTCCATGCTCCTTGCAGTCTCACCTTCAACCGAGTCCTTGATGGTATGATTTGGACACATAAGAGAAGAAAGAACCACCACAGCTGCATACGGACTAGGATATGCAAAGATGTCTGAACAATATATTCAAGGAAGCGTGGTTCAAACAATATATTCAAGGAAGCGTGGTAACTCTTTTAGTTGTAAGGTTTCGTGATATTTGTTCAACTCTGGGACCTCAGTTCTGTGAGGTTGCTTACTCATCCCTTCACCTTTTAGAGAGCTGGCACTCCAGATTGGATGAACAATTGTGCGTAATAAAAGCTGTTTTTGCTCACCTACCAAAATGGACCTACAATATATGTCACTGAAAACCAAGGAGAATCTTTTATTTATCTCTTCTTTTCCTTCTTCCCCTCCTCTTCTTTTTCTGCCTTTTTTCAGGTAGGAAGTGTCTTCAAATTGAAAGCTCCCTGACAGGAGTTTTTCTGGAGGTACCAGTGTATAAGTTATGAGATGCAATTAGCAGGTGAACACACTGGGTTAGGCAGTTAGGCACAGCCCCTGGATGGACGTCAAGGCAAAGGGAGCCCCACTCAGGCACCACTACCTTCTTTGAAGAGTGGTAGCAATGTCACCAAATCATGGAATGCCCCAAAAGACACATGAAATCTATAAACTAGCTGTGTGATATTTATGAAATGTTATATAAGCATCTTCCCATTTAATATTAACTTTTTATTCCATTCTTTGCTTCAAAATGACTTGCAGTGAATTTTCATAGATAAGTGTAAATGTTAACATTTTTTTCTATCCCCCCAACTATAAAACAACTTAACGTCAAGGCTCAGTTTTCAAGAATTAGTTACCCAAGGGCAGACAGATAATTTTGTTAACAAAAGTGTTCACTGATCTCATGAATTCAAAACTTCAAACCAATATTTTATGAAATTCTGTAGTTACAAACACTCAACTGCAACATGGCATATCTCCTTTTCTGAACGACTACGACGTGACTGAGGAAACCAGTTCCAAAGGTACAGACTGCACCAAACAAGGGAAGATTTATATTCGATTTTAAAGTAGCAAACTACCTAAAAACCTCAAACTCCCAAAGCCACTAAATGAATCATATTGGTTCAACTTTGGCAATACCTACATTATACTCACAAAATACACACACACACAAATTAATTTAAAACAAGGTATAATCTAAAATATTGAACTTATGCAAATGAATACTGATATAAAATTTAGTGTTTGAAAGACCAAGAAAAAGTAAATAATGCCACACTCCACTTTCTTAATCCAGTTGAACAAACTGTATTTTTATTTATAACCCTAAACTTTTTCCAACGCATTGGTAAAATTTCATTATTTCTTTAATATCCTCAAACATATTTATTTCATAAAGTTTTTTTTTCTAAAAGTCTTCTCTTTTCATCTTAAAATGCATGAGTGCCAGGAAGTTCCAATTTTATCTCAGTATTGGCTTTTATGTTGATGAATACGCTTCTGTTTCTCTTCTCCTTTATTTGTATAGAAATCACATAATATTGTTTTCCTTTCTTTTTGATTAAAATGTTATATTTGATTTTCCAGGAATAAAGGGACTCACACAAACCAAAGTAAGATAAAACTTTGAATCTGCAAAAATAGCCAGATGGACCAACCAAGCAATATAGAAAAGCTGTAAATCAGCAGTAGCCATAAATCAGTCTTGCCATTCAAATTCACATTTGTAATGTAATTATTTTTTGAGAGAATTTACAACTATCCAAGCTTCACTATTTACTAGGTAAGGCAGGGACCTGAGTGAAGTATTTATGTCTTACTAATTCCTTTTATAATCTATTAATTCAGACAACTTGTAACGTATAAACAATCTTGGCTGCATTATCTAAACCTGGCAGTTGCTGTGTGGATTTGGACACTGAGTTGGGTGGAGTGCTGGCTTTTACTATCCCTTTTAGCCCAGAGATGCTCTGATGGGATCAGGATGCTCCAGTAGGTACTGAGGGGCACACTGGCAGCCTGAAAGAGTCCTTGGAATGTTTGAAATGGCCCTGCTTCCCACAGAAAACTTTACACTTGGAGAAACCAGAGAACGGTACCATGTTTTTTATGGTAACTTTTTTATTATAGTTACACTCAAAACTAAACCTATGGCCACTTTACTTCTTATTAAAGATTAGACATGTGTTCCTGTTGCTAAATTCTGTTTCTCTGGAACAACCCCATTATTCTTTATTCAAGGGTCTTCTGTTTGAGGTTATTGTCCTCTAAAATGGATTCCCAATAATGGTAAGAGCTATTTCTTCCCTGAAGATGGGGAATCATCAGCTTGGGTGGGATGCACTCCTTGATGCCAGGATACAGCACAGATGATTTTTGGAAATAGCTTATATTTCTTTAACCCAGGTTATATTTTATATTTAACATTATTACATATAAAATTTACATGGCAGAGTGAACAAAAAGAGCATGATGCTGCTTGACTATTTTCTTTGGTTTCTAACAAAATGAATTTACTCTGTGCTGTTTTGTTCCATCGATGAGATGAAAGAAGGAATGTTTGGTGTTTAATTATATACATGTGATATTCAGCAGGTACTGGGAGTGATATTTTAAGCTCCCTCCGCTTTGTTTCAAGGTTTGAGTGTATTAATTCCTATGCAAATCATTCTGTGGCAGAGTTCACTGTCACTCTGATGCTGGAAAAAGAGACTTCCATATATTAGTAGAAAGAACAGAGAAATTCTGGAAGGACATATGAAGATTGAGGGAGCAAATCAAGGCAAGGCCTATGCTAGTGTCCCCAATTTTTTTATTCCCCAAATCTTTTCATGCTAAGCAACATAGAACAAACTCACTGTGGAAAGGTGGATGTGACTAAAGTCACATAAGAAATGCACAGAATGGACCAAATTCCCAGAATTGTGGGCAACAGCTACTGGAGGCCCACTATGTGGGAGGTGATGCTACCTTGTGTCTGCTCCTTGCTAAGTGGCTGTCCATCAGGCAGACTTGGGTTTTCATTTCTAACATACTGTTTGGGAAGGAAAAGGGAAATATAC
Organism: Vulpes vulpes; assembly: GCF_048418805.1. NCBI lineage: Eukaryota > Metazoa > Chordata > Mammalia > Carnivora > Canidae > Vulpes > Vulpes vulpes. The sequence continues at coordinate 55,126,177 of NC_132784.1, read as the reverse complement.
AGAGGGGTGTGGATATTTTATTAGAAATAGTCATATGTACATATATAATCAGAGAAGAGAGTACTCTGAGGGCTTTTAAGGACCATGAGATTTATAGATGTTGCTCATTCATCTCTTATTGACCTTAATCCAAACTCACAGCCTCAATCCTAGAATCAATAATTATTTAAGCAGGACTTTTGAGCCTTGAAATGATATCCAGGACTAAAATTTTAGCAACCTCTGGAAATCTCAGACAGACGTAAGTTCATATGGTAGAATGGGTGGGAGGTAGGATGGGAGGGAGAAGGATGCAAGAGGACAGAAGAGCAAGTCCAGGTAGATGCCCAGCCTCTTCATGCCATCTTTCTGCTCCAGGAAGCCCTTCTGCTAAATCCCCCTGCAGTCCTGGTTGAAAGGAATAGTTCCAAGAAACTGTTCATGGAAAGCTTCGATGGAATCACCAAATTTAGGAATATTGGCTTCTGCAATGAGAGAAAATAATTGGACACTAAATGTGTGATCAGTTCCATTTTTCTTCTCTTCAGAGATCCTTCAGGAAAGTGGAAGGATCTCACCTGTGTGAGTTAGAGGTCTTTCCATATGTCACTGCACAAATGAAGCTGCTATAAACTCAGCCATTATACGTTTCAGAAACTCCTATTGATTTAGTGCAATGGTGGTCTATATGATGCTGTTTTTTAAAAACAGTAATTATGTTTGTGAAAATAAGATGATTCCTCTCTTGTGAACATTCATGTGGCCACCCTTTATTTGGCTGTAACAGCTGAGGGAAAAACAAATGCTTTTTTGTTTCATTTTTCTATTCCAAAGTAATTTATGACCTTTCTGCATTGCCTGAATAACAAGTGACTTTTCAGAGGCAAAAATAAAAATATGTTTTTTTAAGCCATTAGTATTTCCAAGAAACAATTTGGAAACAGAGATGTAGTTGATATCAAACATATCTTTTTCCCAACTTCTTTCTTTCGGTTTAAAAATTACATAAAAGAAGCCATATTTTCCATTTTAAAGAAGTTGTTGGGCTCTGGTAATATTTCCTCCAACCAGAGGGCTTTTCCGGAGCCCTCTGTTCCTGCATTGGCATCTACCCCTTAGTACCTGGAAAAGCAAGCATGAAAGTTGGTGCCAAAGGGCAACGGGGCTAAAAAGAGAGCCCTGCCTTTGGCCACCTGGGGACCCCTGGAGCTCATTGTGGATGGACCTACACGTGCTAGTTGTAAGCTCCCCAGAAGGTCATGTTATTTAAGGAGACCCTGGTTCTAAAGGAAAGGCAGTAAGGTCACAGTTCCTCAGGGACCCAGACACACAGAAAGATGAGTTTTAGAGAACACTGGAGCACCTGGGGGGTGGCTCAGTCAGTGGCTCAGCTGACGTGTCTGCCTTTAGCTCAGGTCATGATCCCAGGCCCTGGGATCAAGCCCTTTACTGGGCTCCCTGCTCAGTGGGGAGTCTGCTTCTCCCTCTACCCCTCCCACCTGTTTGTGAGCTCTCTCTCTCTCTCATTCTCTGTCTCTCTCAAATAAATAAATAAAATCTTTTTTTGAAAAAAAAAAGAGTTTTAGAGAATATTGACATTTATTATTCACAGGCAATATTTACACCCGAATAGGGTAATTTTGTGTAAAAGACGGCTACATGCCAATCCAGTAAGAGTCCATTTAGTTAAATAAATTTCACCATAGAAAGACCCTGAGGAAAAAAATTGTAGAAGTCTAATAAATTAAGCAAATATAGTATCTGTATAATAGAACAGAACCCACTGAATGTGTGGCACTGAAATGTCTCTTTACATATTTGCCAATGCATTCAATTTCTGAGCATTTATAATTAAAAAATAATTACATTTTAGTACAAAATAGAAGAATAAAATTTCAAATTTTTTACTTTTACACAACCAAACTGGAAATTCATGGGAATACAAAGTCCTTATATATTAACTTTAAACTTCAAAATAATTAAAACTAAATTTGTAAGTAATTCAATGCAAAATTTTCCATTGCTCTTCCATAACTGTCTAGAATCATTTGGAATTTACTAATTGGTTGTTGAGTCATTGATTTGTGTATTCCTTCTGAAAGAATATGTACCTAAAGTCCAAAGCCACTATATATTTTATTGTTCAATTAACAAATTTGAAGCATGATATGGGCATAACACAGCCATCTTATAAATATTCTAAAAATGTTTGGTCTTCAAATGGGATCACCTTTTTCACTTAGCAGAAGTTGGAGACTTTGGGTTTGGTTTTTACAATTTGGGAAAGCACAAATTATTACTGATTGTCTTATGCTACCGCCAGGTATAAACGTGGCATTATTTACATCCAGATGAACAGCCTGTGACAGAGAATGGAAGAGCAAATTAAAGACTCAACCAGAGTTCTGAGTTGCAGGGTTTACAGTCAATGCATGTTCCAATTCTTCCTGGAATTTGCAACATGTGTGAAATACATGTGCATCTCCAAGATCAGAAAGTTTAATTTATCTTCTATACAATTCAGGATAAACCCAATCCTAATAGAATTTCTCATTATAATGCACACTTTATCGTGTGCATTATTACTATTGGTTAGTCTCAAAGGAATTGAAATAGGTCACTTATTGCAAACAAAACATAGACTGGTAACAATTGCCAGGTGAGCCCCATGGAATTCTATTTTGCCACATTCAGTTTAGGTAACCTAAACCCAGCATGCTAAGATGAACAACCCAGGTAAACGAGGACACTCTGGCTAACGAACTCTTGGTTTGAACTTAGTGACAGTGTTTGGAGAAGGGAAGGAGATAAGATTGTTGAATATTCTCATTCAAGAGGCTGTTTTTCCAAAGGTGTTTCCTTATGAACCTGCAAGTATGCATCCCTTTCTACCTTTAGAGAGTGGCCCTCAGAATGGTCTGTTCTGTAGGTCTCTCTGCCTGGACTAAGCCAGGGAATGCTGAGAAGAGTTAACTGTGCATTTTGGAGGGAATTCCTCCCACTGTCATTTATCAACCTCCTGCTTTGTCTAGATGACGCCTGAGTATTCACACAGTACTAGCACATTCTCATGGATTTGAAAAAGAAGTCAGTTTGCCGGGGATAAATAGATAGCTCTTTCCCCTGAACTCTGGGAGTTGATGTGCTTGTATCTGTCTGTGTGCCCAGGTGCATGGAAAATGTATGTACGTCTGGTGTAATCCGACAGCCAAACAATGCCACCCTGAACTTTCCCACCATGATTTGCTACCTGTCCCCCAAAAACCTAGAAACCTGGGCGCTGGCCAGAAGTAAATGAGCAGAACAAATGAAAGAAAGAAATAATGTCTTTGTAGTATTTATAGCCTGTAGTCTAAGCAGAAGCAGGAAATACCAGAAATTTCCAAGAGAAGGGCTGTTTCCAGGAGATTTTTCAGACTAATTTTGCATAACCACATTTGCTTATCCAAGAGACTTAGACAGCTTGAATTAAGCATCTGAACTTCTGGGTGCTCATTTGAACCAAAGCCAAACTCTGAACTTTTCAGGTTTCCCTGTCATTAATCAAAATTTCGAAGATCAATGGCATGCAATGAATCAAGCATAATGGCCACCATCAATTGGGATAGCAAGGAGCAGCACCGGGGGGATCGCCAGAACACTGTATTGGATGAAAATCTGGCTGACTTTGAATACCAAGTGAATCAACACTGTGATCTGGTATGGAGAAAGCTGACAGCTTGTGAGAGGCATTCTGCAATGGAAGAGGAAGGAGAGGCGTCCAGAGCACGACTGGGCATAGACCTCCAGGCACTCAGGGAGGTAGTATGGTAAGGCCTAGAATTTCATGTGCTGCCCTGACATCTTCGAGTCTCACAGGGCACTAGCCACTTAACCATGAGTTCACCTGCTCTAACCAGATATGACCCTTCCCCCTCCAAGGCAGGAAAGCCTCCCTACCCAGCTTGTTTCCCTTCAGCTGACCCAGCTGACCCCCACCCATCTTCAACTAACAGGATCACCTCCTTGCCAGCCCACAAAACTATTTCAACAAGGCAGTGATGTCCTCCCACAGGAACCAGGGGCACCTTGCCCTTTTGTTACTGCTGAGCCTGCTTTGTACAATCCCTGCTGGTTCTCTCTGCTCCCCAGTACAACCCCCATGTGGCCTGCATGGCATGCCGTGAGTTCTTCGGGGGCTGTGAGTATGCTGAATTAATAAGTTTCTGTTTGAATTCATCTGTGCAGTCTCAAGCATCCTGTACTTGGCCATCTGATACTGTTGGGGATGAGACCTCCTTCCCTCCCCATTGGGGTGAATAGGAAGCAATCAAACCAGATGAAAGTGTCAGTTGGAGCAACTTTCAAGGATATTTATAGAAAAGTTTCATAAATAAGAGCTACAGAGAATTATTTGCCAAAGAATATTTAACCTATGACTCAAATCTATCCTCGTGTGATGTTTGCATATGTGTGTGTATTATGCACACACAAAGGACACTGCATGTTATCAAGGGATGGAGTCTGAGTCAAGCATACATCTGCTGCATACCTGCATTCCAGAGTATGTTCTCAGAACACTGGGTCCATAGGATTTTTAAGGTGTGTTGAAAAAAATACAGCTTTAGTTAAACAAGTGTGAGAAATGCTAACTTGAACAAACTTAGACAAGTTTGTTATTAAACTAATGTCCATTTAAAACATCAAATTTATTTGAGGTCTAATGTTCCAGAATAATATTCTGGTAAATGCCAGTCTATATAATGACATTTGTGCTTAAAATAAATTTTAAGTAGTAATAGAACATATTCTTGACCCTGTCCCCATTATTCCCCATAAATAATATATATTTACTTATTTGACATAAATAAAAAAGAAAGTAAAAAAAGAAGTCATCGTAAGGTGTTTATGAAAAATTTATTTTTCAAGTGCTTTCCTCACTATCTACCATTCCCCCACCATTTTAGCTACACAGAATCCCAAAACAACGAACAATTCTTTCTCTCTTTTGGTATATTTTTCTCAGTGATAGCTATGTGAATACCTTTAGACTCATATTAGGCCTAGTAAAAGCCAAAATAATTGGGCAGGAACTTAATGTCATGTCTAATGAAAACATGATCTATTGGCAGACACAGATGTATGTCTAATAAATATTTTAATATCTGGTTTAGAGATTCCAGTCTATTGTTATTCAAAATATATGATTCATCACATTGCTTTTATTTACAGTGACATTATAGAATGTTGTTTTAAAACTTCATGATTCTAAAATTTTCTAAGAGAATATTCTGGAGAATTTCCCTACCATAATAATGTTGAGGTCATAGATTGATAAAATAGATGATAATGATAGGCAGATAGATGATAGATAGATAGATAGATAGATAGATAGATAGATAGATAGGCGACAAGCAACATGGCAAAGAACTGGGGCCATGTAAAGTGGGAAAGGTAAGTTTGATATGTTAGACCACACTGAGATCCACTTATTGTCATGATAAATTTACCATTTTTTTCTAAAGAGATCTAAGGACCATTTTGTCCAAAATTTGTCAATTTAATTTTTGATAAATTTGTGTGTTTTTTAATGATTAAATTTAAATTGATGTTTTTCCCAATTAGTATTCTTACTATCACTGATTTACAAAGAAAATAATGCACACAGCAGAATCATACAGTTCATAAGAGCATTTCTATAGCTACAATAACTCAGTCATCCAGAAATCACTAAGCAAATACTGTTAAACATACATTGTGCTAGATTTTAGGGACAAAGTCATGATTCAGACATGGTCCCTTTCTTTAAAGAATTTATAATCTATTCATACACCATAGAAAGAAACCTATTTGATTTCAAGTACATCATATTTGATGTTGAGTCAAAGGAAAACTCCTTCCTTAAATAATTAAGAAACATATAATGCTGAATTTATTTTAAGCAATAGATCTGGTGTCTTATTTTAACCAATGGTTTATACAAAGCCATTTCAAATATATATTTTACCTGGGCAAGAAAAGAAGGGGTCAAATGGAAAAGGTGACATCACTAAATTTTTACTCATTGAGATTGTCTCCTGAGTCACTATCACAATAAGGAAATAACCAGCAATTAAAACATCCTTTAGCTATAGCCCAGGGTTGGGATTCATGAATATTATCTTACTAGCAAACCAGGAATTTTGACACATTTCTAGGAGATTGCATCAAACACACACACACACACACACACACACACACACAGACACAAAACTGATGACGAAAAAGGAGGGTAGGGCCAAAGAGGGATACAGTTCATATAACACCAAGGAAAAGTCTTCCAAAAGGATGGAACTTCTTTTACCTAGCTGACTTCTAAGTCAGAAGCAGCTGTTAGAGACAGCAAGAGCAGGTTGGGGGGAGAAGTGTGTAAGACTGACATCCCACAATCATGGTTGACTCGAGGTGCCTCACGTCCTTGTCTGCATATTTGTCTTTCTTGCCCTAAAAAAGTATGAGCTCCATGATGAAGTGAGACCCAACATAGTAGGGAAACACTATTGGTGACACAAAATAAAAGCTAAAGAAGAGATTGAGAGAAATTAATAACTTCGACTTTACCAAAGCGATACATCAATCACCCATCACTAAAGGTCTGCTGTGCGAGGTGTTGCTGGTGGAGGTCTTGCAATGCTAGGCTGAGGGGGTGCTGCCCTGTTGGTTTCTGCACAGACAGGGACCTCTGAGACTGTGCAGGGACCACAGTATCCCACCCACACATGGGGAGGGCTGGCGGCCTCGGGCTGCCATGTGCACAACCAGAAGCTCTGCTTCTTTCTTCTGGGCTGGCTCTCAACTACTTTTCTCTCTTGTAAGAGCTGGGATCCTACATTTCTCTGGATTTAGAGCCATGGGAATTTTGACACCCCATGATCACACTATCTGAACTTCTGTGCATCAGCAACGGGGTGATACAGTGAAGATTTGGACTCAAAAAGCCCTGGATTCACTGGATAGCAGCTGACAACCTTGGCCTCTCTACCTATTCTGTGCCTACTGTCTCAGGACAGGACGAGTGTGGGATCCCTATCAACGTCCGTGGACACCTTCAATATTCCTATTAGCTACCAGAGGTCTTTATCAGTTGTAGAAGCCGAAGCCTGGAGATGTTTGACAAGATGTCTGTACTATTACTGTCAGTAATGATGGGGACAGAAATAAATGCAGGTATTGTGATTTCTATGTTGCTAATCAACATAAATTTTGTCAACAACCCCAACTCTGTCACAGGGCCCTTATTAATGCAAATTAGTTTCTGATAGTTTAGTCCACCATTAAATAGCTAATATGGGCTCTCATATCCTCAGACAAAAAGAAAAAAAAACTCACAAAAATGTGAGTTCATTGAAATGGCTAAAATATATTGTCATTAATTTTGATAGGAATGATTTCCAGTGGGCTGAATCTAGGGAAATGGTTGATTAAGTAGGAAAGATAACAGAAAAAAAATATGTCTAAGTTGATATATTATGAGAAAGGACATGGAGGGGAAATGTAGAAGAAAGAAGAGGTTTATTGCTACAAAATCAGACTTTTCATCTTAATTCTTTGTGCAAATTCTCTCTGCTCAGGGTTATGGGAAAAATGAACTGCCATCAGGAGTGGCCTCAACTTCCAACTTCATCAGAATTCTGGAGGGAGACTGACATAATAATAATTGCCAGCATGGACTCAGTGCTCACTACACTTGTAAGCACTTTACATAGAAAACCACTATTTTTTTCCAACTATCATGCCCTGACTTTAACTCCTTTTAAGCAACTTAATTTTTTTAGAGCAGTTTTATGTTCACAAAAAAATTAAGGGGATGGTATATAGATTCCCCATAGACCCCTCTGCCCCTGCACATGCGTATCCTCCCCCAGTAGCATCGGCCCCCAGCAGTGGTACATTTGTTACAATCAATGAACCTATATTGACACATCATTATCACCCAAAGTCCACAGTTTTACATTAGGGTTCACTCTTGGTGTTATACATCCTATGAATTTGAACAAAAGTATAATGACCTGTATCCACAATTAGAGAGTATCATGCAGAGTAGTTTCACTGCCCTAAAAACCTTCTATGCTCCGCCTGTTCATCCCTCACTCCCCACTGACCCCTGGTAACCGCTGATCCTTTTACTGTCTCCATAGTTTTGTCTTTTCCAGACTGTCATGGTGGGAATTATATATTATGTAGCCTCTTCACATTTGATCCTTTCACTTAGCAATACACATTTAAGTTTCCTCCATGTCTTTCCATGACTTGATGGCTCATTTCCTTTCAGCACTGAATAATATTCCATGGTCTGGATGGACCATAGTTTATTTATCCATTCACCTACCGAAGAACATCTTACTTGCTTCCAAGGTTTAGCAATTATGAATAAAGCTGATATAAATATCTATGTGATAGGTTTTGTGTGGACATAAGTTTTCAAATACTTTGGGTAAATATCAGAAAACATGACCTCTAGGTCATATGGTAAGAGTGTGTTCAGTTTTGTAAGAAATTTCAAAGTTGTCTTCCATAGTGGCTGCAGCATTCTGTATTCTCACCAGCAGTGAAAGACTTCCAGGTGCTCCAGGTCCTTACCATTACCCGGTGGTGTTTGTGTTTTAGATTTTGGCCATTCTACTAGATGTATAGAGATATCTCATTGTTTTACTCTCCAGTCTCCCGAGAACATATGACATAGAACATCTATTAATATGCTTATTTGCCACCTGTATATCTTCTTTGGCGAGATGACTATTCGGATCTTTTGCTCATTTTTAAATTGTGCTGTTTATTCTCAGATTTTGAGTTTTCAGAGTTCTTTACATATTTTGAACAAAGGTCACTCATCAGATTTGTCACTTACAAATATTATTTCTAAGTTCTTCATTTCAGTGAAGTTCAGTCTATCAATTCTTTCTTTCATGTATTGTGCCTTTGGTGTTGTGTCTGAGAAGTCATCACCACACTCATGGTTATCCAGGTTTTTTTCCTGCATGATCCTTCCAGGAGTTTTATAGTTTTCGTCTTACATTTAACTCTATGATCCATTCTGAGCTAATTTTTGTAGTAAGTACAAGGTCTTGTCTAGATTCTTTTTCTTCTTTCTTTTTTTTGGGGGGGGGGGGGGCATGTTGATGCCCAGTTCCAGCTCCAGCTCCATTTGTTGAAAAGACTATCCTGTCTTCATTGTATTACTTGTGTTCCTTTGTCAAACATCAGTTGACATATCTCTGGGTTCACTGTTCTGTTCCATTGTTCTATCTGTCGATTCTTCCACCAACACTATGCTGCCGTGATTACTATAGCTTTATACCAAAACTTGAAGTCAGGTCATGTCAGTCTTCCAACTTTGTTCTTTTCTTTCAGTAATGAGTTGGTTATCCTGTGTCTTCTGCCTTTCCCTATAAACTTAAGAATCACTCTGTCAAAATCTACAAAATAATTTGCTGGAATTTTGGATTGGGATTGCATTGAATCTATAGATAAACTTGGGAAGAATTTAACAATACTGATTCTTTGTTAGATTTATATCTAACTACATCATTTTGGGGTGATGCTAATGTGAATGGTATTGTGTTTCACATTTCACATTTCACTTGTTCATTGTTGGTAATATTGGAAAGCAAGTTACTGTTGTATATGAACCTTGTCTCCTGCAATCATGTTATAATTGTTTATTAGTCCCAGTTGTCTTATTGATTCCTTCAGTCTTACTATACAGATGACCATGTCACCTTTGAACCAAAATAGATTTTTTTCTACCTTCCCAATCTGTATCTTTTTTTTCCCCAATCTGTATATCTTATATTTTCTTCTCTTACCATATTGTATAGCTAGGAATTTCAATACAATGTTGAAATGGAGTGGTAAGAGGGGGAAACCCTTGCCTTGTCCCTGATCTTAGCAGAAAAACATCTAGTTAATTACCATTAAATATGAATTTAACAGCAGGATTTTGTAAATATTCCTTATCAATTGAGGAAGTTCCCTTGTTCTTAATTTTCAAGGTTTTTAATTGTGAATGGGTGTTTAATTGTGATTTTGGTCAAATGCTTTTTCTGCATCTATTGTATGATATGATTATATGATTTTTCTTATTTAGTCTGTTGATGATTACATTAATTGGGTTTTTTTTAATGTTGAACCAGTCTTGGATACCTGCAATAAATCCCATTTGGTCATGGTGTATAATTCTTTTTATACATTATTGCATTTGATTTGCTAGTATTTGGGGGGCTGGATTTTTGCATCCATGCTCATAAGATGTACTGGTCTGTTATTTTCTTTTCTTATAATGTCTTTGTCTAATTTTGATATTAGGGTAATGTTCAACTCCTGGAATGAGTTAGGAACTATTCACTCTGCTTCTTTATTCTGAAAGAGACTTTAGAGAATTGGTATAACTCCTTCCTTAAGTGTTTGGTAGAAATTACCACTGCACTCATCTGAGCCTGGTGCTTTTGCTTTGAGAGGATTGTTAATTATTGGTTCAATTTGTTTAATAGATATGGGCCTAATCAGGCAGACTATTTTTCCTTATGTGAGTTTTGGCAGAATCTGTCATACCTGAAATGATGTCCTCTCTTTCATTTCTGATATTAATAATTTATGTCATTTTTTTTCTAGTTAGCTAGAAGCTTATCAATTGCATTAGTCTTCTCAAAGAACCAGGTTTTTTAATTTTTTTATTATTTTTATTTTTATTTATTTATGATAGTCACACAGAGAGAGAAAGAGAGAAAGAGAGAGAGAGAGGCAGAGACATAGGCAGAGGGAGAAGCAGGCTCCATGCACCGGGAGCCGACGTGGGATTCGATCCCAGGTCTCCAGGATCGCGCCCTGGGCCAAAGGCAGGCGCTAAACCTCTGCGCCACCCAGGGATCCCGAACCAGGTTTTTAAATTTTTTCTTTGTTGATTTTCTGTTTTCAATTTCATTGTATTCAGAATATATATATTTTAAAAATCTTAAAATGTAAAAGAATGAGCTAACCATGGTAATACATATGGTAATATTGTAAGAGCACTTAGGAATGTATATGAATGCTGAATCACTATATTGTACACCTGAAATTAATATATTATATATCAACTACACTTGTTAATTTTTTTAAAAAGAATAATCCAACTATAGAATGGGCAAAGGTTTTGAACAGACATTTCTCCAAAGAAGACATACAAATGGTGCAAAGGGGCATGAAAAAATGTTCAACGTTATCACCCGTTAGGGAAATGCAAATCAAAACCACAATAAGATACCTGTACACACCCATTAGAATGACTATAATCAAAAAGACAGCCAGCTACAAATACTGGCAAGGATGTGGAGAAATTAGAACCTACCTTGCTGGTAAGAATGTAAAATGGTAGAGTCATGCTGGAAAACAGATTGGCAGTACCTCAAAATGTAAAATACAGAGACATCATATATGCCAGCAATTCCACTCCTAGTAACTACCCAAGGAAAATGAGAGTATATGACCCAAAACTCAAACACGAATGTTCATAGCAGTTATTATTCATTACAGCCAAAAAGTGAACACAACCCAAATATCCATCAACTGTTAAATGCATAAACAAAATGTGGCATGTCCATAAAATGGAATACTATTTGGTAATACAAAAAAAAAAAAAAAAGAGGAATGAACCAGGCATATGTACTATAAAGATAAATGTTGTCGTGAAAAGAAGCCAGTTACAAAAGATCAAATATTGTTTTATTCCATTTATATGAAATGTCCAGAATAGGTAAACCATAGAGATAGAAGTGGGTCAGTTCTATCTGAATCTGGCTGGGGCTGGGGTGGAGGTTTGGAAGAGCGAGAGGACAACAGGGAATGACCCCTAATGGGTACAGAGTTTCTTCTGGAGATGATGAAATTCTCTAATATTAGATTGTGGTGATCATTACACAATTCTGTAAATATAGGAAACACATTGAACTGTATATTTTAAATGGTAGAATGTTATGGCACATGAATCATGTCTCAATAAATATCATATCTCAAAAAAAGCATTTTGATACAAAAAGGAGATTACTAAAAATAGCCTTTCTTCACATAGATCTGGCATTTTTATCAAGCTCACCACATTACATGCTTCTCCAGATGCTTGGTTTAGTTTCTTTACTTGGGGGTTCTTACAATAACACATTTCTCTGCAGCCTCTACAACTTTATGTGGATTATATGCAATATTCCCAAATAATAAAGAGAATTTACATCTGTATATCTGAAGGAGATGGACATAGCTTCCTCATAACACTACAAATATAAAATCTTAAATGTTTTTATGAACAGTCTGACGAAACAATAGGACTTCAATGGTTAACTCATTTGTCTTCTCCCTTCAGGACAATAACTTCTGTTTTAAAAATGTCCTCTGCTGTATTTTTTCCACAAAAAAATATGCATTCAAAATGGCTTGTGAAATGTATGTTAAATAAATCTTTTTCACGATGTTGAAAGTTTAAGTGATTTAATAAAAATAGAATCCAACATTTTACAACTTGAACAAGCTTTCAAACGCCACATTACTAAACTCCATTCTTTCCATGATGGAATCATCTGACAGTTCAGCATGAGACAGGCTCACCTCCTACGTAACTCCAGAGGAACTGTGTGGGATGTGAGCCTGGCCCTGTAACCTGGGAAGGCCATGAAAGCTTAATTAATTTTCAGAAAACAAAGTGATTTGCATGGTCTAATTAGCCTACATTTCTTCATCATACCCCAAACAAAACTAAGTGAGATAGTTTTATGCAAACAAACAATAAAACCTGATCACTCCCCACACTCAGACACCATCATTATTATAGTTGTTCAACCTTTTTTAACTCTCCATTGCTTGGAATAATAATAACCTGCTAGAACTTTGAAATGAAAATCTTTCTACCTGACAAATGCTGATGTTTTTAAGTATTTCAAAAGCCAATGTCAAACAGGCTTCTTTTGATTTTCATCTAGGTCTGTGCCTGAGCATTAGTGAGGTGATCAAGAGCTCAGGGCCTCAGATTAGCCCCTCCTCCATAATTCCCCAATGTCAATCAGTAGGGGGAGCTCTCCTATTATCTAAGTGACCACAAACAAAGCACAGGAGCATTTTTATAGACTCTCCTGGGGACAATGGTGAGGGATTTTTTAAAATGGATGTTATAATCTGAAGAACATTAATGCAATGATTTGCTGAAAGTTGGGAGATGTACTTCATTCAAGGTCAAGAACACATTTCCTAAAACATCCTTGCAAATTAATGAGGATGTGGAAGTTGTGGGCCTATAGAAAATTATCCCATTCCGAGAAAGGATCACAACCCATCACTTAACTGGGATACAACTTAATTGCATCAGAATCTTAATGACCATAATGAGCATCATCATCTCCTTGATATGATGGAATGTTTAGAAAGGTTAGAAAAAAGATAAATTCAGACTAATAGATTTTTAGACTCTGAAAAAGGCGATTTCAGCTATAAATTACAATGCAGGATGTACAAAATGAAAAGAGCCTCAGAAAGTCTTAGATTCTTGAAAACACTTTGAGATTTTGTGGTTAAGTTCAATAAAATGTCTGGGTTAGGAAATGAATGGTGTATCTGGTAAGCTTTTCATGTAATTTACTAAAATAATAGTTTCACAATTAGAGATTTGTATAATTTTTAATGAGAACTTCTGAGTCAAAATAACAATGCTCTTGTAGATGCTACCTAGAGTATATCACAATATGGTAAGTTGAAGACCACAAAATACAGAGCATAGTTACCAAGAGGAAACAACAGCAAGAATTTTCTGTCTCAATATGAATACATCCTCCAGCATTACAGTGCTAAATGTAGCAGAAACCATTGATTGAAAGTGTGTATTTGCTCCTCTTGTCTCTTATTAATGGAATTAGCCAATTTTGGCTTCTCAGAGGACAAACTACAATTCTCAGGCTTCCTTGTGGCTAATAGAAGACACATGACTACATTCTGGCCTATAAACTATGAATGGAAATCAAATGATTTGAGTAGAAGAGCCATGAATGGTAGAGGACACATTGGGGAATGGAGTGTGCTCACATCTACTCTTTTGCCTTCCCACTGGCAGGAAACTGGATATGACAGTGAATCATCTCTGATCATGTGAAGTGGACAAAATCTGGGAAGGTGAAACAGTAAAGTAGGAGAAGCCTAAGCTCCTTACAACTTTGCCAAGCAGAATGACCATACCAGCTTAGATCTTTATGTCAGACAGGAATGCATCTCCTCATTGTTTAGGCCACTATTATTTTGTGTCTCTGTCTCTACAGCTTAATCCATATCCTAACTTAAACCCTAAAACTCTATTATTTTCCATTGTGAAAGTTATCTAAGAGTTTAGCAAGTGAGCCCAGCTTTGGATTATTCTAGAATCAAAAATTTATAAAAAAGACTTATTCACTGGTGATCTAGTGTTTATATTTGGGAGATAAATAGATATAGATGATAGATAGATAGATAGATAGATAGATAGATAGATAGATAGATGATAGATAAAAGAGACCCAGAGAGAGAAATGATATATTCCCCTATGAGCAGAAGTTAGTGGGGCAACAAGAAGGTGTTGGGGGAGGAAGAGAAGAAAGAGGGAAGGGAGAGGGAAGAGGAGGAGGAAAGGAAGACCTATCTCTGTCTGACCAGGATAGTCCCAGTTACATAAGTGGCAGGGCATAATTAATAGTGCCTCTTTTTACTCTCAATAGAGCGCAGATTTGGACAAGGACATATATTATGTGGTCATTCTTTCCCTTGGTGTCTTTACAATAAACCTCTACCATCTAAGGTAGCCAGAGCTTGACTTTGTGTCTTGAAACCTGATAGTGCCTAATCCAGCAGAATGAGAATATGCTATGAGAGAGAACGGGGTTATGGTATAAGAAATGTCAGTAGAGACACCAAACGTGAAAGAATATAAAATTTGAATAGTCTAAGAAAAAGAATATTGCAAATAAAATAATAAAAAAGTATTTTATCTCATCAAATCAAAATCATAAGGAAAAATCTTGGTAGAAATGCTTTTGATAAGCTCAAATGAGGAAAGGACCATTAACACAGGAGGGAGCAGCTGGAGAAGGTAGACTCGGCCGGGTCAAGGGAAGATGTGCAGCAGGCACACAGGCAGATCCAGGCAGCAGGAACCAGTAGGGGCAGGTCTCTCACACCAGTGCTTGCCTTCTATAGTATCAGCTGTATCGATAACCAGTCATACAATATGGTTTGAAAAATGCTCGGAAAGTCTATATTTTTCCTTTCTCTGACCCTGTAGTAACATACCCAAATCACTACCCTAACATAAAACTATGGAGGAAATTGGGAGAACATAAAGTAGATAAGAAGTATACTTTTACGGATATTTTATCAATGGCTTCATTTTTTTAAAGAAAAGACCAGGGTGCTTGAGTGGCTCTGCAGGTTGAGCATCTGCTTCTTGATTTCAGCTCAAGTCACCAACTCAGGGTCGTGAGATTGAGCCCTGTGTCAGGCACCCAGCTCAGCAGGGAGTTTGCTTGAGATTCTCTGTCTCCCTCTCCCTCTGCCCCTCCCCTCTTGCTCTCTCTCCCTCCCTCAAATAAATAAACAAACAAATAAATATATCTTTAAAGAAAAAAGACACATCCTCAGGCTGAGTATACATCTCTTTATTTCTTGTGAATTCACAAAATGGCAGGTCTCCTACTCAAAATTAATATTTGTGCAGCAGATGCATGATTAGTCTGTTTCATCAGACCCAAAATACACTGAGGTTAACCAACACTGACTGACCTTGCTGTTAGCAAGCATGTACTCCAAGCAAGATGAACAGATAATACATATGACCAGCCACCTTTGTTACCTGAGCAAGAGTGACCAAGGGGGAGAGAGGGGAAGTGGGAAACCACTCCAAGCACACACAATGTACACGTAACACACACAGATTTTTTAAAAACATAGACAATCATTTACTGACATACCCTTGAGGCTGAGTTGTCAGGATTATTTGAGTTTTAAATCTCCACTTTAGCTAGCTATGATTTTCCCTAAAATTCAGGAATATCCACGTATCTCTACATTTGTGTATTATCTTCACAGATTTTTTTGGATAATATAAAATTAATCACTCATAGAAAACAAATTTAATTCACTTGATGAGTGGCAGTGGTGTGTTTTATTTTTATTTTTTGTCTTTCGGGTCTTTTGTCTTCTCATGTTTCCTCTCTTAACTAATCTATATTTGGAAGTATCAGGAAGTTAGATAGATAGGAGCAGAGGCTAGGGACTAGAGGAAAGATGTCTATTCCCGACTATTTGTCCAAACTGGACAGTTCCAAAGGCACCTAGAGCTGAGACCAGAGGGACACACCAAAGTGGTTTAAGTCTTAAACATGAGAAACCTTTTCTTCTAGGACTGATTGGGCTCAGATGATGAGATGAACTCAGTGTGGATACATAATTCTGGACCCCATTATGTATGGTTTAAAGCAATAACCAGAAAAAGCAGTGTATTTGCTGGTCAGGGCAGGAACGTGTAAGAAGTATGTAGCTTGTGATGTCAGGAAAAAAATAAACTGACTTAATTGGAAGTCATCAGTACCAACGTCACAATACGAGGACAGATTACCTGTTAAGAGATGTTAATTTTTCCTATTGGTAAAAAAATAAAAAATAAAAAATAAATAAACAAACAAAACCCCTCCTTCTAAAGGACCCCATTCCCAGTAGGAAGTGTGGATTCAGTGAGAACTGGGACAGTGGCTTGTATCTCCTCAGCCCAGTGTTGGAACACGCAAGTCTTCCAAAAGCCACCCACTCTGCTCTATACACAGATGCTTCCTGGCAGAAGAAAACTTCACCAAAGTCGAAAATCTGTAAGGCATACAAAATTCAGGGAAACAAATTGTGACTGAGGGAAGTTGAGCAGACTCTGTGAGGCTGCACTGCAAAGCCGGCTGATGTTCATGATCCAAGCAGAACATTAGCAAAGTGACCAAGAAAGGTTCTTACAGAGAAAGAAGCTGAGTCACTGAACCAAAATCTCAGAGGCTCAGCTGGAAGTTGTACATGTACTTGGAAAATAAGAGGAAAACCACATGATAAAATAGGCTGACCAGAGGATAGCAGGGATGATTACCAATGTCATCAGTCGGTGGTTTAAAAAAAGTAATCGTTAAGACATTAGGGAATTTTCAGGAATTGATAAGCTTAGAACTATATAGTCTGAGGAAATAGAAGAGTAGACCTGATTTTTTCAATTGTTGACACAGGGAGTAGGACATCACCTTAGGTATAAATTTCTTATAACCTGTTCACATAGTTACATTCCATTTGAAGGTGTTAGGACATCATCGTAGGATTTAAACAGAAGAGTGGCATGCCAAGTTGACCCCATCTACAGGGCCGTTAAGCCTTTGGCAATGGTTTCCTGATCTGAAAGCCAAGCCATGTGAGGAGGAGGTTAAATGAAATACCATGTATGTGTCAGCACCATGTGGTCTGACACAGAAAGAGTGGGACTGCCATTGCTGTGTGTCTTGCAGAGAGGTCCTATTGATTCTGGCATAAGGAACATCTACACTGTTAATTTTATTCATTGGCCATAGTGTAAATTATTTTGTTATTAAAATATAAGCAAATCTCATTCATTAATTTGTCCTCCTTTATCATTTTACTAAACACATTTGTCAACAATTCTTAGAAAATACTAATGGGTGCTTTAAAATAACAATCTACATGTTTGGTCCTCCCCTTCTCTGATTCAACTCCAGGTCCTCAGGTGAGCTTACTGATGGGATGACAGACCTCCCAGACTGGTATTTCCCACCATGGGAGAGTCTCACACAGACACTCCTGCATAAGTTCTATTTTGATGTGATGGTAGACACAACGCTGGCTGCCTGGGAGATTTGTGATTGACTATATTTGGATGGCTCTGTTTGCATCTGAAAACTACAAATTCAACACAAACTCAGAGCTACCCTCCAGCCAGATGCCATGTCTGTGGAATGTCGGTGAGGGCAAGGGGCTCCCTGGTCCCCAGGGCTGTGCTTTCCCCACTGTACACCTACCACTTTCCTTTGCTTTAACTTTATTGTTTTTCACTCAAATTTCCCCCAAGACCTCTTCCTCTTCCCTTTTTTTTCCAAGATTTTATTTATTTGCTTAATAGAGAGAGAGCCAGAGAGCACAAGCAAGAGGAACAACAGAGGGAGAGGGGGAAGCAGGCTTCCAGCTGAGCAGGGAGCCCCATGAAGGGCTCGATCCCAGGACCCTGGAATCATGACCTGAGCTGAAGGCAGATGCTGAGCCACCTAGGTGCTCCCTAAGACCTTTTCTCATTGAAGTCTAGACCAGGAAAAGTTTTAATGGTTAATGTTTTCCATTTAGCCAAAATTTATCTCATTTGCTTAGAGAGGTTTAAAAGTTTGGTCTTTTATACATGTTGGAATTAAATAAATTTGTTTCAGGAGCTCCCAAAAGTGAAGTTTTGAAAGAAGACCAAAAAAAGGCGGGGGGGGGGGGGGACTCTTCCTATAAATATTTTTAGTTTTTTTTTAATCTTTTTTTTTAATTTTGATTTTAGAAAATTATGAGAAAGAAGTAAAGATTCACAATTTGACACTGCCAGAAGCATCCACCCAACTGAATAGAAAGGAAAATATTATCTACGTTCGATATTAAATTCTACAGGTGCGTGGAATATTTGCCTGTTAGGCAGATAGGACTCTCAGTCTTCTAGAGGATTCTAGACCTGTCAGATGGTTACAATGAAAAATATTTTCCCCCAGGAAGCATAAATATGCTAATGTCAAACCAATTGCATTCTTTCAAGTTACATTCAAGCAGGATAGAAAGTGCCTATCTGAATTTCAGACCCATTTTTACCACATCTCATTTTTAATTATCTAGACAAATATGGCAACTTCTAGTTCACTTTCACTGAGGCTATCCAGCGGTAGGCTTGCAAAAGCAGCTACCCTTCACAAGGACGTGGCAGCTGTGGGACAACTCACAGGCACATTCCACTATAATTAAAGCCAAGAAACAGTGGAGAACCATATCCAATTGAATCTGAAAAGAGAATGTTAGTCAGCCAGAACATCCTCACTCAAAATAGAATAGACAAAAAAAGTCAGTAAACTTTAAAATTTTATTTTTAAAAAGGGTCTACCAAAGCAATGACTATACTAGAGAGAAAAAATGCCGTTAACTTTGAATGATACCTTCTAATGAATTTATCAAGTGTTCATGTGTATCAAATCATGTATATCGTTTGAAATTACTGGGCATCCCAGCTCACTTGAGTGAGAAACGCAAAAGCAAGCTGTTAAATGCCATGTCAGGGTCAGTCTGGGGTTCCATGCAGCCTCTGAAGGAAGGGGCTGGGTCGAGGATGTCCACAAGACAGGCCCAGGCACACTTGGATGCACCCCAGGCAAGGCCAGTACACTTGCCTGGATGTCCCGAGGCCACATGCAGGGAGATACACCACGCAGAGGATGACGCCCCAACCAGACTCTGGATACAGAGTCCTTGTAGGGATAAGAAGAGAGTTAAGTTGTGTGTTTGATTTTGGAGCACCTGCTCCAATGTGGTCAAAACAACCTTGAAAAGGTGCGTGTTTGTAGCATCCTCCCATGGAATCGAGGCCAGAGGGGCATGGCTGGCAGGGTGAGAAGAAACCCAAGCAGCAGGTACACAGCCTTTCCTGTACGTGGCCCAGGGCCCTGCACCCACCATAATGCTTGCCAATGTCACTGCAGTTGTCATTTTCACACATCACATCATGCTCTCATATGCTCTTCTGGAGACAGGTTTGGGTTCTTTTACTGAGAAGTGGGCCGTATTTTATACTGTTCTCCTTATGTTTCCCACTAAAATTCTGTACCACACACATGTGAATGCTTTATGTTTTTTAAATTCGTTTCAGAGGTAGAACTTAGTGATTCATTGGTTGCGTGTAAAACCCAGCAATCATCACATAAAGTGCCCTCCTTACTGCCCATCACCCAGTTCCCCCATTCCCCACCTCCCCTCTTGCAACCCTCAGTTTGTTCCCTATTTTTAAGAGTCTCTTATGGTTTGCCTCCCTCTGTTTTTACCTTATTTTATTTTTCCTTCCCTCCCTTATGTTCATCTGTTTTGTTTCTTAAATTCTATATATAAGTGAAATCATAAGGTATTTGTGTTTCTCTGATTGACTTATTTCACTTAGCATAATACTCTGTAGCTCCATCCATGCCATCGTAAATGGTAAGATTTCATTCTTTTTGATGGTTGAGTAATATTCATATGCCATTGGACAGCAACATGCAGAAGAATGAAACTGGGCCACTTTCTTATACCATAAACAAAAATAAACTCAAATGGATGAAAGACATAAATGTGAGACAGGAATCCATCAAAATCCTAGAAGAGAACACAGGCAGCAACCTCCGTGACCTCGGCCATGGCAACTTCTTGCTAGACCTGCCTCCAGAGGCAAGGGAAACAAAAGCAAAAATGAACTATTGGGACTTCATCAGGATAAAAAGCTTTTGCACAGAGAATTAATGCTTTGTTCTAAAGGCATACATTTAAGTCAGAAGAGCCTATAAGGGTGCTCAGTAAATACAAAAAGGAAACATGAGCAAATGCTCATCAACTTGCATTCGGGAGATCCAGAGCCTGAAGATGGGCGCTAGTTGCTTCAGCATGACAGGGCAGGTCATTGTACCTCTGTGTCCCCATGTCCTCAAACTACAAAGTAAAGGCATTGAAATAGAGCTCCAATATGTCTTTGGCTTTTAAAAAGGTAATGGTCACCCATGATTTCTGCTGGATGTAGTATCAAGAATCAGAGAGAGCCAGCAGCTCCCCATCATGCACGCCTCCAACTCAACCTTTGAATCCACCCCAGGTCAACATCCATTTTCTTCTCATCCACACCTGCACTGATGTTGCAGGTTGGGAGGCTCTCCCCCAGAGCCAGGGATAGTCCTGTCTACTACAAGGAGAATGAATGCTCCCCATCACCACTCTCATTCTGTGGGGGAGGAAGCGTTTGGAAGCCAGACATAAAAAAGAAAACTCACAAACGAATGAAAAAGGCTTCAGGGGTGCATCAGGCCTGGTACGGACCTTCCCTCCCAGTCACTTAATCTGTTTCCACGGGATTCCATTTTAGGTCATTTTCTGTCTGTGGCTGGGGTAATTAGGACACGTTAGTGGATCCGCTGTTTCCCTGAGAGTCTCTCATTAGCAGTAGAGCCCCTGCCTGCCAGAGGGCTGCCAAGAAGGCCCGTCACTATGGGAATGCCCCCACCTCATGCTTTACGACATGGAAGATGCTTAGAGGCAAATGGGAGTTTTATGAATATAATGTTAATAAAAATTGATTTCTGAAAATGAAGCTGCCTCTTTATACTACCTGCAGGGTAGATAAACAAGCCACTTGAGTGATAAATGCCTGCTTTTCCCAGTCATAATTGGCCAAATACTCTTTTACTTACATAAGCTCCTGTTTTACTACAGACAAAATAGTAGTAAATATATCAATTAGCAGGTTCTAGATAAGACTTGGGAACTTACAGTTATGAGGTCCAGGCCAAAATGCTCTCCACCACGTCTCTAGGTTTTTGGGTGGCTTCCCTGTCTCCTTGTCCTGCTTCCCACTCCCGGAAGAAGGGCTGGGATCCAAACAGTTATCCCACGATGGATGGCGTCCCTTCTTCATGACCTACCACACTCACATGATTTAAGCCATGGTTTTGGATGTTGTTGATGATTTATTGTATGAAAAATGTAAATGATCTGGATGGCAGATGTTTTATATTTTCTGACCATTCATTTTCAGTGGGAATGTAATTAAAATTTATGAAGTGTATCTGCTGAATTGCATCGGCAATTGATGGTCTTCTCCAGAGCTGTCTAGGTAGAGATGATGAGTAATTGTGGACAGTGAGATGTGGTGACAAGGGCGGAACATGATGCTTCTGCCACAGGGAAGCTATCTGGGCAAGGATGGAGTTCCTTTGACTTGTAGCATGACCCCCAGCCCCACCCATGCACTCAGTGGAGAAAGGCAGGAACAGGGTCTGTCCTTCCCTGT
Source organism: Vulpes vulpes (assembly GCF_048418805.1). Taxonomy (NCBI): domain Eukaryota; kingdom Metazoa; phylum Chordata; class Mammalia; order Carnivora; family Canidae; genus Vulpes; species Vulpes vulpes. The sequence goes on along the minus strand of NC_132784.1, from coordinate 55,104,117 downwards.
GCGGGACCCTATTCCAGCCTCCTGATTTCTCTCATTTTCCTGAAGGACTCTCTTCTGTGAGTCATGTTATAGGTCAATGCCAGGGAACCAAGGATGTAAAGTGAACCTTCAGAGAAAGCCCATGGAACAAACTCTGGCAAATTCCAAATGTCTTCAAGGGAGATGTTTTGTGTGTCCCTTACATATGATTTTTCCAGGTGTTTGTGAGAGACTAGAGTAAAAAAAAAAAAGTAGCTAAACCCCCACATACACACATCCACTATAGTTGCTACATGGTACTGCAATTATCAGGTTACATGTCCATCTCCGTAATACATGGTGAGCTTCTTGACCTCAAGCACCTTGCTTTGGTTCTTGGTATCTCCAAAGCCTAGCCTATATCCTAGAGCAGTGACCTGTTCCTGTACTTGGTTGACCCATGCTGACGATGCTTCATCTGGGGCAAGAAAGAGAAGAAAGACAAAGAGACAGAAAATTAGCAAGAAAAAAAAAAGTTTTTTCTCATTAGCTTATTATTTTTTGTAAAACTTTTACTATCAATGTTGTTACTGTCATACAAAATCCCTAGATTATTCCATTGAGTGTTCACATTTTCAGTCAAGTCAGTCATGTGATTGTATTATATAAAGGAAGGAGGTGAACAAGACTCGCAAACTCCATTGTGAGTGGTTGGGACACTCTGTGCCAATACAGAACTCCTCATTTTGCTTCTGCTTGCCCTGCACCCAAATTTTGACCTTGCCTTGCAAAAGTCATTTTGTGCATAGTTCCTATGAGAGCATTATCTAAAGATGCTGACACCAGTGGCCTGGGTTCCAATAAAGATTGATCACTATGACAGCTAGCTAAAGAGTCTGAGTGGGGCTGCTTCTTTTATCAGCTCATCCTTTTCCACCCATTTTTCTCTCTCTTCTCCTGTCTGCAGACCTTTATATTATCAGCTCACCCATGCATTGTCTAATCGGGTACTTTCCAAACCACTCATCCCATCTCACACAGTTATTAGGATTGGTACTAGGTCTCTTTGATAGCTAGTACTTCTCACTGAAATGGGGAAAAAATGGTGAAAATACAGAGATAATTTATTTCTACTTTATCAGACCCAGATTCTACAGGTAAGCAATCTAGCAATTTCCATTTTAACCTTTGACTTCTTTACCTACTCGGGCCCTGTAATCCCCTTCAAGGAAGCTACCCCAACCATCTATAATCAGCACAGACATTTGGTACAAGGTTATCTATTGCAGTGTATTAAATGTCAATAGATGGGAAATGGTTAAATAAATTATGGTGGAGCCATATGATAGAGTACCTGCTGAACATAACAAAATTGTGTTTTCATTCTTTGACCCTAAAATTCTACTTCTATATATTATTTCAGAATAAATAATTAGGAGTATCTATGAATGTTTAGCTGCAAGTTATGTTTGTAGCTCCATTAGAAATCATAACAAACTAACAATCCTAGGTGTCTGATACCAGTGTATTTGTTAAATAAGTTATTTAACAGTAGAACATCATGCAGCTAATATAGATAATCATGTAGATTATCATTCAGAGTTATAAAACACAATTATTATAGAATAAATCATGTTACTAAATTATATATGTATATATTTTCATTCAAATGTATACAAATAGAAATAAAAACTAAAAAGATAGTAATAGTCATCTCTTTTCTATATTTTTATTTTTCTTAGAAAGGGTGTATATGCTTGTATAATAAGGAAAAATAAAAGAAATAAAGCCCCTACTTTGGAAATCATCATATTTAAAGACAAAATCAGAATACAACCTTCTAATTAAAGCATTCCCCCAATTTTGTTTTTAAACATTTGGGGTATAATGTATATGCTTCAGGATAATATGGATATGTATATGATTATTCCTAAGGTTTGGTGTTTGGGGTGATTTTCATTTTATTCTTCATATCGTTGCATTTTCCAAATTTTTTACTAAAATCACGTTTTATTTTTTGAAATCACATATTTTAATCATAGGAAATGAATAGCAACCATAGGAAGCTTGTGGATAGAATTTGAAGTCTTTTTTAAAATTTTTAGCTAAAGGACTAAAAGAAAATAAAATACTGAGTGAATTTGGGGAGATCCGAAGAAAATTGAACACCTCATTTTCTTTTCTTTAAACTTTTTTTTTCAAGCCGTCTCTCTACTGCCATAATGTTTACCAAACTCAGTGTTAAGATTTTCATTGACAACCACAAGTATGCTGAAGCTCACTTTCCTGTGAAACTGTCATAATAAAAAGACATTAACATTTTAGTATTTGGGCAAAATGTTTAACACTCAAACATTTGTATTTCTCCTTCAGTTTTCAAAACAACTTGAAATCTCTCTTTTCAAAACAGTGTTAAATGATGTCACTCATTAGCTAGCAGGTGGCTGAGAGGGAAGAACTGTATTTAATGCTTCCGTTTCCTGTGTAACCCGACGCGCCGACCAGGTGAGGGTGCTCAGCTTTGGCTTACCCGGAGAGGCTGGCGGCCAGCACCTGCAGTGGCCAGCTCGTGCTCGTCTGGATGGGGCCCTTCCAGGGAAATCAGGCTGCTGGTTCAAAGTGGCATGTGAGAGCGAGGTGGCCCCCAGATGAAGCCCATGTCGTCAGAAGTCCAGCTGTCAGATTTAGGGCGGACTACAAAGGAGGTATCAAGGACCGGGAAATAAAAGGGGGGAATCCCGGATTGCACCTGACAAGCAGAGGAAAGACTGTGGCATTGAGTAGAGTTCACCTCCTGCTGGTGATGATGTTTGGCTAATGCTGTAGTGGAGGTGGCAATGGCGACAGAGGGCAATCACGGGGGCCCTCAGGGAAAGAAGTGATCTGGGATCTGGGGTCCTGTCGGATCCAGCCCAGCAAGGCTCACCGTGGACAGAGCCGGAGGCTGGGTCCTCACTGGAGTCCGTGTGCACATCTGCAGGCAGCCTCGCTGAATCCAAATGGCTGGTGTGGGGTGGAGACCCCCTCTTATTTATTTTTAATTTAAGTTCAATTAGCCAACATATTGTACATCATTAGTTTCAGATGTAGTGTCCAATAATTCATCATACAACACCCAGTGCTCATTGTATCCCATGCCCTCCTCAATGCCCATCACCCAGTGACCCTGTACCCCACCCTCCCCTCCAGCAACCCTCAGTTTGTTTCTATGGTTAGGAGTCTCTCATGGTTTGGTCTCCTCTGATGACTTCCCATTCAGTTTCCCCTCCTTCCCTGATAATCCTCTGTGCTGTTTCTCATATTCCACATATGAGTGAAAACATGATGATTGTCTTTCTCTGATTGGTTAATTTCACTCAGCATAACACCCTCTAGTTCCATCCATATCACTAAATGGTGGTGATTCATCCTCTCTGATGGCTGAGTAAAAGTCCATTGTGTATACAGGCCACCTGTTCTTTATCCATTCATCACTTGAAGGACACCAAGGCTCCTTCACAGTCCAGCTATTGTGGACATGGCCACTGTGAACACTGAGGTGCAGGTGCCCTTTGGGATCACTACATCTGTATCTTTGGGGGCAAGCCCCTTCTTATCAAACATTTGACATCTGCAGGAGTGAGCAGAGTGTGGGATTTCCTCTAGAATGTGATCTCTTTGGGGGAGAACAAAACACTTACTGCCCAGCTAGTCCTTGTTTGCATCACTCACCCACTTTGCAGCCACTTGCTGCTGGGATCCCATCAGTGACCTACTGCCCCCAAGCTGACCAGCGAGACCTTAGGGAGTGGGAGTGACCCAAACCAGCCATGGAGAGAGCCCCTGGGTTAATGCTTTTGTGATCCTGTGCTGGGGGTATGGACAGCCAGATAGCGAGGAAGGAAACACAGCAGATAACACACAGCATCGTGACATCAGGTGTCACTGAGCCACTGGGAAAACACAGGTATGCATTTTGCAGGATTGCTGCAAAGACGAGCTGAGAGACTGCATAGACCGTGTAGGGAGAGTGACCGGCACGTGGCAAGCCCTCCATTAATGTGAGTTATTGAAACATTATTAGTCCAATGTGCTTTATATTTGCTTAGCCTTTTACAGATTTCAGATCATTTGCATGAACATTTTCACATTTGCTGCTCGTCTTAGTCCTGAGAGAGAGAGAGAGAGACAGGCAGACAGACTCGGTTGAAGGACTGTGGGCCTTGTGGAAGTTTGGTGTTTCACCCAAAGACAGGATTCCAAGGCCCAGAGACTGTTGTCCAGAGTCATCGACACCTACTGTGCTTGTTTGTAGCCTTTTTTTTTTTTCATTTTAAAATCTAATGACTTATAAGCTCTGACGGATGGCGGCAAAGCCATTCCTCCTTGGGACTGTTTGGTTCAGCAGTGATACCCAGGCGGTGGCAGCAAGCTCACCTTTGAGGGTCATGCCGTGCAAGGGTCTCACACCACTATGGTCACCCTTCAGTGAGACCCTCTGCCAGCCCCGGGGAGCCCTCCCATTGCATCCTTCCCTCCTGCCTGGGACCCCAAACCACCTGGTACTCAAGAGTATCTCAGGAAAACAAGGGTATGAAGGCACAGTGTTAACAACAAAAGCAGTGCTTACTGCCCTGCAGGGAATACTCACTGTGCCAAGGGAGTGAAGAAAGATCAGGAACGCTATTCCTAAATATAATCCTTCCTAAATATAATCCCTACGATGACTTCTGACAGGTAAGGAATGGCTCGAAGCACAGGTACGCTGACAGACCCAAAGCTCCACCCATGGTGCTGGTCCTTCTCCCTGGGCCTGGGGACGGGGACACCTGTGCCTTCACAGCCCTCTGCGCCTCTGTCCTCTTGGGCCCCTCACAGAGCCTACAGACAGGTGAGTCTCTACTTACAGGTATCAGCTGGTGCCTTGTCTCGTTGAGGCTCACCACCATGAAGTCCTGGCTTGGGACGCACCCTGTCTTGCTCTTCAAGAGTTAACTGTTTAAACAAAACGGATGCAGGGGGTTTGGTGACTTAAACTGTGATTCCAGCCTCATAGCTGGAGAGGTGCCTCTGCGGGGTCCCCGGAGGGCATCTGTGTGTGGCCCCCACTTTTCCTTCATCCTGGGAAGCCTCCGGGCCTCAGCCAGCCCCTTCCCTGTCACTCCTGCGTGTCTCCCACCTGTCGTCCCGCAGCAGCAAAGGCGCTGGTGAGCAGGTGCCGGCCACCCACCGGCAGGGCCGCACGGAGATGGGGAGGAGACCCTCGCAGGCTTACCACCAGGAAGTCCAGAGACATGTGAACACATGAAAGATCAAAAATGTACAAGAAACACGTGAAGGAGAAGAAATATGGTCTGGGCGTCTCCAGCCTTCCATCCACAGCACAGGCTTGAATATTCTTGTTCTCATAACTGACGCTTGCTCAGCATGAGTCTGCCATCGTGCTCTCTCTGCCTGCCGACCAGGCCCAGCACAGGGCTGTGCATGCAGTAGGTGCTCGGCTGAATGCCCCCTGTATCAGTGAGCTGCCACGAGCACGTCACTGACTGTCCTACGACTCAGAGGCTTGCCATCTGAAATTCCAGTTCACCATTCTCACATGTTTGTGAGTCGGTTGTGCCATTCTGAGGACTGGAGCTGGTGGCTGGGCTGGAGGGCAGGGGTCGCAGCCGGGGTGGGGTCTCCATGTGTCCCCCACATCCCTAGCAGGCCGGTGTTCCCATGGTGGTGGCAGGTGTCCAAGGAAGGAAGGGGAACCCCAAAAATGCGGTTTTGAACTCCTCTTGTCTCCGGCAGGTCCCGTGGGCCAGGTCAAGGCCAGCGTGGGTGTGGGAGGGCCCCGCAGAGGCCCGGACAGCGGGGCTGTGGACACCATCCTCCACTGCGCTCCGCTGTTGGTTGATGTCTTCTCGCCACCAACCCAGATCCTCTGTGCTTCTGTTTTAACCACTTTCATCCAGAAATCAACCCATTTGTCTCAAAAGTGACGTTCTTCCATGAGTTCGGCCGAGGCAGAGCCCCAGGCTTCCCTGGCGCAAGTGGGCACGATGCATGGTGGTGGGCATCTGGAGAAGCGTGTCCGCTGTGCGGGGATGGCATGAGGGTCAGAAGGCATGGAACACAGATCCCCTCTGGAACTTTATCTTCTCCAAAGAATGTCACATTTTGAGTGGAAAGGGGAGAAAAAGGGGGAGCCCCAAACGTAACACTCTGAAGTCAGTTATGTTTCTCTCTTGACTAATTAAGCTTAACCAGGATGGTGGGCCTGTCAAACGTGGGGAACCTTTCCCGAGAGAAAAAAGGAGGCTGCTCTCCAGGTGGGTTTTCCTGACTTTGGCTGGCTCCCACCACAATATGCATTTGGCATCCATGACAGCACCGTCAAAAATAATAGCTAAAAAACTCACTGTCTGTCACGATGAAATAATTATGTATGGGGCTTTTCCTACACCCGAGATGGATTATATATTTCATTGAGGAAAATATATGTGGCTTTTAAAAAGAATGTAATGCATTGAGGGTACTACTGAGATGAATAGCCAAATAAAGGATTTTTTTTTAAGTTTTCCCTGAGCGTGTGTGTGTGTGCGTGTTTGTGAGCTTGTCACTCATGAAGAAATGGAGGATGTCATTCCTAAGCTGGTTAATTACAAAATGCATTAATGTTTTATTATACCCCTATCAGTAATTAATCACCCACTTTGATGTAAAGTTCAGCCTCAGAAAAGTATCACGAAATTGTCCTTCATGTATGAATGAGGGTTTTTTAGGGGGGAACAAAGACCACGACAAAGATGGAACTTTATTCCCCTTGGAGACTGTGCATTTTGCCCGGTGTGGGCTCCGTTGCAGGCCTCCCCAGGCTCTACCCGGAGGAAGCAGGAGGTGGAGAGGAAGAAGCAGGAGGAAGGGAGAAAGAGGTGATGGACAGACAGACAGACGGAGAGACAGATGAGATCCAGAGGGTTGGGAGCCTCGGTGACGCTGGGGGGTGGGGGAGCTTTCCTCGGTGATATTCTTCAGGTGCAGAGCTTGAATAAAAATGCAAAACAGGATGCTCCCATTCAGTAAATATTATCATTTTTATTCACTCATTAATTAAGTTGCTTAATTGCCGCTGTCAAAAGACTCTTGAGTTGGTGACTAGGGCTGCTGTACTGTTTTGATAGGAGCGAAGGAGGGAGCGCGGCGCTTCCGGGTGGCTCCGCCGGGAGGGCTGGCGGCGAGGGGAGCGGGGGTCCCCCTGATCCGGGCCGGGGGACTCCACCGTCCTGTGAACGCAGCAGCTCGGGAGGTCATTACCATGATGGATGCCCATCGCCAGCGTATTATCATTTCAGTCATTACTCTGGGAAAATCATTTTTATGCAAAATATTTCCTTCTTTGAATCTAAGTTCTCAAGGGGGGCAAGGATGGGAGCCCACTGGGGCCTTGTCAGGGGTGCGATGGTGTGGCCCTTTGTGTCTTTTAGAGGGATGCCGGTGGGCCGGGCGAGGCACCTGTGCCTGTGTGCCTGCCTGTGAGCTCCCAAGGCTGCTGGAACCTCCCTGCATAATTCTGTGTGTGTGTGTGTGTGTGTGTGTGCGTGTGTGTGCGTGTGTCCTCACACGGGGCCGGGACACATCCCCCCGGAGCCCCAGCCAGGCCGCTGCTCAGCAAACACATACCACAAATAGCCTACAAAGTGTCTTGGTGCTGACATTTGATTAATGTCCCCTGGCCTTTCCATACGCAAATATGCTTTATTTGAAACATTTGAATAACCTTTGAGCACACCCTCACTCATTTGTCACCCCGCGCACACCCCAAAATCGTAGGCTGAGCCAACAGCCAGCAGCGCCGCTGTGTCCCTGTCACCTGGGGCGTGGGCCAGCGAGGAGGAAGGACCAAGGAGAGGCCAGAGCGTCACTGTCACCTTGGCCACCAGGGAAACCTGGCTTAGTGACCCCCCTCCAGATTCTCTAGGAGACAGAAGCTTCATGTAAGGCTCCAGCTCCTCTGCAGAGTAAATGGTTTTCTTCAGCTCTATGGTTGGTTATTCGGCGTGGCTGCTGCACCGTCCCGCAGAGTGGACATATGGGGGTCGTGCGATGTGAGTGTGCACACGATGTTTGTGTGCGTGTGTGTGTTGCGCACCTGCGTGTCCTGTACATGTGTGTGTTGTGTGTGTGCATCTAGCTCCCCAAGGCTGTCTCCATGAACCTGGCTGCCCACCTACTGGGTGCCTAGCTGCCCGTTTATCTGGAAACAAGGCTTCAGGTGGTCACTCCCAGGTCCCGACGGGAGCTGAGCCTGGAGAGCAAAGCGGTGGAGGACAGCGAGGAGAGGCACCTGAGCCGATGAGTTCCCTGAATCATCATTTTCCTGCTAAAATACACGCAGACACTTTGGAGCCTCGTGAGGTTGGTGAGGCCAGAAATCCTCATTTCAGGAAGCAGGGCTGCTCTGGATCTCGCTCGCAGACCCCGTGCAAGCACACACGCTCCTTTGCCCTGAGAAGCCTCCAGAACAAGACAAAGAAAAGGAGAGAAAAAGACAGGGAGAGAAAGGGAAGAAGAAGGTAAGGGAGCACTGATGGTCAGGGCATCCTCCTTCCTCCCTTCAGCTCTGTGAGCAACTCGCCTGCATTTAGAGCAGGACCACTCGCTTCTGACCTCCACTGCCATCACAAAGCAAGAGAAGACACACTTGTTACAGCTTTCCAGCACAAACCTTACAAATCCGATATTTTTATTCAATCCCTCAAACACACCTCCAGGAGGTGTACATAAATGACTTGATGGCCCATCCAAGCCCACTGGCCAGTCAGGTTCCTAACCTCATACCAGATCTGAACAAAGTGGCCACCATGAGGCACGTGTCCTGCTGTGGGCACACAGAAATGCTGGCATTCGCATGCATGATGAGACCCAGAAGCTCAAATAACAAAGGACTGGAGGGAGGTGGGACACGGGAAGGAATAGAGCCAAGGTTTTAACCTGATAATGCAGCAAATTCATGATAAATTAGGAGCCATGTTTTCATCATTACACTTCCAATCACATTAAATGATTTAAATGATCTCAAGCTCCTGAAAATAGCAACATGAACACGAATGTTGATCTAAAACAGGAACATTACAGCATACTGCTAGTATATAAAATCTTTTCCAGGAAAAGGACAAAAACCACAGGAGGGAAATGGTTTTACACTATATTATGCTTGTCTTGTTGCAAACACTCATGCAGATAGTCTTTTCTTGAGCATAAGATGAGACAAATTCATGCAGATAGAGATAATATTCTGGAAAAAAATTCTAAAAAATCTAAAATGCAACTCCCACACCAAAAGCTAAATTTTCTAAAAAACAAGAAAGAACTATTTGGCTGATGGCTTGTATCAGCCTTCTATTGCTGATACGACAAATTGCCCCAAATGCAGTGACTGAAAACAGCACAGATTTATCATCCTGCCACCCTGCATCTCTCACGGCCAATGTGACTCTCATGGGGCCTTGAGCAAGGTGTGAGCACTGAGGGCATTTGCAGAGCCTCGGGAGGAACCTACTTCCTTTCCTTTCCCCGCTTCCAGGGGCGACATGCACTCCTTCCCAGACTGCGGTCCCTCTGGCTTCTTCTGACTCCATCTGCCACTGTTGAGCTCCGTCCTGATTACACCAGGCCCACCTGGATGATCTCCCTGTTTTAAAGTTGGGAGGTTAGGGGATTCCTGGGTGGCTCAGTGGTTTAGCGCCTGCCTTTGGCCCAGGGCATGATCCTGAAGACCAGGGATCAAGTCCTGCATCAGGCTCCCTGCATGGGGTCTGCTTCTCCCTCTGTCTCTGTCTCTCTTTCTCTCTGTGTGTGTGTCTCTCATGAATAAATAAATAATTATCAAATAAATAAATAAATAAAGTAAGTTGGCAGGTTAGTAGGTTTGATTCTGTCTGCAGCCTTAAATCCCCTTTGCCACATAACCCACATAGTCACAGGCTCTAGGAGCAGGACCTGGACATCTTTGGGGGGCCCTGGTCTGGGTACCACACTGCTCTTAGGTATACAGGAACCAAATGAAGAGGAAAGGCTGTCCAGGCAGGCAGGGATGGCCACGCAGGGTTGGACAAAAATGCTCGGGATACGCTGTAGGAAGCTAAGAGGCTGTAGTGTCAGGTGTGTCTGGGAAGTGAGAGATAATCATGCCCCTTTCATAGACGTTCATATGGTTTCCTGTGGTTTCTGCAGCAAAGTATCTCAAACAGCACAACTTAAAACAACAAGCATTTTCTCCCTCACAGTTCTGGAAACCAGAAGGCAGAAATGAAGATGTAGGCGGGACCATGCTCTCTTGGATACCGATACGAAAATTCTTCCTGCCTCTTCTGGCTTCTAGCATTTGCAGGCAACCCTTGGTGTTCTAGGGTTTACAGATGCATCACTCCAATCTCTGCCTCCCAGCATCCCCTCGCCATACTCCCCCCCAGGTCCCTGTTTCCACATTTCTCTCCTTCCTTATAAGGACACCTGCTGTATTGAATCAAGGCCCACCTAACCCAGTATGGCCTCACTGGAACTAACTAGACAGTGACCCCATTTCCAAATAAGGCTACCTTCATAGTCCAGAGATGAGGACTTCAGTCTTTTGGGGAGGGGGACAGAATTCAATCCAAAACAAATGATCATTTTGAAAACATTATTCTAATAAATGAAGTTTATAATAGGTCTTCTATGTATTTGAGCTGGTATATAACATGGGAATATAGAAATATAAAGCTGTATTTTATGCTCGTATCAAATCATTCCATATTCAGTCTGTCCTGAGATAGAGTCCGACTATGCCGTGACTTTTACCCATTATCTAATTAAGTCCCCAATATACCTATATACGCCAGGTTTTAAGAAAGCACGGTTGAATATAAAATGACTAGAAATAGTATCATAACTTGAGCTCTCACGGAGATGGAAATATACTCAGATGTATAAAACCGAATTGTGGAATGACCTGAGAATCCAGAATCCAGGTGTTGTTCATAGACTAAGGCAGCCGGTCAGAATCAACACATACCCATACATGTATCAATTACATACAACAAGTCACTACAAAGCAGTGGTTTTATTTCTATTCAAGATTCTCCTCTCCCAGAAGCCTAAGGAACTGAACCCAGAGCTCTCCTATGGGGCCGTGTGCTTCCTGGAGGCTCTGCCCACCCCCTCACCCCCGCCCCCAAGTTCTAGAATGGCCCCAGTGTGGTTCCCTGCACCTACAGGAGGGACCTGGCCTGGCCACCACCTCCATGTCCTCTGGGGTCTCCTCCTAGAGACCCTGCGGCCTGAGGGTAGGGCCCAGCCAACGATGGTCACACTCCTTCAGGACTTTAAGGTGAACAGAATTCTCGTTCTTTCTCTTTGGTGCTGAAGAAAAGCACTAAAAGGAGTTTGGGCTCCCTACCTTCAGTGTTTCAGGGTCAGAGAGCAAAGCAGAACCAGTGCTGGAATAGGTCTTCATTGGAAAAGGCCCCAGGGAGGAAGTGAAGTCAAATCTCAGCTGTGGGGAGGTTGAGACAAAGCTGGTGTGGGGATACCCAGGCTTTCTGGCTGGAGCAGGGAGCCACGGGGAGGGAGAGGGCAGCCCCTGGCCCTGGGCACCAGGGAGTGCTCCCTACCTCCCACTGTCCCATGGGGCAGGATTCCTTCCCTGTTTAGCACCTGATTCTTGAAAAAGAGGGGAAAAGGGTGTTTCACTTCTCAGCACAGCCTCATCCTGACTTTGTAAAGCAAGGCGGAGTGAACAGCCCAGGCACACCTCCCCCTTCAGGTCTGCAAGCTCCCTGTCACAGGAAGGCTGCCCTGTGATCCCCCCAGGAAATGGGGGGGGTGGCGCTTCCAGCCAAAGCTTTCCCTGAAAATTCTCCCAGAGTTGACAAGTGTGTTTTACTCAGTGTTCCCTGGCCCGGGGCCTTACCCCCCCGCATGGGCAGCGGACTCAGGTGGGGCCAGGCCTGCCGTGTGCCCAGGTGGGCACGGGCCTTGGCCCCCCGGGGGCCGTGCAGCTGCCCAGGGGCCACCCGTCCACGTGTGAGGACACATGGCAGCAGCAGGGGTGAGGCTGGGCTGTTTGATGTGGGGCCGCAGAGGAGCAGGACGGGTTCAGAGGCCTCTCGGCCCCTTGGCGGCTCCGCTCACACTTTCATGTTTGTCTGGGTTGAGTGGGAGGTCAGGAGGTGAACCAGAGTTCACCCAGAAGCTGAATGATAGCGCGGGGGTGCGGCGGGAGTGTCTGGCCCGGGCGGGGTGCGGGGGGCTGCCCGCGGGACAGAAGCTCCTCGCAGCAGTGGCCGTGTCACGGGGTGATGGATGGGCTGGGGCCTGCACAGCTGCGGGCAGCCCCGTGACGGATATGGGCGCCCCCAACCCAGGGCCCGGGCACCACATGGGGCCAGAGTTCGGAAGCAGCATTCGGGGCACCTCAACTTCTGTATGTAGTGGCCCAGGTGGGAAAAATGATCCAATAATGGCATTGCCAGCATCGGAAAAGGCTGTTGGCCTTTGTGGGAGCGAAAAGCAACTTTCTGCCCTCACAGCCAGAGTGTTGCTAAGTGAAAGCTAATGACCAGCTAGAAATTTCACAGGGAGAAGCTAACGGCAAGCTGATGTAAAACTCCTTTTATGTCTGACTTGTGTCTGATCTCACAAGTTAAAAAACCAAACAAGACACAACTCTAGGAGAGTTCAAGTTGTACAGAGCCTGGGTGTAGAGGGCTGGGGTGTGCGACCCTCAGAAAGAGGACTGCACAACTTCTCCAGTGGGTTTCCAGATGCGTTGTCAAGAGAATTCTCTGCTCTTGAAACCAGGGGGCCCTCCTGCAGGGTCAGTTTGGCTTCCCCTGCCCCCCGACTTTGCCCACTCCCCACCCCCACCCCAAAGCAGAGAGCAAAGAAGTGTGAAGTAACACAGCCCTGAAGTGGTCCTAACTGTGGCTATCTGAGGCCATGCACGGAGCACCCCCTTTCCCCACCCAGGGCAGAGAACAGGACCGTGGGGCAAGGCTTCACAGCTTACTTTGCTCCCTGCTGCTTTGAGCCCTGCCTCTTCCAGAACCAGTCCTCCTGCATCCAGTCTGTGGTGCCACCAGGCTTCAACCCGCAGCACTGGAGCCTTGGAGATCCACTGGCTGTCCCTGCAACTGGAGACAAAGCAAAGCTATATTATTGCCTAACGTCTGAGGGGAGCAGGGAAGCCATCAAGCAGACCTTTCCTCAAAAGGTCCCCGTCAGTGCACCTGATGCCAGTGCTGAGGGCATAGGATGTGCTCATCTCCCTGGTTCTTGGGCAGGTTGGCTGTGAGGAGCCCTTCTCCTGTCCCCATCCCCTCTACCAGAGCAACCACTGCAAAGGCTGGTCTTCTAGGATAAGCCCAGAGCAGCCTGGCAAGGGTTCTGAGGGGAGGCCTAGAGCATGAAGAGGTAGGAGACCACTGCGTGCAGGCCATCAGCTTTCACTTGGCAAAGAAGCAAGCAAGGCACCTCCTTACAGGGCTCCATCCATTATCACGCATGATTCCATTCCAAATGTGCCTTGAAGAGGGCAGGACCCTTCATGTATTTTGAAACTCTAAAGTCCTTGGCCATTTCTCCGACAGTCTGAATGCTTTTCAAGCAACCCTACTTACAGATGATGATTTCGTTGAGGCCTTCCCAAAACAAAGGCAGTTTAAACATCTTGGGAGATGCCATGTTTGCTTTTTTTTTTCAGGTTTGCTTTTTAAATCATAAAAATATACTCTGCTTGGCAAAAGGAACAAGTTAAATGTTTATTAAAAGATTAGATGCAACAGTAATCTGGGGATTGATGTCTGAGAAATATAGGACTCCCGCACATCTCTTTTTCCACTTTGTGGAAACATTTCCTCATTGTGAAAACATGCTTTTCAACAAACTTCTTTTGAGCAAGTGCTATGTGCTAGAAAGAAGAGATAGAGAGGTTAATAAGTACCAGAAATTGATGGAAAGCAAAACAGAAGTTCTTTGAAAGGACCAATAAAACAAAGAGCCTAAACTGAGAGAAAGAGTGAGAGGGAATATAAATATATATCACCAACAACAGATACAGGAAAAGAGAGTAGTAAACAGATAAACATAAAAATTTTTAAATCATAACACAATAACATATGCACAGAGTCATTCCAGTCATCTGAACGTGCAAAACAAATGAAATAGATTATTTTTAGGGAAACATGTCACCAAAATTATCTTCCAAAAGGGAGACATGGTAAAACAAAAACACCTATCACACTAATAATTTTAAAAGAAAATTCAAAGATTCTCAAGTATCTACCACAGAAAGTTTTCAGGCACAGAATTATTTATCAACTTTCAAGGGACACAATAGTCCCTTCTGTCACTTAAACTACCTGACAGCATGAAAAGCAGACAGAACTTCCCAGACAAATTTATGAAGCTAACACAAAAAACAGAGCCAGGTAAACAGAGGAAACTAAAAAACACAGTTTCAACTCATTTATTCATATAGGTTTAAGAAATTCCAAGTATTAACCTGGTGAATCCCACAAAATAAAAAAATATAACACACTCTAAAGAAGCAAGTATATTCCATTCTATAATTTAAATGTAGGAAGTCTGTTAACATGATTTATTGCATTAATTGTTATAAAAAATTTATATAAGCATTTCATCAGATGCAAAAAAAGAGACAGAGAAAGAAACAGAGATGCTGAATAGAATTTAACAGCGGTTCCTGTTTTTTACTAATATGTAGTAAATTAGGATAGAAAGTTCTCAAGCCTGCTAAGTGATAGATCTTCCAAAACTCACAGCAAATATTTTGTAGAAGATGGGGAAACATTAGAAGTACTCCAGTGAAGCCAAAACATGGTAAGAGCAACTAGCTTTATTTTTTTACCCAATATCACTTGGGAATTCCAAATCAATGCAGTTAAGATAAAAATATATTCAGAAGAAAATTATTGGAAAGGAATATGTGAAATCATCATCGGTTGAAGATGATTTTTACTACATAGAAAAAAAAAGTATCAAATTAGATTGTTTAGCAAAGTGACTAAATACAAGTTAAAATAAAAATCAGTCAATGTCGGGCAGCCCCGGTGGCGCAGTGGTTTGGCGCAGCCTGGGGTGTGATCCTGGAGACCTGGGATCGAGTCCCACATCGGGCCCCCTGCATGGAGCCTGCTTCTCCCTCTCCCTCTGCCTGTGTCTCTGCCTCTCTCTCTGTGTCTATGAGTAAATAAATAAAATCTTTAAAAAAAAATCAGTCAATGTCCTCTTTCTGCCAGGATAACATATTAGAAAAAAATCCAACTTAGAAAAGTCAGTGGGGGCAATCCGATTGGGGATGGAATTGATTCCATCACCCCTACACTGGGGAAAAATTGATTTAGCTACACCCCTCCCTCACACCATACACAAACATTAATTCAAAATGGATAAGGATCTAAATGTAAGAGCGAAAGCTATAAATTCTTCAAAGAGATATAGTATATCTTTGTGATGTTGAGTTAGGTTAAGAATTATTCAGTAAAACATCAAAATTACAAGTGATATAAGTAAAGGTTGAGCAATTGAATTCAATCAAAATTAAAAACCTTTTCACTTCAAAGTATACCATTAAGAAAATTAAAAAGGTAAGACTGGGACAAACTATTTGCAAATTATATGTCCTAAAAAGGATTTGTATCCAGAGTATATAAAGAATTCTTACAATTCTGTACTAAGATCATTACCTCCAATTAAAAATAAGCAAGAGATTTAAATAAAAATTTTCCCAAAGAAGATGCACAAAATGGCCAATAAACACATGAATAGATGTTTAATGCTATCAAATCACTGGATAAACATGAATAAGACTCACAGTAAGATACCACCTCACATCCACTAGGATCATTATAATTAAAACACCAAGCAAAACTAAGTTTCAGCGAGATGTGGAAAAGTTGATCCCTATATATATTGCTGGTGAGAATGAAAAATGGTATAGGCCCGCTGGAAATCAGTGTGGTAGTCTCTGAATAAGTTAGACACAAATATATCCTATGACCCAGTAATTCTATTCCTAGGTATCTACCCAAGGAAAATGAAAACATATGTTCATACAAAGACTTGTACACAAATGTTCATAGAGGCATTATTCATAACCAAAAGTGGAAACAATCCAAGTACCTATCAACTGATGAATGGATAAACAAAATCTCATGCTTATCTATACAACAAACACTACTTGGCAATAAAAGGAAAGAAAGTACCTATACATGCTACAACATGGATGAACCTCAAAAACATTATTCTAAGTGAAAGAACTCCGTCACAAAGGACCACACGTTGTATGATTGCATTTATATGAAAAATCCAGAAAAGACAAATCTATAATAGAGAGTGTATATAAACTAATGGTTGTCTGGGCCTGAGATGGAAATAGGTTAACTGTAAAAGGGTATGAAAAAATGTATTGGAGTGAAGAAAAATTCTATAACTGGATTCATGGTGATGATGGTTGCACAATTTAGTAAATACACAAAATTATTGAATTATATACATAAATGAATTTTAGGGTATGAAAAGATAACTCAATAGAGCTATTAAATAAGATAGCAATGGAACTTGTATGGTTAGCTGACTTTTTGGAAATCTCACAATACTGGGGAAGAGAAAAATTGGAACTTCTAAGACAATGAAAATTTAATGAGTTAAGATATATTTTTGAGAAAGAAAATTCAGAGTAAAAATACCCAATATCTGAAGGATTTTCTCTTACGGTATTTCCTGAAAACTTTTTTTTTAACATTAGCTTTTTTATTTTATTAAATAAAGGATTTTATTTATTTATTCATGAAAGACACAGAGAAAGGCAGAAACATAGGAAGGAGAAGTGGGGTCCCTGCAGGGAGCCAGATGTGGGACTCAATCCCAGGACCCCAGGATCACTCAACCACTGAGCCACACAGGCACTCCTTTAATATCAACCTTTAATTTGGAAATAACTTAGATTCACAGAAAATTCACAAGAATGGTGTGAGAGTTCACGTACTCCCTTCCCCCAGCTTCCCCCAGCAGTATCCAGGGGCCTCCACCCACTGTAGCCCTCCCCCAGTGCCGAGAATCATGATGGCTACTGACATTGGCAAATGTCTCAAGGGACAAGATCACCCATGGTGGAAAGAACTGCTTCAACATTAACAACTTATACAAGCACTATACAGGGCTCATAATCAGGACATTAATAGGGCACAATGCTATTAACTAAAACACAAATATTACACAAAGTTCCCTAATGTCCATTTTCTGTTCCAGAATCCCATCCAAGAATACACGCTGTATGTATTTGTTTCATCTCCCTAAACAACTCCACTCAGTGATGGTTCTTCACTTTCCTTGTCTTTCATGACCTTCGTTCATTTGATGAGACCTGCTCAGTTCATTTGTGGAATGCATCTTGATTTGGCTTGTCTGGTGTTTGCTTAGGATTAGATTGAGGTTATGATTTGGGGCAAGAATACCACTGAAGTGATGTAGCATTCTTTTCAATGCATCCTACCAGCGGGGAATAGGATGTCAAAATCTTATTACTTGGGGTGTTAATCTTGATCACTTGGTTAAAGTGTTGTCTACCATATTCCTCTCCTGTAAAATCATCATTCTTCCCTTGTAGTTTATAAATACATGGGGTAAGAGCTTTGAGTACATGCATATACATATTACTTCTCTTACAAGTGTTGCCCATTGAGTTTGGTGGCCATCTGTGGTTCTTCCCCACGTTATTACTAAGAGCTTTGCCTACGGGTGATCTTGTATTTCCCTCATTTCTTTTACATTTATTAATTTGAATTCTTCTGTAGGGGATATTTGTCACTTCCCTCCCATTTATTCATTTATTCATTTTTTTATGTCGGTGTAGACTCATGAATATTAATTTTATTCTATGGGTTATAATCTAACACATTTTTTTAAAAAAATTTTGTTGCTCGAATCATTCCAACTGTAGCCATTGGGAGTTTCTTCACATTTGTTCCTGTGCCCTTTTGACACAACCCCACCATTTTTCA
This sequence comes from Vulpes vulpes, assembly GCF_048418805.1. NCBI lineage: Eukaryota > Metazoa > Chordata > Mammalia > Carnivora > Canidae > Vulpes > Vulpes vulpes. The sequence goes on along the minus strand of NC_132784.1, from coordinate 55,086,130 downwards.
AGCTACCCTTTATCTTCCAGACGTACAAGATGTGCCAGGGGCATGTGGCATTTCCTGTACCCCAGCTCTGGAACCAACTGCTCTCCCAAGAGCTGTGGTACCTTTTATTGGAGATGGTACTTAGAAAGCAAGATACAGGCTCTATGTGCTCATGGCTGTGAGTTGTAATTTCTCCTCAGCCCTGTCAGCAGACAGACCTGGGAAATGCATTTATGTATGTGTACTAACAATGCGTGCATGTACACATCTGTATACCTAAAACCACAAGTTCATGCTGATGCCTCCAGTTCCGATTCAAAAATCACATGATTTTTGATTAATAAAATATGCAATAGTAAAGCATTTTTGGAGCCTGTAATATTCTCAAGTGTTTATAGCTTTGTAATTTTTGTGACTTCTTTTTCTTATCCTAAATATTGACGTTGGTGCTTAATTAAGCTTTCACAATTTTGTGTTCTTCTTTTTAAAAGTTGGCTTTGAAATTGTTAGTAAGCTGAAATATGAAGTTGAGGAATTTTAAGTGCCTTATTACACACATTTTCCAAAAAACATTTCTATAAGTAGACATTTTAAAATAGGATCCTAAGTTTGTAGTTCTCTTACAAGCAGTCTTATTCTTCCCTCTACTTTATTCAGTTCCTGGAATGATAGATTAGAAAGAAGTAACTTTTACAACGTGGGTGTAATTTCTCGGTAAACCATAAAGTACCATAGAACTTAAAAATGTTGCTATACTTTAAAACATTTTTTATAAAATTAAATATTGGTATACAAATAATGCCTAAACATGACTGCGATGCCAAATAGTACAAAAGTGTGTAGAATGCTGATTTGTGCTGATTTGTGGATTTTAGAGATTATCTAGTTACTCCTTGTGAGGAAAGAAGAGGAAGTGAATGCATCCAATTCCAATCTGGGGGCAGCTTTCCCAGAGTGAAAGTAAAAGTACCTACTTTTTCTAGATAAAGTAAATGTTACAAGTCTTTTATAACCAAGTAGTGTTTTTATTCATATGCTTAATCACTTGTTTTACTGGTCTGAAATTTTAAGTTCAAATTTTCTTCCCTCAGAACTTTGAAATATTGACATTGTCACTTAGCATCCAGTCACGCTAATAAGGCAATTTGATGTCAATTTGATTTTTTCCAAGAAACTTGTTCCAAGTCATCATTTTCTTACTTATTGCCATTATTAGCTTTATCAAAGTAAGGCAACTTGATTAAATCATTTGCCTTGACAAATGAATGTCATAAACGTAAAAATCCTGGCACATTGTCTTTCCTGCTTTATTACCAAATGACCTACCTGCATTTATTTGCAGGAAGATATGCTCAAATAGTTCTCATCATCTATTACTATTTATGCAAGTACAGCTGAAGTCGTCTTAGATACCATAATGAGGAAAATTATTAAAAATGTCATCTCGCTTAATTTTTTTTAATTTTAACCAAAATTTATGGACCTGCATTCATTCACCAATGAGGGCCAAAATTTGTTTTTCAAGTTAGATTAATCATCATTTGTTTTCTGGTTTTTATTTTTTTGCATCAACTACACCCCTGGTTCAACTTCTGTTTCCCTTTATACATTTCTTTAAAATGGAAAGAGAAAGAAGCAAACTAGCAAAGTAATCTTGGTGCAGGATCTTAGACTTTAAAGAATTTTTTTCAAAAGTGAGTACTTTGCTTGTCCACACTTCAGTCAGAAGCAATGTCATATCAACTTTACTGAGTCTTTAAAAAAAAATTCAACCAACTTTTCATAGAAACAATAATTTTATTTGGTTCATGTGATATTTTATTGAGTAATCTAATTATAAAAAGAAGAAAAAAATGGCAGAAACTCCTTTAATTATACTTGACCATTTATAACCTCTCCTCCACAAACTTTAACGATCTGGCAATAGATTTTAGGGGATGGCAACTTTTCTTTTTAATGTTCCAAAATCACTTTTTTTGTATAAAATCTTCAGACATTCGAATCTTTAAGTATACTAGTTCACAAATAGTTAATGATGGATTGATTTTGTGCTACTCACTTACTTCCAACCAGATATTATACTACTAATGAAAATATCGAACTGTGTGTAATGTATCAGTAATTAACCTGCTACACTTTTTGAACACTGCTCATAAATATATATGACATCAATTTGTGATCACTGTTTACAAATTCAAGCTTTCTGAAGGTTTTAATTATGCTGATAGGAACATTAAAGATACAGTTATATCTCATAAAATAGGCGTTTATTTTCTGTTCTGCACATATTCCATTTTGGCTACTCATGATTGATTTTAATAAGAATAGCCTACAAGAGACTCTCCATAATGCAGTCCTTGTGTTCCATATCAGCAGAACACGTTCATTCATTTATTTTATAACTTCATTAATTTGTTAACTCATAACCCACACATGTACCATATATCTTCTACGTGTGTAGCACCGTTCTTGGGTTATTGCTAAAATAATTCAAACATCATAGGGCCCCTCTGGCCACCCTCTTGGTCCCTCTGTCTGTCCTCATGTACCACGGCATCTTCCTTTTGCGAGGAAGCTTATTGAAAAAGGTAACTGGGTTATCTTGGAAGATTTTTTGAAAAAGATAACTGGGTTTTCTTGGAGTCACATGGAAGAACGTGCCAGCTGGTTGCTTCTTAGAAAAATCCATGGAGATACAGGGAAAGATTGGTGGACTCAAGGCTCTGAGCTCAAAACATTCCAGACTAAGACACAGGAAGTGTGGAGGCCTCAACCAGACAGGCTTGGCAGGTGTCAGAAACAGGAAGAAGCCCTGGGGGGGGGGGGGGGGGAGCTGCGCATTAGTGAGCAAAGACAGAGGAGGGAAGAGGGAAGATGAGAATTCATCCATGAAGGGCTCCCTAGACCAACACCCCACACAGGAAACTGCAAGTACCCCGGCACACCTACGCCAAGAAACAAACTCACAGATTTTGTAAGATTTCAACATTAGCACTAAGTTGTGGAAGACATTTAAAAAAAAAAAGTGAGCTAATCTCTCATAATACATTTACTGTATATAAAATCTTAAGCATCTTGTTATTGTTTTTAAAAAAGAAGTTTTCATCCATAAAGAAAACTCATGGATATTTCTAGAACTTTGTCCCTTCTCCCACCTCATCTCTTTTTTCTTGACGGCATTTGGGAAGATTTGTTATTTTTCATAATATATGGTTTAGGTTTGAAATATTTTTCTTTAATTTCCATATTCCAAAAATTCACAATACTATTTATGTGGTCATATCACTACGAATATGACTCTGTGTCACATAAATAGTCATGTAACTTTTTATGTTGTCTCCTGCTTATGTAGAGGAGTTTTCAGAAACCCTATATTATAGCCTTGTTTTAGACCATGTTCCCTTTCTGGAGCTGGTACCGTAATATATGGATTGAAGCCTGCTACTCTGATGCTTTTGTCAGCCTGAAACCTTGCCTTCCAGTGTGGTATCAAACCATGGTACACAATAAATCAACACATGTGTCTGCACAGCTATATATTCTTTCTGTGGCTTTAAATATTTTTATAATCACGGGTGTGCTATAGGACTCAGGGGACCCTTTAAAGCCAGCATTTGAAACAGCTGAATGGAGATTCAGAAAACCTGTATGTTATGCAGCTAAATTGCAGAAAAACTTCTCTGAACCTTTGATGTGTGTAGGGGTTTGATTTTCCTGGGAACTACCTCTAATTCCACAATTATCCATCCCTCCTGTTCCACCCAACTCTGTGTTTCGCTGGATTGTTGGATGTAGCATTTAGGATGACCTTCCTTCTCCCCACACCTTTGAAGGGGGAATTAGATGCACACAATTCACAGGGGACCACAAAGCAGCCCATGGCCTCAGGAGATGGACACCATCACCTTTCACTAGGCTCCCATGGTTCCCATAGAAGGGAAGGACTTGTTCAATTATCATCAATATCATTATTCTCTAGTTAGAGCAAACTAATTTAGGGAAGGTATGGCATAATCAGAAATAGACGCTATAGGTACCAGGCTAGTGTCTGGGGTCTCAAGGTGACCAAATGATGAACTGAGATTAGTGCTGCAAAGTATAGGAGACCCATCACAGGAGGGAGCTGGAAGAAAGACCCTGGTGGTTGAGAATTCTAAATTTACACATAAGATGTGTAATAAGTCATTTGCTATTGGACAATATTGATCCAGAACTCCTGAGACATTTTAAATGCGTATTCTCAAAGACCCCTCCTCACATGTACCGTTTCTACTTTCCCCACCACGCACTTGGGACACAGGCCAGTGCATCTCCCGTCCTGCCTCAGAGGCTTAGAAGGCTTCCCAAGAAGCTCCACGTGACAGATCTAAGAACATGACTCTTGTGTTGTTTGTATTCTGGAGAAGCAGGTTGTCACAATGACTCAATTTTTCCCTGTGGAAAATCACTCCAGTTAAGTGCATAAACTAGGTGAGTAGCAAAGTTGCGTACAACAAATATAATTGCACCGGTGTTTGAATTCGGGGTATATTACTGGTAGACCTCTATGATTTGTGGAGCTTTTCCTCTGTGGGTTTCCTGGAAGTTCATTTTTCCATTTTTGGTATAACGTAATCTACTCCCCACAACATCCCTCTTGGGTTTGATCTTGATCTTTTTTTTTTTTTTTTTCTCGGAGGATGAGGCTTATTCGTGCCCGGGCCACTGTAGCCGTGGAAGAGCTGCTTACCAGCTTGCAAAAGCAGTTAACTCCCTGCAAGACCAAGTGGAGACACTCCAGACAACTGTGGTTTTATAAACAGGATCCTTGATCCTGGAGGCCTTGCAGCTAACTTAACAGAACCTTGCAGGAACATGCACACTTAGCTACACTGTCCCTTATTTTCAGAAGCTATTTCTGAAGATCCACATGAGGTGGTGGTGGTGGAACGTGCTTTACAGTAGCTTTGCCAAACTTGCTATGCACCAGTGCAGTCCCGGGTGAGGCTGCGAGCAGCCCCGCACGCCCCATTAGCTCCCAGTGGAGGGGAGAAAACATTCTTTCCTTTCATCTCCATCGGCGTGACCAGCAGGACCTCCCTCCTAGCCTAGCCTTTCTATACTTAGCCCTGGAGGCCAGATAAATGCATAATTTTGACCAGCTCACCTAGCACAATGGCGTTTTGCTTGGTGCTGAACATGGTTGTCTGCTGCAGCGAGTCTGGGTCCCTCCTTCCCACGCCAACACTTGGAGAGGGAGGTGTCCTGGGCTTGAAGGCAAAGGCCTGCCACCCTGAGCATTTTGCAGCCCTATATGTGTATGCATGTGTATGTATTGGTTTCTCTTTTTTTTAAAAAAAGATTTTATTTATTCATGAGAGAGACAAGGAAAGAGGCAGAGACACAGGCAGAGGGAGAAGCAGGCTGCCTGCAGGGAGCCTGATGCAAGACTTGATCCCAGGACCCCAGGATCATGACCTAAGCTGAAGCAGATGTTCAACCACTGAGCCACCCAGGCGCCCCTGTTTTCTTGTGTATCAGTGATCAAAATCACAAATTTAGTTAATATAGAACAGACTTTGTGAATAAATCCAGCGACACCCCCCCTTTAGCACACCCCATAATTATTTTTAAATGCTGGAGCCATTCTCAGACACTGTCATTTACTTCTCAGACACGGGAGGTCCCCCACTTCCCACTTCCTGTCACACACACCAAGGCGCCCACCCACCTTTTGTCCTGGTGGCAAATAAAAAACCCCAGAGCTTCTCCCTGCCAGGCCTGGCATCCCAGAGGCCCACTTTCTGTGTGGCCAGCCCTCCTTAGTTGCAATTGTGGCAGATTAAAAACAAAAGATATGACCAATAATACTCATAAAATACTGTGCTCCCTGGATGTTCTCCCTCAGGTTCACAGCGCAGACACAACTGCCCAGCCATATATCACTCAGAAATGTTTTACCGATCTTCTGGAAATATGTCATCATTCAGGAGTCTTATATATCTTTCTAAAATCACTTAAGATTTATGGTGGTGACTTGAATTTCTTTAGAACTACCTGCTTCACACTTTTGAACACCAAAGAAAGAGGAAAGATTGCTATTTTAAGGAATTTGGAGCAATGGTGATGAAGAGGCCAGAAACCAGACAATGTCTTGAGCTTAGACACAGAAGAAATGAGGAGGAGGGTTGCTGGAAAGGAGGGGAGCCCCTGGGGTCATGAGGGAACCGCCCTCAGCCTCCTCCCTGGTCACATCAGCCCCACACGTGTAATGAGCCGTGCAAGTACAGTTCTTACCTAATCAGGTCTATCATTCATTGGCTCATCCTACCTTGCGATTCCTAAAGGTTTGGGGGAATGGTGATTTCAAACTCAATCTCTTGCCAAGGCTGCTTTTTGAATTACTTAAGGAGGCACAGACCTGTGGAAAGATTTGCCTCTTGGACAGGTAAATCTTCAGAATAAATGGAAGAGACACGTAGCAAGGTTTAACCAACAGACAAATCAGCAATAACCTACCTGAAACAGTGAGAAACCTCCTTAAAATCAGCCCTCGGGGCCCCATCCCCATGGGTCCCCCCACCACAGGTGCTTTCCAAGGCATTCTGGTAGAGCTTTCATCACAATAAAGGAGCTGCTTTCCCATGGAGGGATGTTTCTCACCCTCAGTGCCCAAAGTAAGGCATTTTCCAGGGGATAAAGGACCATTGTCACTATTTCTCTCCTGGCCCTCCTGTGACCCTTGACCCACAAGTTCCAACATGTTCACACACGGTGATGACGTTGCCCATAGAACAGATCAAAGCTAACTGGCCTTGGATTTGAACGGAAAAAAAATTAGCCCCATCAGCAAGAACTAATGAAGCTCACCTGCCCCTAAAATGATCAAGGTCATTATTCAAGGGGAGGTTCCCAAAACACAAAACCTTGCATCAGCAGAGAGCAGAACTGACAAAAGGGATTCTGGATTGGGTGGGTTCATTTGCACCCAATCATATGAGGGAGGAAAATGAATAAAATACAGTCCCTTTTGAGAGCCAATAGATGCCCATATAAGGTCAATTTCCTTGTGGAGAAAGCCCCAGGGGACCATACATTACCCCCCAGGATAACCACTTCTCCTATTTAGCATGTGAGCGAGGCTGCTCCAAGGGATAATGGGACACTTGGGGACGTGATGCCATCAATAAGCCGATGGTGTTCAACCCCGAATTTCATCTCCCCCTCCTCGCCTAGTTACTTATTTTACTCAGTTCCCTGATGAGATAAATACTAGCCTAGTTCAACGGGGACAGAATGAAGGTGACGCTGAAGGTGAAGTAATGTTTAGTGCATTTTTCCTAATAACTCAGCACAAAAACCTGCTCAAATGGAAAAATATGTTTAGTGTCTGGGCCTCTAGAGTGTTAGGGAGCATTTTTTAACTTAATTTGCTCAATATCTCTTATTGCATCTTGTATCTGTGTATATTTACTTCATTTTGAAGGGCGAGGGAGACAGGTGAACATCTGCAGATAGATATTCGCATGCCAAAATTGTGAGCCAGCATCCGGTCTCCCAAGAAGCAGTGTGGAAAAACTGGCAAACTCTGGAGTTACTCCAAAGTCCTTGGGGGGGATCCTGCAGGGGTCAGTCCCAATGACTGAAGTGAGGGCCTCCAGAAACTATTGTTTGCCTCTGTGATCCCCAGGGTGGGCCTGTTTGGGAATCGTAGACAATTAGAGGATTTCTTACTGATAACTCAGATGTCGTCTTCTGTCTCTAATGTCTCTACCTGCCCAACAGGCACCTTTATTTAGAATGCAAAAGTGGGTGCATACAGATTAGCTTATCATTTTTGGCTCCAACATTTGCAGAGGGCCTCCTTGAAAGGGGAGAGATCTTGCAAATTCTTTCTGGTGCCCTTAGTCAGGATAGAGTCAGTCTCAGGGAAAGCCAGTGAGTCAAGTGTCCTGCCTCTTCCCCAATCTATCCCCTGACTAGCATCACAAATTCTACTGTTAAGTGGGAATCATGACTTTGGTTGGCCTGCCCAGGGCTCGGTCTTTAACTGTCTTCTACTCTCCACTTAGACTCAGCCTGCTGGTACCTCCTGTAATCACCTGCTTTTAGAGAGCAACTGCATGCCGACGACGCCCAAATTTGTTCATTCAGCCTGAGCACCTGCCCTGAACTCCACACTTAAAACCTTAACCCTCACCATGACATCTCCACTTGCCTATTTAATAGCTGTCTCAAACTTAACATGTCCCAAACTGAGCTTTTCATATCCCCTCTTACATCTTCCCTATCATCGTTCTTCCACTTACTCATATCAGACCCCTTGTCACCATCCTGAGGGTGTCCTTCACTTCCAATGCATGTGGGGTAAATCAGCAAATCTTATTTGCTCTTCCTTCCAAATAAGCCCAGAACTTAGCCACTTCTTGCCACTTGCATTGCTCCTACAATGCTCCAACAACCAACATCTAGGCCTGGAGCATTGCAGTCACCTCCGACCGTGGCCTCTCTAATGTACTTCCCACAGTTTCCAGAGTGCCTGTTTAATATATACATGAGATCATGTCATTCCTCAGCTTAGAAGTCCCAGTGGCTTTCCATTTCACCCAAAGTAAATACCAAATGCCTTCTCTGACCCATGTGTCACCCATAAGTTACAGGAGCTCACCTTTGTCCTCACTACCTCTCTGCTCTCATCTTCTGCACATTTTTTTCTGAACCATTTGAGAATAATTTGGCAACATTAGGCTCCTTTACCCCTAAATACCTGAATGTGTATTCACTAAGAACAAAGACTTTCTCTCACATACCTATAGAACAATGATCAAAACCAGAAAATTTAACTTGAAACAGTTCTTTTATCTATGCCACAGTCTATATTCGAATCGTGTCAACTACCCCAATAGTGTTCTTTAAATATCCTACCCCAGGTCCAGAAGCTAGTCCAGGATCTCATAATGCATTTTGTTTTCAAGTCTCCTTAGGGTTCCTTCATCAGGAGCTATTGCTGAGCCATTGTCTTTCTTTATCCTAATATTTAGAAGACCATAGGCCACTTACTTCATAAATGTCCCTGAACTGGGGTTTAAGGGTATTTCCTTATAATTGGATTCAGGTCATGCCCTTTTGGCAGAAATTCCACAGAAGGACTGTGTCCTCATCACATTGTAGGAGGAGCCACATGATATCCCTCTGTTCCAATATTAGCAATGTTGCCTTTGATTGCTTTGAAACATTCCCTAGGTTTCTGAACTGTAAAGTTATTATTTCTCCATTTATAATTGATAAGTAATTTGCAGGGATATTCTGAGGCTACAAAAACACTTGTTCCTCATCTGACTTTCATCCCCTAATGTGGATTCCTAATTCCATCACTTCTTTTATCCACTCAACAACTTTTTTTTTTTTTTAATTTCAGGAATTACATGTCTCCATTCTGGAATTTCCATTTATTTTCAGCTTTTATTTCTCTGCTGAGATTCCTGATATGTTCACTTATTAAAACCATATTTTCCTTTACATCCTTAAACATATTTATAAATGTTGTTTTAAGGTCCTGGATTGCTGAATCCAACATCTAGATCTTATTGGTATTAAAATCTTCCAACTCTGAGCCAAATTTTCTGGTTTCTGCGATGTCAAGTAATCTTTTTTTTTTAATTACATTAGACCAAATCTAGAGACAGGATTATATGTCCCTCAAAAGCACACTGATCTTTGTTCTACTGGGCAATCAACTTGACTGAACTCCAAACTCTTTCTTGAAGTGGGCTGCAATGGAAAATTTTCAGCCCTTCTAGTCCTACATCTGTTACTTTTTTCTAGAAATCTTGCAGTCTCCCCTAAGCATATTTAGTTCATCATTCAAAGAGTGTCTACACAGATTTGGGAGCTATGTCTTCTGTGGTTCCCTGATTTCTAAAATTCTCTCTTCACTTTACAACCATTACCATACCCAAACTATGCCTGGTGACTTCTTAAGCCAACTAGGGTATGAATTTCTCCCTGAGTTCTAGCCATGTTGCCCCATGCAGATTTGGGAGTACCCTCTGTCAAAATAAATAAATAAACAAAATATGTGCAAATAATGTCCATTGAGTTTCTCTCATTCGTAGGTTTAGTGTCCTCCCGTTTCTGCCTGCTTTCCATCTTTCTCCAGTACTGTGAAAGTGTTTTTATATTTCATTACCTGTAGAAGAGTTATTCTGGTGTAAGCTACGCCATCACTGTCAGAAATTGAATTTCTCTGATAATCATTTTAAATCTAGAAATTCTCATCATCCCTTAGAATTTTAGGCTCCCGGTCAGTTCTTTTCATGACACTCTACACTTTCCTTCTACATTTATTATTCTCTCTATGATACACAGTCCAGCCTTCACTCTTCTACTTATGCTTATGACTCTCTTGAGTGAAGCACCTGGGCATAAATTCTTAAAAGAGTATTTCTATTTGTTCAAGTTCAAGTTACTTCTTTAGCAAATGAGAAATCTAATAAGTATGCAAATCACATAATTGGAGCTATGCAGACTTGGGTGCTGGAACAAATGAACATCTCAGGAGGAAATCTCTCTCCTTTCATCATATATGTATATTCATGTATATGTATGGATAATTTAGGAAACCAGAGTTCAAATAAGCTTCAAGATCATGCACGAAAGGAGACTGTTAAAAGTTTGTGCCATAACTTTAATATACTCAAGATACTTTTCCAAGCATCTCCACTCTATTCCATCAAAGCCACACAAATTTTTTTAATAAATTTATATTTTATTGGTGTTCATTTGTCAACATATAGAATAATACCCAGTGCTCATCCTGTCAAATGCCCACCTCAGTGCCCATCACCCAGTCACTCCCACCCCCCGCCCACCTCCCCTTCCACCACCCCCAATTGGTTTCCCAGAGTTAGAAGTCTTTCATGTTCTGACTCCCTTTCTGATATTTCACACTTATTTTTTCTCCTTTCCCCTTTATTCCCTTTCACTATTTTTTTATATTCCCCAAATGAATGAACAGTGTGGAACTGGCACAAAAACAGACACATAGACCAATGGGACAGAATAAAGAATCCAGAAGTGGACCCTCAATTTTATAGTGAACTAATATTCGACAAAGGAGGAAAGACTATCCACTGGAAAACAGACAGTCCCTTCAATAAATGGTGCTGGGAAAATTGTACATCCACATGCAGAGGAATGAAACAAGACCACTCTCTTGCACCATACACAAAGATAAACTCAAAATGGATGAAAGATCTAAATGTGAGACAAGATTCCATCAAAATCCTAGAGGAGAGCACAGGCAACACCCTTTTTTAACTCGGCCACAGTAACTTCTTGCAAGATACATCCACAAAGGCAAAATAAACAAAAGCAAAAATGAACTATTGGGACTTCATCAAGATAAGAAGCTTTTGCACAGCAAAGGATACAGTCAACAAAACTCAAAGACAACCTACAGAATGGGAGAAGATATTTGCAAATGACATATCGGATAAATGGCTAGTTTCCAAGATCCATAAAGAACTTATTAAACTCAACAGCAAAGAAACAAACGATCCAATCATGAAATGGGCAAAAGACATGAACAGAAATCTCACAGAGGAAGACATGGACATGGCCAACATGCACATGAGAAAATGCTCTGCATCACTTGCCATCAGGGAAATACAAATCAAAACCACAATGAGATCCCACCTCACACCAGTGAGAATGGGGAAAATTAACAAGGCAGGAAGCCACAAATGTTGGAGAGGATGTGGAGAAAGAGGAACCCTCTTGCACTGTTGGTGGGAATGTGAACTGGTGCAGTCACTCTGGAAAACTGTGTGGAGGTTCCTCAAAGAGTTAAAAATAGATCTGCCCTACAAACCAGCAATTGCACTGCTGGGGATTTACCCCAAAGATGCAGATGCAATGAAACACCGGACACCTGCACCCCGATGTTTCTAGCAGCAATGTCCACAATAGCCAAACTGTGGAAGGAGCCTCGGTGTCCATTGAAAGATGAATGGATTAAGAAGATGTGGTCTATGTATACAATGGAATATTCCTCAGCCATTAGAAATGACAAATACCCACCATTTGCTTTGACGTGGATGGAACTGGAGGGTATTATGCTGAGTGAAATAACTCAATTGGAGAAAGCCACACAAATTTTTAAAAATACCATTCCAAGTACACGTTGTCCTATTTCACTCTCTCCTCAAAGTGATGTTGATTGTCCCAAACCTTCCTTGAGGAAAACAAGCATGTATATTTAAAACATACCCCGCCTGAGTGTACTTGGTGTTCCCATTTTTGTCAGCAGTAGCATGCGTGCATCCTGAGTCTGCTTCCTTCCCTAGCCCATGTAGCTCCTGGTGCTGAGAGAATGCAATTTCCTACACAAAGCCAACTCCACTCCTACTTGTCTTCAACTAGTGAATGAGTAATCCACCAAATTCTGGTGGGAAGGGAGAGAGAAATCTCGGGTGCTTCCCAAATCTGAAAACAAGTTACAGGAAAACCTCAGAGTCGAATACAGACCAGAAGAAGCTGAGAAGTTGTTGCTAGAAAGAAATGAGACATGCTTCTCCACAGAAACTGAAGTTCCATGAACACTCTTTGCCACCCTACAATTTATAGTCATCCCTACTTGTAACTCTAACCTAACAATGTGTCATCTTTACTTTTCATGTTATTTATTTACAAGTGCATTTTCAGCATCAACCCTTTCATTCATTAATCCTAATGTGGCCTTTTCCAATGTCTACTTACCATTTTAAATACTTACTATAATTTACAGGGCTTTCTTGAACACATCCAAGGTATATTATATGGAGCTAGCTTAATGGAAAGTCTTGTATACCAAAGCAGGAAAAAAACACATTTAATTTATGATGGCTTTGAATTTTGATCATAATTTACTCATGGAGACCTATTCATACAAAGCAATACCATACAATTTTTCAGAAGCAATCAAAAAGTGAAACAATAAATGCTGATCTTTTGGGGATCCCTGGATGGCTCAGTGGTTTAATGCCTTGCCTTTGGTGTGAACCTGGAGTCCCGGGATCGAGTCCCGCATCAGGCTCCCTGCATGGAGCCTGCTTCTCCCTCTGCCTGTGTCTCTGCCTCTCTCTCTCTCTGTCTCTGTCTCTGTGTTTGTGTGTCTCATGAATAAATAAATAAAATCTTTAAAAATAAATAAGTAAATGCTGATGTTTTTACGTTTTTTTTCCCCTGAAAGCTCAAACATATTCCATTCTGGGATTATACAAATTACACTTAACTACTGAATATTTAAGGTTTTTATAATTGCTCTTGAACTAATTCTGTTAGCTTATATATTAGAAGCATTTTAGCCACCACAAATTCTTAAGTTTAGATGTTTCTTCTCCTTAAAGAAAGGGCCGAAGGTTTACCCCAGTTCAAGGTTTGAAAGCATCAAAAGAAATGGACATGAAATTTTTTTTAATTGCTCAAAAAATTATACCCAAAGAAGACTCACGTTTTGCAGATCTTTCATGCTACCCTCTCTATTTCTAATCCATAGACTGGAGTCTCACCTAAATGAGAAAATTCTTACAAGGATTTTCAGAGTCATGGATGCATAAAATGCCCTTTAGGGAAGCTAGGCAGTCCCTAGACAGGCTTCTGTTCTTACTTCCAAGAGAATGAAACAAACCATTTTTCAGGGCTCACCATAGAGAAGGAAGTTCATACAGAAAGAGAGGGATACATGCATTATGAAGAAAAAGTCCTGGATGACGTGGTGTTTGTGTTGAGAAGAAAACAAGGCATCTAAGAACAACAATAGCTTCAGGGCATTTAGACACCTTGGCAAATGTCTCTAAGAGGTACAGCTCAGCAGTGGGCTTGGGAAGCCCAAAGAAAGAGTATTTCTGGAGACCAAGAAAGGCTTCTTGGAGGAAATTGTGTTTGAGCTGGGATTCAGGTAGAAGAGTTTGTTGTTACAGGCAGAAATACTCATGTAAGCAAATAACACAATGGGAGAAACCCTAGAAGCACCCAGGGACCAGAGGGAGGTTATATGATGGTGAGTGAAGTTTGACATCACTGCAAAGTAGATCTGGACCAGATATTTAAGGCACGACCCTTAACTTAAGGTATTTAGGCTTAGCTTTGTAACCAGTGAGCAGCTCTGGAAGGTCTGAGGGCTGTCTGAGCATAAATACAACATGATTTAGAAACAAGAATCAAGTAATGCTGGAGAAGTAGTTGGTTTGATGGAGAGACTTTTGAGCAGGCATTGCAATCATGTATCCTTCAGGCAGTATTGAGGGTCTCAGGTGGGACAGTGCAAGTGCAGATAAGGAAGGATGCAGAGAGCACTGTGAAGTTAGAACAGCAGGAGTAGAGGGGAGGAAGAAGGGTGAGGAACAACAATGAGCTGGCCGGAACGCTGGAGGTGCCATCAATAGAAACACAGAAACCACAGAAAGGTAGAGGTGGAGGTGAATATGGAAATGGCACATCCTAGGTGGTGGGGTGTGAGGGTCAGTGGCTCCATGGCTCACCAGGAAGAGCTTTGCATGTGGTCTGCAGGGAAACCCACGTGTGTCAGATGGAAGTGAGCAAACAAGCAGGGGGAAGTAGGCAGCGAGAGACACCTCCAGGGGCTACCTTGATTGGGGTGCTCAGGAGTGAGAGAAGGAAACACAAACCTAAAATAACCAAGTGTGGCCCATAACCATGGTCATGGTCTAGAGAGGGAGGTGTCAGGTAAAGGAGCTTTGGAGTGCAGGACATCGATGTGGTGGGCAAGGTTCTGGAAGACCACGCTGCTGCTGAAGAACTGGGGGCCAAGGACTCCCCAGCAGTGAACACATCTCTGTGTGCATGCAGGACCTCCACAGGGACTTGGGCCCATGGCTGGAATGGCATCTGTAAACTCAGAAAACAGAGTCTGGCAGGATGACAGGAGGAAGACCAGGCAACCAAAGTGCAATGAGAATGAGAATCTATAAAGAAAAATCGAGAGCAGGGAGTCATGAGTAAATCTACCTGAAAACAGTGAGTGACACAGAGTGAAAGTGTGCACAGCTGACCCCGTCTAGCCAGGTGGGATCAGCTCAGCTGTCCTACTAACCCTCCTGCTCTCCTTAGCTCAGTCCTTAAAAGACCACCACTGGTCTCTGACATGCACACACCCATAGAGTCTATGAATCATCTCCATCAACCAATGATCTACCTTTCGGAGGACCGTGCCATCGTCCCTTCAGAAACATCAGGCTGGTGGTTTCCATTTCTCTGGATTGCCTGGGACGTTGCAGACCCATCGGTGGAGGATGAGGGTGACGGCAGGCTCTCTCACAACACTAAACTGACCTAATCCACCCATGCTTGGAAAGTCTCCTTTGCTGTGGCAGTATAGAGAAAAACTTTTCTTTCACAGAAGAGAGAAAACCAGGTTTCTTTTTTACGTTCTTTAAGATTTCATTTATTTATTTGAGAGTGAGCATGAGTGGGAGGGAAGGGCAGAGGGAGAGGGAGAAGCAGACTCCTCGTTGAACAGGGAGCCTGATGTGGGGCTCGATCCCAGGACCCTGAAATCATGACCTGAGCCAAAGGCAGACGCTTCACTGACTGAGCCATCCAGGCGCCCCTGGTGTATTCTTTATTTTATTTTTTATAAGATTTTATTTATTTATTCATGAGAGACACAGAGAAGTCAGAGACACAGGCAGAGGGAGAAGCAGGCTCCCTGTGGGGAGCCCGATGAGGGACTCGATCTCAGGACCCTGGGATCACGCCCTGAGCCAAAGGCAGACACTCAACCACTGAGCCGCCCACGTGCCCCTATTCTTTATTTTTAAGGAATTAAAAAAATGAGAAGAGGAAGTTGGAAAGCAAAAGCCTTTGTGGTGTCACTAATCCTTAAATATGGCAGCAATATTCTCCAATCAAGCAGGTTAACAGAAAAACCTGGACCTCCTTCAAAAGAATGAATCCTCTCCATAGAGCATACCCAGGGACAAAACAGGGGTTAATCTAACTAAGGCTTTAACGAAAGGCCCCTGATTATTAATCCTCCATTGCTACTCGGCTCATAAATTGTGGGATCTTTCATTCTCATGCCTCCTAATAGGCATGGGAGGAGCCCAACTGACATAGGAAGATTGTAGCACGGCATAATAAAAATCACCAAGTGGCATTTTTAAACACCTACATATGGTTATGGTGCTCTCCTAAGCACAACCAGCGCTGGAGGAGGGGTCTTTTTAATGTTCGCTTCGCCGTGTGTGAAGGAATTTCTCCTAACTCATCCAGCCTGGTCCAGTCACAGAGGCTTTAGCAGAGATCCCAGGACTCTGACAGTGTGAGGACCACAGACATCCAACCCAGGAACGCCAGCAGAGAAGGAGGAGGGGAAGGGAGGCTAGAAAGCTGGAAAATGCTGGAGACCATCACCCAGCAAACCTTGTGTGCCCTCATCTGACCCTGGGCCTGGCCTCAGCAGTGGACTTCACATCGGAACGGGACAGGCCTGGCTTAACACACCATAACACACCATGTGGCCTAAGTTTTCAAAAAGAATTTTTGGGAGATGCGCTAAACATCATCAGGCAAACATCTCAGTATAATTTCTAGTTGTTTGGAATGAACTTTCTGAAATTTCTGGTCACCTTTGTTCTGGTCTTACACTCCATTTGATTCACAAAGCTCTCGGAATTAAAACCCCATTTCCCATTGTTAATCCACAGAGAACCGTGCCCAAGGATTCTTTAAGAAACACCCATCTTTTCCCAGTGAATGCTGTTTATTATCTCACCATGCAAGGTCACATCTTGTCATGTCACTTCGGCCTCCTGGCAATCCTGCCCAAACTGTAGGAATGAAAACTCAGGCCCAGAGAGGTTAGGTGAGCTGTCCAAGGTTAGGTGAGCTGCTCAGGGGTGGAATTCTATCACCTTCACCTGGCCTCTGGGTCATCACATTCTTTCCCAGGACTGCAGACATATACAAAGAGGCAGAAAAGCAATACCAGATCCCAGACATGTCTTGGCATAAACTCCAAGCTCTTTGGAAAACTGGAAAATTATATCTTTTTTTTTTTTTTTTTTGGCTCTTAGTCATGATTTTTTTTAAAGCTACTCTCATTTTATAGTTTGACCATCCCCAAAAGAATTCCAGCAAAATAAGTCAAATGAACTGCAGTTTGAAGGAACAAACAGTACTAATGGTCACCCATGAAGGGACACAGGAGCAAACTCATTTAAGAGCAGATAATATTGCTGCTTAAGGCTATTTTTTTTTTTTACTTTATCTGTACACTATTTTTTAAGTTAAATTTGATTAATTAACATATAGTGTATTATTAGTTTCAGAGGTAGAGGTCAGTGATTCATTAGTTGTACATAACACCCAGCACTCATCCCATCACATGCTCTACTTAATGCCTGTCACCCAGTTACCCCATCCCCCTCCAGTGACCATCAGCTTGTTCCCCAGAGTCAAGAATCTCTTATGGTTTGTCTCCCTCTCTGATTGTATCTGGTTTTATTTTTCCCTCCCTTCCCTTATGATCCTCTGTTTTCTTAAATTCCACAGATGAGTGAGATCATATGATAATTGTTTTTCTCTCATTGACTTATTTCAGTCAGCATAATACCCTCTATTCCATCCACGTCATTGCAAATGGCAAGATTTCATTTCTTTAATGACTGAGTACTATTCTATTGTATATATAGACCACATCTTATTTATCCATTCATCTGTCAGTGGACGTCTGGGCTCTTTCCATAGTTTGGTTATTATGGACATGGCTGCTATAAACATTGGGGTTCAGGTCACTACATTTGTATCTTTGGGGTAAATTCCTAGAAGTGTAGTGGTGGGTCATAGGGTAGTTCTATTTTCATCTTTTTGAGAAACCTACAAGTGGCTGTACCAGCTTGTATTCCTACCAAGTTTATGAGGATTCCCCTTTCTCCACATCCTCGCCAACATCTGTCATTTTCTGACTTATTAATTTTAGCCATTCTATTGGTCATGACTTTTAACTTCCTGTTGTCTTCTCCACAAAAAAAGAATTACCGTGTTTTTGTATTAGTGACCTGATTTGCCTATGATCTTCAAGAAAACATGATTTAGTCTTTCCTTCCTCTAAACCTACTTGGCAGAGAGCAACTTCATCCTTTTTCAACACCGATCCCAACTGTCACAGATGGGACCATGTGTTTCACTGAATTGGGTCTAGTCCCTTCTACCAACACAACTACCATCATCTTTCAGCAGTTCAAGTTTTGAGCATCTATGGGAAATTAAGGATTAATTTTTAGTTTTTTCTTTTCTCTGAGTCACCAACTCTGGAAAGGAAAGATTGAGAATCCTAGATATTATCCTGCATATATGTGCTTCTATCAGCGGTCACAACTTAGGATCTACAGCACTCTTTCTCTTTCTCAGGACACCATCTGCCATCTGTCCTTGCTCTTTGCTTGTCTGTAGCATCGATGTGACTCTGCTTACCATGGTTCATTCTTTTCTGGTTGATGAGACTTGTCTTCCAAGTAGATGAGAAAACCTGATGAAGGCAAGACCATGTTGCTTGTTTTTGTGCCAAACCACACCCCTGAGCTATTGAGCTTTTGATTTTTATTTAATATACATATTCACTGTTCATTTAATAACAAATACTTTCTTAGGCACCTGCTGCATGTCTAGCATAGTAAGCACTTTCCTGGGCACTTTTTCTCAGCAGCTGACGCTATTCTATGTTCATCATAAGCTTCTACAGGCCAAGACTGTGTGTGAATGTGTCTTTGGCAGGTGCCTTGAAGAAATGTATATTTATGTATATGTATTTATTATGGAGATGATGTAGCAAACATTTTGGGTACACATTAGATCCCATTTTCTATGAAATCCACGTGAAAATTTACATGAGGTTTTACAAGAACTCCAAGAAGCCACCATGTGCATCTAATGGTTACCATTCCCTCCCTGAGTCTTGGCACTCAGGCTTTCTCCTAATATG
Source organism: Vulpes vulpes (assembly GCF_048418805.1). Lineage (NCBI taxonomy): Eukaryota > Metazoa > Chordata > Mammalia > Carnivora > Canidae > Vulpes > Vulpes vulpes. The sequence goes on along the minus strand of NC_132784.1, from coordinate 55,067,187 downwards.
ATGGGTCTAAAGCAATCTCGCTCATTCAGCCTAGCACCTCACAGCTCCGTGTGTTTCTTCTTCCATTAGAACCTCTCTCAGTTTAAGTTAAATGAACACCCCAGAAAGCCTACATTTGAAATTCAGTGAACAAAATGTTGGACTCCTATGGAGTGTTTCATTAGGCTAAGGAGAACACTCAAAAGTCTGATGTGGGAAAATGTTTATGCACTGCCTAGAGCCAAAGAAGAATACTAGATTATTCGTTTTCATTAAAGTATATATTGCAGTATTTATTTTTATTCAGGAAGAAGTTCACAAAAGCATTGCCATCACACCCAAAGCTTGTGTTCTGGAGACATTTTCACATGGCATCAGTGGGTCAGAGAACAGGTTGATAAACCTCAGAACTCTATGTGTTTGGGAAGTGCTATGGTCTGAATGTGTGTGTCCCCTAAAATTCCTATGTTAAATCCTAACAATGGATATGATGGGATCTGGAGGTGGGGCCTTCAGGAGGCCATTCAGTCATAAGGGATCCCCTCAGGAATGGTATTCTTGGCTTATAAAAGAGGCTCCAAGAGATCCCTCAACCCTTCTACCATGTGACACCATGAGAAGTCAAAGTCACCCTTTTCAAAGAAGGCTGTGACCAGAACCCCATAAGACTGGCACCCTGATCTCAGACTTACAGTTTCCTGAACCATGAGAAATAAAGTTGGATTGTTTATAAGCCACCCAGGCTAAGTTGCTCTGTTACTGCAACCCAGACACACTAAGACAAGAAAATTCTATCACTTTCATAAAATGATACCCAGATCCTCTGAGGCTGGCAACAAAGAGGAAAACGCCACAGGAATGGGGCACCAGATGCTGTGACATCAGCTCTTATATCCTCAGAGTCAGATCAGGAAGCTGTCCCACTGGTCGCTGCTGCGGCCACCGCACAGACTAGCAAGTGCACACAGCTCCTGACTGCCCACAGCTGAGAGCAGCCGAGAGCAGCTGGGGCATTTGAACAGGACTCTGCAGCAAGGGCTGGGTAGCCAGAGGGAAATAAACACAAAGGAAGCATCCATGGAGGTGAACGGGTCACCACATTTAGTGTCTGGGCCTTAAGATTGGCTCATGACACAGATGTCTGCCAGCCAACCCCCACCCCAGAGCCCTCCTGGGCCCCTGCCTTCTGGACTGCCCCTCTTGCATGTCCAACTCTGCAGAGCCCAACCGAGATGCCATCCGGGGGCAGCTGTCACATCTACAGGATCAACCGACTTGGAGGAGCTCAAGCTGTATCCTGAAAGAAAGTTTCTTCTTCATTACAGGGCAGAGTCAAAGTTGCAACAGATTTCTACCTTTATTGCCCACATTCATCAACGAACAGCCTATGTGCTGGCTACAGACCACCCTATGGGCAACCTATTGGCAGAGGTGACGAGGGTGACAAATAGTTTCTGGCAGGGAAGCTTATGGCCAGCGAGCTATCAGTTAAGATTGAAGTCCCAAGACAAAATTTCTGCAAAGTCCCCTCTCTATCTGGTTCACTGCAAAAAGAGCAGGTGCCTGCTCCATGCTCCTACAGCACAAGGGCTTCGTGCAGAGTTTCTGAGCAGGGAAAGATCTGAAGGTCGCCAGCAGCCTCCTCTCCTTCCTCCGTCTTGCCCTCCATTCCTTTCCCTCGTCACATCATAAAGGTAAAGACCTAAAGTGCTCGGGTCCCAAACTAAGTGTAGCTGGTCCTCATACGAGGGTGAAGGGAACTGAAGTCCCTGTCACACCACAAACTTCATCAGCCAACATCTGAGCGAGTGGAAGCTGGCGGAGCATGCATGACCCCTAAAGCTCACTAGTTTAGGGTCCAGGCCGCAGAAGGTGGGGAAGGGTCGATGATCAGGGACAGGCTCAAGGTGGCACCTCACATCACATGCCAAGATGCACCAGCTCAGCCAGGTGTTACAGGAGGCGAAGACCCTGAGCTGAAGGAGGCAGCACCCCTCATTCGGGGGCTCAGAGGCACGTGCCTGTGTGTGTCCTTCCTTCCCACACTCCTCACTTCTCCCATCGTTCTTCAAGTCTGAGGTCACCCTGAGGACAAAGAGACTCGCTTAGATCAGGAACCTACTGAATCAGCTGAGTGATGAGCCTGGGCAAAGTTTCCGAGGCAAAGGAGCTCATCTTCAGAGCCTTTCTTCTGTTTTCATCAGCTGCTTCCTACCCTTGTGCTAAGCATTTTCAGGTAGCATCATCAGTCTTTTCATAAGAAAGCCAGTTGATAAACTAATTCACACTCAGGTGGGCTGTTGAAGCACAAAATGCTGGCAAGTAAAACAACACTTAATAATAAATCAGAGGACGGTGAAGCTTGGCAGCCAGTGGGAACATGTTTGGTGTATGCACAGACCCCATCCCTTCACGGATCATGTAGCATAGACACCAGTCATCACAGTGCCTCGAAAGCCAATCCTGGGTGTGAAACTAGTGTGAACTCTGTCCTATAACATTCCAAGCAGGAGAACAGGACTTCCTATTTTTTGTCTTCTGACCAGCGCTCACTGGTTCAAGAACCATTTTTCTGATCAGAACTTCACATTCAGAGGTAGCCCGGGGGGCTCAGTGGTTTAGCGCCGCCTTCAGCTCAGGGCCTGATCCTGGAGACCCGGGACCGAATCCCACGTCAGGCTCCCTGCATGGAGCTTGCTTCTCCCTCTGCCTGTGTCTCTGCTTCTCTCTCTCTCTGTGTCTTTCATGAATAAATAAATGTCTTTCATGAATAAATAAATAAATAAATAAATAAAATATTTATAAAAAAGAACTTCACATTTAATTCCTTGTTAAAAACCATGTTTCTGGAAGGTGTTACCGGATGTTTAGTATCTTGTGTCTCCAGATAGTAATTGGGTCCACAATGAGTCCAAATGTCTCTAGATGGACTCGATGACATATATTTCAACAATAATTAAGTCACCAATCCCGCCTTCTTATAACTATAATAAAAATGTCAGCTGTGTTAAGAAATCCCATCGTTTTCCTTTTGGTCAGCACTTGACTGTCTCAAGGCTGGGGGCCAATTAGCAACAGGTGGACTATTAAAATGAAAATGGGATGAGCACTGGGTGTTATGCTATATGTTGGCAAATCGAACTCCAATTTTAAAAATTAATAAATAAAAAAAGAAGAAAATGAAAGGCAGCCCAGGTGGGTCCATCCCTGAGACGAGGTGGCTGAGGACATACCATGCAGTTGCCCCCAGCTGCAGTCATTCTGGCCCTAAGGACGAGTGCTTCCCACTCAGGAGAAGCTAGACTCTAAATTAGTCATGATGCCCTAGTCCCACCTCCCCGTGCAGGTGGACACAGGGGTGGGGGCCTCTCTCAAATGACTGATAAGATACATCAGCTTCATCTAGTTAATAGCAGGTAATAGTGAGTCCTCTTTTCCATATCTTGGTGCCCCTAATAACACCGAGGAAGTGATATCCCTCCCTGTGCACATAACCTGCTACCAGTGAGAGCCATCAGCCACATGAAGAATAAAATCCCATATTAACTATTTTCTCATTCATCAGTTCCTTTTAAGAAAATCATTTTCTGCTATAAACATCGGGGTGCTGGGGTCCCGGCGTTTCATTGCATCTGTATCTTTGGGGTAAATCCCCAGCAGTGCAATTGCTGGGTCGTAGGGCAGGTCTATTTTTAACTCTTTGAGGAACCTCCACACAGTTTTCCAGAGTGACTGCACCAGGTCACATTCCCACCAACAGTGTAAGAGGGTTCCCCTTTCTCCGCATCCTCTCCAACATTTGTGGTTTCCTGCCTTGTTAATTTTCCCCATTCTCACTGGTGTGAGGTGGGATCTCATTGTGGTTTTGATTTGTATTTCCCTGATGGCAAGTGATGCAGAGCATTTTCTCATGTGCATGTTGGCCATGTCTATGTCTTCCTCTGTGAGATTTCTGTTCATGTCTTTTGCCCATTTCATGATTGGATTGTTTGTTTCTTTGGTGTTGAGTTTAATAAGTTCTTTATACCAATGGCCACAATAGCCAAACTGTGGAAGGAGCCTCGGTGTCCATCGAAAGATGAATGGATAAAGAAGATGTGGTTTATGTATACAATGGAATATTACTCAGCCATTAGAAACGACAAATACCCACCATCTGCTTCGACGTGGATGGAACTGGAGGGTATTATGCTGAGTGAAATAAGTCAATCGGAGAAGGACAAACATTATATGGTCTCATTCATTTGGGGAATATAAATAATAGTGAAAGGGAATAGAAGGGAAGGGAGAAGAAATGGGTAGGAAATATCAGAAAGGGAGACAGAACATGAAGACTCCTAACCTTGGGAAACGAACTAGGGGTGGTGGAAGGGGAGGAGGGCGGGGGGTGGGGGTGAATGGGTGACGGGCACTGAGGGGGGGGCACTCGACGGGATGAGCACTTGGTGTTATTCTGTATGTTGGCAAATTGAATAAAAAATAAAGTTATTATTTAAAAAAATCATTTTCTTTAATTTTCCCACTTCTCGAAAATGTATGAAAAATTCCTCAGCGAGAGAAAGAGAATAGTTAGGGAAAGCTGCTTCTGAAGCCATATCCTACACTTTCTGTTTGTTTCTTTTTCTCTTTCCACTAAATGAAACTTTGCTCTGGGCTCCTGCAGCTCCAACGTTGGCCATTTCCCCAACCAGGTCAACTGCCACCAGTAGAATGCTCTCGTTACCAATCTTCCAACCTATTGTTGGTCAATGTGGTTTCTTAGGACACCTAAGTTTGGGATAAAATTCACAAAGCTTCTTATATGTGAGTTGTTACTTCTGCCAAACTGATGACACGTGGTAGAATCGGGGACACTTTTCCCAGAACATTGGCAAAAATATTTTTGAAAACTAAAAAATTCAGTCAGTGATCTATATGCTGAAATCCTGTGGGAGCATGAGAGCCAGATGGATCACAGCTCTCTTTGATAACTCACTTAGGCCTTGACTGACTCTACTGTAAAGGGATAAGAAACCTGAGAAACAATGTGATGCTGTGCCCTCAACGTCATACGGAGTTCGTCCCATAGAACTGTCGGTAAACCTGCCTCTTGACACTGACACGTAAAAAACCCTGAACATTGGGTCCCTGCTATCTCAGGTGCATTACCTTTTCCTCACCTATTTTATGACTCAATAAAAAGTGATCCTATTTTTACTTTTTTTTTCTTCTGAAGCATGACTTTAAATATATCAACTTCTTATGTATTTGAACAAAAAGTTGCTTATACCACAAAGCTGTAAAGCCACACTTAAACAGCAACCGTAATTATTTCCTTTTGCGAGTTTTGAAAATGAACACCACATTCGTGTTTCTTCACATTCGCAGTCCTTTCCCATAGGAGCGTGGCTGTGGGGGAGTCAGGAGAACACAGGCAGTCTCTGGAGATCAGAAACGGATAAATGTAGCATCTGCACACCTTTCGAAAGAGGGTAAAGGATAATCTTAGCAATTTCAAAAAACAATTCTAGAACATTCATCAAGCAATTTGCAACCGCCTAGTAGAGTAGGGATACTGAGCTACCAAATCATTTTGTAAAAGGGGAATTGGGCCAGAAGAAGTTAATATCCTTGGTAGCAGTAGATGCTGGAGCATGAGGCCATGTGGATGAGCAGAATGGACTATGGGGCCTGCAGTGGCCTCCCTCTATCGAGCTCTCCTCCAGGCAGCCAGCACATCCTCCACGAGGGCCCACAGAGGTCTAATTGCCTCTCAGAGCCAGTGACATGGGACCTTCTAATAGGTAAACCATTTCATAATGAGTCCCTCCTGGTCCTTTTGTAAATAAGTCTCTTGGGAAGAAGGCCAAGAAACCTCAGCCCTTCTCTGAGTTTATTTCTAGAGTGATTACTGTCGTGTGTAATTAAGGTCTCTGAGTATCAGCTAGGTGCACAGGTAGCTGGAAATGTTTTCAGAGGTTTAGTGTCAAACTTATGGAGTGGGGAGGCAACATCAATTTTATTTTTTCTTCCACAGATAAAAAGTCCTCCCTCTCCCTCCTCCCACAGCCAGGCTTTTGGGGTTTTTCAATGCACCTAGCTTCACTCAAAAACAAACCAACGACAAACAAACAAACACCACAGCAACACTCTATCATAGGGGCCTCCACATTTCAGCTACCAGCAGCGAGAACCGAGCCAAGTCTCCCTTATTTCTTTGGCTCTGGAGATGTTCGAAACAAACAAACAAATGAAAAAATAAAAGTCCTATTACCAACACCCTAGAAATAAGATTTCAACTCCATTGGAAATTGAATTTCTTCCATATTCAATCAATATTTAATAAAGAGAGAAAAAGATCTCATTACCAAGACCCTCTTGTTTCTCCATAAGTCATCAATGTGAGATTCCAGAATTTCAGGGAGCTGAGTTCTTAATTGGAACATTACATACTCTCTCTGCAGACAGTGAGCATGCACCCTTCCCCAGGACACACCTCAGCCAGACCTCCTCCTGGTCTGCATAGGGATTTCGGTGGAGGGTGGGCCTGGGGGGCACCAGGGAAAGGGAGGGACAGCCAAGCTAAGCCCTGAGTGCCAGGTTCATGGAGAGCTGAATGAGTATGGGGCAGATCCTCGAGTTTTCTTTTCAGGTAGAGTATTGCTAACTAGTCTGTACCAGTCATGGGCTTACTGTGGGGAGTTTATTCTACATCATCTGCATCCTCTCTTCCTTAGCAGCGCCTAATGAGTTGGAGGGATGGGAAAGTTGTTCCCAGCCAAGCCGATATCCTATGAGTTATAAATGACATTTCATCCTCATATGCAGATTTCCTGCACCGAAGTGAATTATTTACAAGGTAGAGCTTGTGGGTTCCAACAATCAGCAGCCTGAGATTTACACCCACACTCCAGTTTCTGCTCTCCTGCTGCGGGAATGTGAAGTTTCCCACTGCCCTGTAAGATCTGAAGATTTAACAGGAACAGGCACTCCCTTCTCTGGAAGCAGAAACCAGAACAGTAAATGAAGCCATTCCAAGACTGGCTTCTTCCCCTCTCCGAAGAGGATGCTATCTGCGTGGAAACGCAAATGAGGTGCATGAAGGAGAACTTAAATTCTGGGAGACCTTTCTGCCCCATTAGGAGTGATTTGGTAACCTGGAGTTTCACTTAATTAGTATAATAATTTCCCCCAGAATATGTGAGAATCTGAAGTCTCTCTTAACAAAAGCACTGCAATGAGCTCTACCTTCTGGGGAACAGGCAGGGGTTGGGTTGACAGGCCTCCCAACCTCCAATAAGGATGCTAGAAATACGCGGGTCCCGAACCAGACAAATCCACCCATGGGACTAAAAGATAGCTCCAAAATCAATTTGAGGATATTTACGTCTGCAATCTATGATCAAGGTGGCCCTTCCAATTAGTGCAGAAAGAGTTTTGTAAAAATACTTAGGCTGGAAACAATTGACTACCCACTTGGAAAAAAATTAACACCCCTATTTTATACCACAAACAAAAATATATTCTTGTTAAATCAAAGGCCTAAATGTAAAAAGTAAGAACCAAAGGAGCATTGAAAGAAAAGATAGGAGAATATTTGTGTGATCTCACAATGCGAGTAAACAAAATGAAACAAATGGATAACATGACCTATAACCTTTTTCCCCAATGAAAACCAGACTGAACAAAATTAAAAGACAAGTGACAGACCGTGGAGGGGAAGCGTTGACATCTAAGTATTACTATCTCATATTCAAGTAAATCCAGCAGATCAAAGAGAAATGACCAGTCCCTCAAAGGGACAAGGAGTACATGCAGGCGGGAATTCGTACGAGCAGTAAATGTCTACGAGAAGATGCTCAAACACATTTCTGATTAAGGGATGTGGAAGTGACAATAAAATACTCTTTTCTGAAGTCAGATTGTACAGTTGTAAATATATTGCCAGCACCTACTGCTACCAAGGATAGGATGAAATAGGCATTGTCCTAATTTCTGGCAGGAACAACCAGCTGGTAAAAACTTTTGAGGGTCAATTTAGCATTATCTGGTAAAACATGACATTTGCATGCCCTTTGACCAGAGAATCTCACTTTGATGATTCCATCAGAAAATAAAAAATAAAAATATAAAGGAGCATGCACAAGGATGCTGATCGAGTACTGTTTGTCATAGGGAACATTGCCCACTCCCCAAATATCTACCAGTAAGAGAATGGCTTAATGAATTATGAAAGATTCATAAAATGGAATGTCATATCTCCATTAAAATCTGCAAACAACCACGTTTCCATCAATAGGGACATGGTTACGGAAATGTGGAGTCATCATTACACTGGTGATTATGCGTGGAAGTTGGCTTAGGATTTCAAACCATTAAGATGCCACATTTGTATACATCGAATGCCATGGGCTCCTCATCTTCCTGTTCTAACTGCCTTCAAAAACAGGAACTGGATGACAGCAAGAAGCCACTTGGCTGTCTTAGTGCTGAGGGGTTGCACATGAGGCCGGTGAGCTAGAGGTTCTCCATCCCCACCACTTGTAAGGCAACCCAACAAATTCTCATCACCCATTTCTGTCCCCCAAAAGTTTGCCACCCCCCCAGCCCCAGTGGGGACTTGGGTTGTCTTCTCTTGACCTCTGTCTCCAGGGCCCCCTTCTTCTCCTTTTTCTCTCTGATTGAAGAGAAGAAGCACCAGGGGACAGCAGACATATCAAAGCATGTTGTCAGAAAAGGCCCCCCACCTGAGGCCCCAGCATAGACCATGGCTACAGCAAGTGCCCAGCCAATAAAGGCTTATTCAATAAATAGAAAAAAATAACTCAGTATTGATAAAAATACTTTTTGAGACCGAGGCACATTGTGTGTATCTTCTCATTGCTAGAAAATTGTCATTGTTTGGTAATAAATTTTATTTCTATAATCAGTACTAACCTTGAACCCATCCGGGAATAAATGCAGATAGACATACTAGATAATCTCATGGAGTGTGTGTGTGTGTGTGTGTGAGAGAGAGAGAGAGAGAGAGAGAGAGAGAAAGGAAGAGAGGAGAGACTCTAAGAAGCTACCCTTAGCAGATTTCAGGCAGGAATTTAATTCTTTGCAAAATAATTTTTTTTCCTAAAGGAAATAGTCTGCAGACTACAGCACTTGTTTGAATATCTATGTGTTGAATTAATTTCATTAATTCGTTAAATGTATTTTAAGTGCCTACAATTTACCCGTCCCCGTTCTACATAATGTGGATGCTGTAATGCAAGTGTTGGAAGATAGGACCAAGGAAAAGGAGGAATCCTAAATCAAGAAATGACCTTATACAAAGATCCTGAAACCAGAGGGAGCCTGGCATATTCTAGAAACTGTGGAGTGTGCTCTGTTCAAGCTGGCTGGAATGTAGATCGCAAAGCAGGGGTGGGGCAGTGGAGGAGGAAGGAGGCAAGAGATGCTGAGGAATGAGTTTGGAAGGGTAAACACATCACACCACACCATAAATGGCCTTATGTGTCTGGCCTCATTATGAGAGCACTGGGGAGATATTGAAGGGTTTTAAATACCTGAGTCACAGTGGATCCCTACTCTGAATCCCTGCTCTATGAGAAGTTTCGGGAGCAACTCACGGGGTCATTGGAAGGGCAAGATCAGAGGCAGGCTGATAGCCCTGTGTCTTCTCTAACTAACACACAACTCAGAAAGCATCGGTGAGAATAGGGTAGTTTCAGAGAAGACCATCAGCAGAGATAAAAGCAGAATCGAAGGTATTCTGAGTTTGCAGTGGCAGGACCTGGGGATGGATTGGGTTTGGTGCAAAGAGAGAAGTCTGGACAAACAAGTGTCTCGCACTGGTTGGGATTTTGGAGGCGAAGGTGAGAGTTGAGGGAGAATTTCAAAGACAAGTCTGCTTGGTTCCATCTCATACTTCCTGGATGCAAGGTGCCCGAGGGACATGTCACTAGGCAGAGTGGCCAAATAGTGCCAACTGGAGCCCAGGCATCACCAGTTACCAGTCCTAGCATGTCCCGGCATCCAGACAGGAGGAGGCCTAGGAGGGAGAGAACGGAGAGGCTATCTCTTAACCAGAAAGTTTATGGATTTGGTGAGTGATATGGACTGAGTATGTGTCTTCCCAAATTCATATGTTGAAACCCTAGCCCCCGATGTGATGGTGTCTGAAGATGGGGCCTTTGGGAGATGACTGGATTTAGATGAATTCTTAAAGTGGACACCACGATGAGGTTAGTGCCCCTATTACAGGGGACATAGACCAGAGCTCGCTCCCTCTCTCCCCCCCATCTGTCTTCCCACCCCACTCCAGCCTCCTCTCCCCACCCCCCACCTCCCTCTGCCACGTGAGGACACAGCTAGAAGGTAGTGGTCTACAAGCCAAGAAATGGATCTCACCAGGAACCGAATCTGCCAGCACTTCGATTTTGGGCTTCCAGCCGCCAGAACTGTGAGAAATGTCTGTTGTGTAAGCGTCCCAGTCTGTGGTGTTTGGTTAGAGCGGTCCTAGCCAACTAAGACAGTTAGACTGCCCTGGATTTGAAGAACAGTGGGGATTTGAATAAAAGTAGAAGCAAGAGGACATTCTGGGTAGAAGGCACAGCAAAAAAAAAAAAAAAAAAAAAAAAAAAAAAAAAACTTTTTTCGGGAACAGGTATCAACCAGGAATCTGCCAAGTGTGTTGGGTGAGACATTTCCGGGGGTTCCTGAGACCCGGCCTTCAGAGTGTGGCCTTTGGGGGCCATGGGCATCTCTGTCACTGTCACTGGGGAACCAGCTTTGTGGCCCACGGGAGCCAGGACGGTCTGTTGACATCGAATGTGAGAGCAGCGTGAGGGCCCGTATGTCCGGGTGCAAGGTTACTTCCAAACCCTGGTGCCCTCTCACATGATGGTCACCACACTAACATTGCCACCCGATTCCCAGCAGAGTCCAATATCAGACCAGCAGTCTTCCCACAAACCAAGCAGATCCTGCCAGAAAAAGCAGCAGGCGGCAAAATATTCTTAGTATGTGCTGCGGGGATTCCCTTTCCTTCAAAACCCAGTTGAAGGCTGGCAAATAGAAATCTTGCTCGACTTAGGTTTTACATAGTAATTTGCTATTTTATTTAAGGGCTTACTTTTAATTTGCAAGTGCTTTCTCTCCCTTCCTTCCTTTTTATAGCGGAGTTGCCTGCACTCAGCTATTGCAGGGACTCAGAATAAGGACACCGAGAAGCCTTCTAAGCACTGTTTGTTTTCAGATGTACTTCCCTCTCTTGGGGGATTTGGGCTTCCCGCGTCGGAGGTGAGAGAGACAGAGCAGTGTTGAAACTGGAACCTCAGAAGGCCTTGGGGACCAGGGTCATTGGGAAACTCAGATGCTCTGGTGTCCGAGCTCTATGCCAAAAACCAGTCACTCAGCTGTGAGCAGCGGGACAAGTGTAATGATTCGATTTCTTATAGCCACTGTCACCTTCATCTATATATTTGCTGGTGATTTATTAATATCAGTTTCACTTGTCTCAGTCTGCAGGAGACCTTGTATTGTTGAATTTCTTCTACAGAGTAGAGAGAAATGAAGGGAGCAGATGGGATTATGACTTATTTTCCAGAGTTGAATTTATAAAAAGATCTTTTGTCAGACATTGCACAGCAGTTTGTGGGATGAAATTAATCCTATGAATAAAATTGCTAACCTCACCTAAAATAGGTGCTTTATTTAAAGAAGGATCGATGAGCCTTGCTAAATATTATTTTTAGTGTTGATAAAAGCTTTTCATGATCTCAAGCTGCAAACACGGGATGAATGGACAGTTCCAGAAGTGGCTGCCACAGGCTAGAGCCAGTTCACAATGTCACCTTTGACATCGGTGAGGCAAAGCCGGGCACAAGGCCTCAGTTCCTCTATGTCAAGCATGGAGTGAGAAATGTGTGTCTTCACTGCTTGTGAATCTTAAATTGGGATGCATCACATGGTGTCAACTCCCCAGGATCATCATTGGTGACTTAATCAGCAAGATGTTTTGCTGTGTAACAAAAATCACCCTTGAGGCTGAACAGCCACACCCCTGGGTTGTTTGTTCCCTACCCAGTGGTCTCATGAGTTCTGATTTTAAAGGAGCGTTGCCTGGTCTATTGTTTTGGTGTTGGTTCTTTGTGATGGTTCATAAATATTGACTTTGAGTTGTAGTTCCTCCTACAGGACAGGGAAAGGCTGCAAGAAACAGTCCATTAGACATCACTATTTCTGTGGCCTTTGGTCTCAGGGTCTGGCCTTGTCAGAGAATGATTCCAAGACTCCTTGCTATCCTGAACTTGAAATTCCTGCTATCATCAAACAGTGCTAACTCTTGTGAGAAAATCCAACACCTCAAAAATAAACAAATAAACAAAAATAAAAAACAAAACAAAAATCTAGAAAGCTTTTTAAAAATATTTTATTTATTTATTCATGGGAGACACAGAGAGAGAGGCAGAAACATAGGCAGAAGGAGAAGCAGGCTCCATGCAGGGAGCCTGACGTGGGACTCGATCCCAGGACCCTGGGATCACGCCCTGAGCTGAAGGCAGATGCTCAACCGCTGAGCCACCCAGGTGCCCTTGGAAAGTGCAAATTCAAAAACACATGCATTGGATAAAAAAATAAATATTCAATTTTCTTCAAACATTTTGATTAAATCACACACAAAAAGAAAATGTCTTTTTCCTCCCTTTTGTCTGTGTAACTCCTGTTAGAAGTCACTAGGCCGGCGAGAGAATTACCGTAAATAACACCCATCTTTCTCTACCAGTGAACGTCACACAGTGGATTTTCCCTTTCTACAACACAACGACATCCGACTGTATAGACATTAGCAAAAATGGTGGCTCACTTTTTACAAAGAGCCGCAAGGAGAGAAAGAGGAGCCTGTAACTTTCGCAGCAAGAGTGTCTGCTCTGCTCTTGAGCTTCGCTCCTCCGTGTTTCTGCTTGGGAACATTCTGGAGGAGAGTGGCAGAGGCCACCCGGCCCCGCGAAATCTGCCCTGTGAGTGAAACGTATCTGATGGTGCAAAGAACTTCATTAGGACATCAAGCCCGTAGTCATGTTTTCAATCGCTGCTGTAACTTCTTTCCTTGCAAGTGCTTTGCTGATTTCGGGACCACCTTAGGCTCCGCGCAGTACACAGCAACACAGTTTGAGACATTTCTGTGATGTTCTGTACTTCATATAGTTGCTAACAACCTGTCAAAGTCATCCTGACACCAAACTGAGAAGCTGATGGTTTGGGTAACATATTAGAGGAGATGAGAAAAAAAGATAGTCCTCATTACTGTAATAAAACCAGCAGAGACACACTGAGAATCAATTACTGATTTGTGACCTAATGAACTCACCCTCCGTCAAGTAGAGAACTGCACCGAGCCTCTTACATTATCAAATGATTTAGGATGGAGCGCTGTCTGAAGACGGGCGACAAGTCGAGGCGGGGCGGCTCCTTAAGTCGCAGCTGACTTAATTACCTTGTTCCCGAGAGCAGGGATCAAATTGAGCCACTTAAGGTGCTAACGCTCTGAGCCAGCTGGAAACGAAAAGGAAATAATTAACACCCACACGAGCTGCGTCTAAGGTTGTGACACCTCCTGACAGAGGCAAGGACACTCAAAGTTAAGGCAGTTCAACAAAGTCTGCGGCCAGCCCCCCTCGGCCGCCGGGGTGGCTTGTCCGGCGTGGTCGTGCTGGCCACGAACCCGAAGAGCCACCGGGGTGAGCAGGGTCCCGACGCCGGGGCAGGTGCCCCCGGGCCCCCGCGAGCCGCCTGCAGGGCTCTAGGTCAAGGCGGAGGGACGGGAGCGTGCCTGCCTATTCCGCAGCCTGCAAGCCCGAAACTTGGATTTAAAAAAGATTATAATGACGATTCTAATTAAACACACACAAAGTTCTCATTACTGATGAAGCAGTTTGTTTTGTCTTTCATCCCCTGGGGTCACGGTCACCTGCTGCTGTCTCACATCCAGCACAACCGTGAGACCATTGTCCACGATCACAGAGGTGAACTGCTAGCTCAGGGACAGGCACTCAGCACCATTCATTTTAAAGACTTACCTGTTTATTTGAGAGAAAGAGAGAGACAGAGACAGAGCATGCACGTGCAAGTGGGAGGGGGAGGGAGAGAGAATCTCAAGCAGACTCCTTGCTGAGTGCTGGGCCCTACCCTGAGATCATGACCTGAGCCGAAACCGAGCATCCAGGCCTTAACCAGCAGAGCCATCTGGGTGCCCCTCGGTACCATTGTTTTAAAAAAATTAAACTCTTGGGAGCCACTTCTTCAGTTCACTTGTCCCTGTAATGTCCTCCTCACGCACAGAGAGGTGGCCAGGACACCACACCCAGACGTGGCAGGCTCCTTTGCTGGCAGAGAAGGGAGATTAGATCCGGTGGCCAGATTTGGTCACTCCCGGGGCACCTGTGGAGGCTGGATCTCCCCGTGCCTGCGCCCGTCCTAGGGCACCATGCAGCGGGAAGGCTCAGCGCTGTCGACACAGGGCTCTGTGGAAACTGCTCCTGTGCCACTCACATTGGGAGGAGTGGGGTTAATCTCTGCATCGTCAATGAATCAGCCCCGTCAGCCCCGCACGTGGCATCAGCAGGCTTCGACGACGTCTCATGAAGAATAAATGATGACTCATGGCTGGAAGGCTTGCATGCAGATGAGTCACAGCTGGAAAAGTGTTTGGACAACTGGGCATTTGAGAAATGGTTTCTGTGGGCTGTGTGCCTCTGTGGAGAGCCTGTGCGTCTGGGGAAGCAGGAAAGCCCCCTGCTTTGGTGGCACACCGTGAATCAGGGGCAGGGATGTTCGATTCCCTGGCCGATCTTGGACACGTCCCCAAAGGTAGCGCTTCTCAGACTTGAACGTGCAAAGGAGTCACCTGGTTAAGGGAGGTTCTGATCCCCAGGTCTAGGTGGGGCTAACAAGTCCCAGGCAGTGCTCCTGGCTGCCAGCCTGAGGAGCACCCTGGGAGCAGCTCCGGGACCTTAACACTTCGATTCCTTCTCCCTGGGTCCTTATCATGGGGCAGACGAACTAACTAAATCCTATGAGTACAATCGTATTAAGTCTTATGAGCGAGGGACCATCCCAATGGAGGTGAATGGAATCAAAATCCTCCAGAAAAGATCTGGAGCAGCAGGCCCCTCAGCCAGCCCAGGACTCAGGCCCACTTTTGGGAGAGTGGCCTTCGGGGCCCTCACAGAAGCAGACCAGTGGGTGGCAAGGCACAGAGTGGAAGGTCCCTGGAGATGAAGGGTGGTGGGGTGTGGTCGGGCCCGGCAAGCACCACTCGCCCCCAGCAAACTTGTGCAGGCCTGTCCGTGTACCTCTCCCTCCCCAGCTGCTAAATTCTGATTGTGCTGGTCGAGCCTGACATGGAAGCAAGGTACAATCAGGAGGGTAATCGTCAAATCAAAAAGTCAGGTGTTGGGGATGCTGGGGTGACTCCATGGGTGAGCGTCTGCCTTTGGCTCAGGGCATGATCCTGGGGTCTCGGGATCAAGTCCCACATCGGGCTCCCTGCATGGAGCCTATTTCTCCCTCTACCTGTGTCTCTGCCTCTCTCCCTGTGTCCCTCATGAATAAATAATAAACTTTAAAAAATAGACCCCCAGATCCTAAAAAAAAAAAAATAAAAAGTCAAGTGTCAACCATGACAATAGCTTGGCAATAGTTTGTCCGAACGCTTTGCATAATAAGCTGACAGTGGTGTCCAGCCGGCTTCTTCCCGAACTGCCAGAAAGAATTACACGACCCCCCAAAAATGAGATAGAGAGGCAAGGCGATTTGGCACAGGCGGCTCCCCTCACTAACGAGAGGCAGGCGCCGCAGCCCCCGGGGACACCTGGCTGAGCCATCACTCCAGGCGGCTGCGCGGCTGCAGCCCTGCCCTCCTGAAGGCTGGGTGATTCATTGGATTTAATATTGTCCCGAGTCTCACTCCAGGGAATGCTGCAGGAATGTTTTTCAAAAAAAAAAAAAAGTCTCAGCCATTAACAACAGCCTGTTAGCTCCATCCCATAAAAGAGGTTCTTTATTAAGCACAGCAGCGACAGCCAAACAGCTTGATTGCGGCCGGGTGGCGGGTGCTCAAAGTGAGGGCCGTGTCTCCAGGGGTCTCACCTTTGCTCACCCTTCCACGGAGGCTTTACCAGGAGTGGGAGTAAGGCCCTCAGGGTGAAGGGCCCAGGATGGGAGACACAGCCCATTCAGCTCCCCTCGCCCATGGAGCCTAGACCCACTCCTCCCCTGGCCGCTCTCCTGGCCTCGCCTCAAGGCTGGTTTGCAGGAGGGCAGGGGATGCTCAGGGACCCTCTCCTTCCTCTCTTCTGGAGGCTGCAGGGCAGCCCGTGCTGGTGCTTGAAATCTCTCTGATGTCCTTTTTCCTTCGGAGCATGTTTAACTCCAGAATGGCCACCACACAAGGCCTGTGCCATCCCCGCAACCTCAACAGAAAGAGAAGCTTCTTTCTGGCTCAAGTGGGGTCACTACCCCTGATTGTGGATACCCGGGAGAGGTCTGTCAAGTGCTATCGTTATCCACAACATTATCTGTATCTAATTCCTTCCTGACCGCATCTAAATTTTGATGAGTGTTTAAAGGTTCTACTTTCAGTTTAAGCAGGCTAGTAAATCTTGGCAGAGAAACAAGAAGCCCCTTGGCCTGTCTTTGAAACAGGTGGGCTTCCAGAAAGTTCTGGCCCTCTACTTACTGTGAAACAGGGAATTTCAGGAGGAAGCTATGGGCAACGCGTCTGGGACCTTCACTGTCACCAACGTCTGATGGACAACCCCCCATCCCCAAGCCGAGATGTCCAGCTCTGCCCCATGGCCATGTGCAAGTGTCACGTTCATGGAAAACATGATTTAGGGAGCCCCCCCCCCCCATCAGCCTGCACACAGAGAGGATTCAGTAAGAGCGGACCACCAACTCCTGAGCTGATTCCGTCAGACGTCCCATCAAGCTCCTCTGGTCCCCTGGCACATGCCTTCCTCAACCTTCCCACCAGACTCAGCCCCTGGGCCCACCTGACCTGCCACCCTCGTGGAGGCTTTTCTCCCCCTCCCTCTGTAGTGGGCGTCCTCAACTCTGATGGCTTTCTGATCCCAGTAACCCACTTTAAAGAAACATCCCAGTAGTGAACTACTTCATTAAGTCCTGTCGACTTGCCCCCAACAAATCCCTTTCAAAAATCACATTGACTGTTTTTCTTCTACTTGCCCAGGCAGTATATGTAAATTATAGAATATTTGGTACAATAGTAAAGAGCACAAGATAGCTGAAATTCTTTGGTGTTCCCACACCCAAAGATAAACATAGACGCTATTTTAGGGGATTACTTTCCAATCTTCCCAAATCCTATCTCGCAGACAGCATAAGACGTGATACGAGAGTTCTGGAAAGTTATTGGACGTGAGCATTCAAAGATGCTTTTAGACATTCTATGCTTTCTTCTATCATTCTGAGTCTTCTGCTTTCATCTCTTGGGCGGGATTGTCCTCCTTCACCCACTCTTCAAATATTGGCATTTTACCACAAAATTAAGGGGTACTTTTCTCATCTTTTGTTCTATCCTGTGTTCTTCTCCTGAGACAGTATGTTCACTTCTTTGGGGTTCAGTGAACTATTTCAAGATGCGAATAGCTGTGAGTTCTGTATCTCTGGTTTTGACCTCTTTCCCAAATGCCAGAACCCTGTCCCATTGCCTCCCGGAAATCTGCACAGAGTGGAGCTGGCATGAACCTCGACTCTTCCTCCTTTGCCTCTGCTGACACCGTCATCCTATTTCCCAGGCAGTGACCACCCTTGACACCTCATCATCCCTTCTCCATGTCCTCAGGCTCATGAGACACCTTAGCTCTGGTCCAGGGGTCTCCTTCATGCCCCCCACCATCACCTCCAATCAGTCTTCACCAAGTTCTTCTCTTTACTTCATTTTTCTAACTACAAATGTAATTCATTTCAATAGAAAAAAGAATCCAACACAAAGAAAATCCAAAGACAAGAACAAATACTCCTTATGATCTTCACAGCCAGAATTAACTACTATTAATATGTGGGTGAATATTAGAAATTTCCGTCAAAGAGCCTGCTGTTCTGTTAGCTATACAGTTGCCATGATGCTTTCCCCACATCAGGTTCACTTGCTACAGGATATTCCATTTTATAATCAGCACATTATTCAGTCAAGCAACCCCTCTGCACTGGGTATCTAACAATAAGGATCAAAACTGAAAAATAAGATCATTCTATTTAAAACAGATTAAATGTGAGGAATTAGTTACAAAGGTGAGGCAAGAGCTGGGAAGTGAAGTGACTCAGCAGTATGTCGGCAGGAAGCCACCACCATCCCATTCATATGATCTTGCTTAGGTTTACTGAGTTTTTATTGTTTGTTTTTTAATTTCCTATTATCCATCTCCTTTGGTCCCTCTGTTCTTCCTTGTCTGTCCTGTGTTGGGTTAATCCATTATTTTTAGCAGGGTATTTAGAGGTTCCTCTAGGCATTCCAGCTATACTCCTGGCAGAATTTTTAGGAGTAGTTCTAAGGAATTCATATGCACCATGAACATATCCAGTCTAGTCAGAGGTAATATTGCACAGAAATGCACAAAAAAATCCTAAGCTCCCAACAGTAGAATTATATTTAGTGTCCAAGTGTCCAGTTGTTCATGCTCTTGTTGCCACAAATAACCCTCTATCTATATGTGCTCTCACTCCCACAATATGATATTATAACTTGCTTTAAACATCCTATATCTCAGGCATTGGGTGGCCCAGTGGTTGAGCATCTGCCTTCGGCTCAGATTGTGATCCTGGGGTCCTGGGACCAGTCCTCTGTCAGGCTCCCCACAGGGACCCTGCTTCTCAGTCTGCCTGTGTCTCTGCCTCTCTCTGTGTCTCTCATGAATAAATAAATTAAATCTTTAAAAAATAAGAAATAAACATCCTATATCTTACAGAATTAAGAAAAGAAATAACACAAAGCATGTATGCATGCATGTATGTATACACACACAAATATGTATGCACTGCATGTATCTTACCCACATTTACCATTTCTGGCACTCTTCCTTCTTTCTGAGTATCCACTTTTTGTCTGATGTCATTTCCTTCAGCCTGAAGAGCAGCTTTCTCTGCCGTATGGATCTGCTGGTAGCAAATTCTCTCCATCTTCAGTTCTCTGAGATGTCTCTGCTTCATCTTCATTTTGAGGGATAGTTGTGCTAGCTATAGAATGCTGGCTAGCAGTGTTCCCTTCTAACCCTTCAAATAAGTCACTCTGTCCCCTTCTAGCCTCGTTGCTTTTAACGAACACTCAGCTGTCATCTGGATCATTGTTCTGCAGAGTGTGATACCTCTTTTCCTCAGGCTGCTTCAACATTTCATCTTTTCCTTGATGTTCGAGAAGTTTGGCCTTGATGTGGCTAGGTGCCGTTTCCTTTGATTACCCTGCTTGAGGTCTGACGAGTTTCTTAGGTTTGTAAATGGACACTTTCTCACAAAATGTGAGTCACAAGGATTGCAAAACTTTTTAGAAGGCCATGACAAATATTTTAGGCTTCATTCTGTATCTGTGGCTTTACCTCCAAGCACCCTATCTCCTGTCTCCTGCATTCCCTTTTCCAAGTATGGTGCATGAGTTCATGCCTCTCTGCTTCTGCTCCCACTGTGATTTCTATTAGAAATGACCTTTAAAGCTCCCAACCTTTATCAATGTGCTCCCATATGACTGTCTCACTAAAGTCCACTTCAGAGGTCTCCTTATCTGTGACACTTTCCTACAAAAGCCCTGGCAATGTGTGTGATGGCTCTTCCTCCCCTCCCAGCACTCTGTGTGCACTCGCTCTCTCTCTCTTGTTACAATACACGAAAAACATTGTTGTAATTATATTCTTGCTCATCTTCTCCCATTTGGGTTTGTCAATGATAAGAATTCTCTCTTCTTCTCTTTGCAGCCCTTGTACCCAGTGCAATGCCAAGAGCATCATATGTGTTTGAGAATGTTTACAGGCTAATTGGATGAATACATGAATGAACTGAATTTACTTATGACAATGAGATAGCATTTCTAAAGCTCTTTGTAAGGACAAACACAATGACATTTATCCTCAAAGTTGAACACTGGGGTGAGTAACAGTGTTTAGATTTTGATTGAAGATGTAGAGGTTCCTAGAAATCTTCAGGGAAAAGCTCTCAGGTAACTCATGGCTCCTGAATGGAGGCCAAGAATGGGTTTTAAATCTGTGATAAGTGTATAAAAGTGGGAGCAATCCTTTTTTATTATATATTACCTCCCCAGTCATTATGAAATCATTTCGTATTCATTGTGATAACACCAATCATTAATGTACTCATTTGGCATTCATATGACTCTCTTATGCACTTCGATAGGAATTCTGTTGTAATTAACCATTAGCTAATGTTAATAGTAATGGATGTTTAAAATAATGTGCTACCAAATAGGGTCATTGACAGCAAAGGGATCAACGTACTCAGGCATGAGAAGCATGGGAGCAATCCCTTCCACTGGGAAAAGTTCCTAAAATGGTAGAATGAAGTTTAAGACATGGTGTGCACTGAATAGACCCGTTAGCCCACACTGGGGCCTGAATCTGAAGAAGACTTGGTTTGAATTTAAGAAGGAAGCAGTGATGACCTGACGTTTGATTCAATATTTTTCTTTTGGCTTATTTGCAGATCGACCACATCCTAAATCATCACTCTCTTATTTGCCTCATTTACAATCTATTTTTCTCTTAGTGAGTAAATCTGACTTTCCTAAAGGATGTTCTGGAAAAAAGGATTTGAGGAGGATGTGGAGATAAAATGCAGTTCATCTTCAGATCAGAGTCATGATGGTCCTATTAATATCGGTAGTTTGTTAAAGGTGAGTTGATGAGTGTCACCTCCAAACAGGGTCATTGTGAAATGCAAAATGGAGATCATAGTCTGAACTTCAGGATTTATTGGGCTTGGGTGCACTTCTGTGACGTGCTAATGAAGGTGAGGCTTGTTTCCCCTTTGTCCCTTCCTTAATGATGGTACCCCTTGTCATTACTGATGTCAACCATCACAGAACTTGGTATAACAGATACAGGGCTTCAATTATCCACTTCCTCTCTCTGGCTCTGGTGCCTGACATGACATCCCCTTTAAACGTAACATTCTCTTTCATGAACAGAGACCAAGCAAGAAGAGGAAAAGCCCAGTAGAAGGCATTCTAGAAACACATGGTTCTAGCTCCAGAAGCCTTGGCATTGTTCTGGATTATCCTGGATCTTACTCTCATGGGCTCCTCTGGCCTTGCTCTTCAGCCCGGGGCGGGGGGCACATGTTCCCTGTGCCCCTGTAGAAGCCAGGAGGACCACTGTCCTTAAAATAACATTTCTGCCTGCATGAGGATGCCTCATAAGTCTACAAGACAATAAGTTTAACTCTTTAAATAACAAATTCACCCTCTATTTGATAGTCAGATATAAAAGGCACAGCAGAGGTAATGCATTGACCCCAACTGACACAACTGGGCAACATGCTGATTTCTGGACCTGAGAAAGAGTTGTTTGGTTTTGGGGCAGGTGGAGAAACATTTGAGCACTGATGGGAAGGGGGAGAATAACCCCCAGTGGGGCAAGAGCAAGGGAAGCCAGAAGTGATGGACCTGTCCCAACACTGCTCCACCAAGGTGGGATCCATTGCTGCCTTCCTGGGTGACAGCTGTCAGGACACCTGTGGGGGCAGAAGGCACCAGAGTGGCTCTGCATGGAAAATTACTGCCAAAGGAAGGGTCCAGTGGCCTCAGCGCTCAGGGTTTCTGGGCAGAAGCACAGACACAGCTCCATATTTCTAGGACAGTGAACATGGCCAGGGTCTAGCAAGGGGTGACAGGACTGAGCTACAGGTGCCCCCATGCAATCCCAGGACATAGTCCCCAAAGTCCTTCTCCACCCAGCAGCAAACTAGCATCTCTCCTCTTTACGGAAGACCTCTGCCTGGATGGGATCCACTGAATTCTAATCCACACCAGCGCAGAAAATCCCAGACTGTCAGAGCTGGATGGGTGTCCAACCAGTTGGTGTTACTGGTGTGACTGAGGCACACAGGGAGAAAGACACACGGTTGGCAGCATATTTGCTGTGCTTGTCCCTGCGTGGCCCTGGTGGCATAATTCTGCATGGGTCCCCTCGCCCTGGTAAGAGGCTTCACAGAGCCTTTTCCAAACCTTTAATGTGGGAAGAATACGGCCGCAGTGCTCATCCAGGGCACTGAGGGAAGAAACAGAGAAGGTGGTGGGCTTCAGCAAGGGTGCCCACTGGATGCCATTCCATCTCCCCGCCCGGCCGCCCAGCACCCTGCCACCCGTCACAGGATCCCGTCATGCTGTGCCCTGGCCAGGCCACCTTAACCCCCTCTTCTGTAACCTGGGGACAGCTAGAGCTGCCCTTGGGCCTCTCCTCCCATGAGCCACGCTCTATTTCCACCCTGACCACGGTCACCAAAACCACCACAGCCACCTGCCTACATTCTGCCCAGCATTTGTCCCTTTAAATCTCAAGCAGAAAGAAAGAAAAAAAAAAACCCTCCACACTCTATCCACCTTAATCATTAAAGAGGTTTCTTCTTGCCTCCACCCTACCATGTCTATAAAAACCATAAAATAGAAATCTTTAATTACTCGGAAAGGTCAGGCTTCAAATTGTATATTTAATCTGGATTTAAAGAAGTGCGTTCTATGGAGAGTTATGCTGTGGTGTCCACACACCTGCTGCTTCCATTTGTCAAGACACACATAGGCACTCCCAGGCACAGACACACAAATAGACCAACCATGCTTGGCACTGGCTACCTCTCTGTTGAGAACCGAAGTCAGTCCCAAGACGGGTGATCCTTCCACGGGCAACGACCATGACAGCAGGTAAAGGAGGCTGTGTTTACCTGCCCTGATTACTAACTTGGAAAGAGAGGTGTTCTGAGATGAACATTTCTGGGGATACCTACCTACCTTTTTTCCTTCTCCTTCCTTCCTTCCTTCTGCCCTTCCTCCTTTTGGTTTCAGGTAAAAGTCTATTACCCAGCTTCAGAAGGGTCTGTTAAGACACGGACCAACAGCAGTGGATGCTACCTGGGAGGATGTCAGGTGAGTAGGAAGCAGCAGGCAGGGCTGGGAGACTGGACCCATATGGGGAGTGAGTACCTATGTTAATGTATCCTCGTTTACATCAACATAACAGGAGCCAGTGCTTGGACTGTTGGACAAGATGTGCAGATGTGAAAAAAAAAAGGAAGCTATAATGAACCCTGTAGTGTTGGATTCAAATTAGAGTGATGGGCGTACATTCTGAGCCCTCGTTAGATAAATAGTTCGACAGGTGGATGATGGATAGATTGTACATACACACACACACACACACACACAGAGAGAGAGAGAGAGAGAGAGAGAGATAATGGATGGGCAGGTGTATTCATAGACATAGAAAGACAGAAATGTGGGTGTGTATATGCCTATATTTTACATATATGCTTTCATATTTTCAGAAATACATTTATTTTCTAGCTTTGAGGACCTAGGGGCAACATTCTGCCTAGAAATGATTATGCTAACCAGCTAGTTCTTTTTTTTTTAAAGAAATTCTCCCCTAAAAAGAATGAAATTTCTTTGGAGAAATGGCTGATATCAGATAGAGTAGGAAAAGAACAATATGAGCTTGGAATCATTTATTGTGCCAGAGGAAAGAAGCTGCCCAAATAATGATCAGAATATGTTAAAGGGACATAGAAGTGAGCTTTAGATTATTACCACTACCCCAACCTGGAATCACTAGGAAGCCAAAATTAATTGTAAATGGATGATATCCTATTGGATAAAATAGTGACTATGTGGATAAATCTAAGTGACCATCTGGATAAATAAATGAATAAATGGGAAGATGAAAAGAACTCTTCATAATAATAAAAAGCCAACTAATAAATGTGGCATCACAATGATGTAATTAGAATATCACCATTTGGCAACCATCACATTAATAATTAATTCCGGTGAGAACCATCATTGGGTGCTAAAGATAGGACATGAACATGGGTCAAGAAAGGCTTTACAGATCCTCCAAGTATCTCTCCAGAAAGAGCTTGGTAATTACAATGAAGGACATAAGTGACTTTTTAGTGACAGAGTTTGGCACAGGGGAGTCAGCAGCAATGGGATGCGCTTATACCTGTGCCGCTGGGTAAGAGGCAGGAAGAACAGAGTTCATCACTTCTGTGACATTCCTCTCCAAAGCTGAGGAGACTGTCGCCTGTCATAGGACCCTAGAGAGACAGACATCTGAATGCAACTTGTGAGCTTGCATAGAGCACTAGTGGGGCTGTTGTTGACGTCTGAAAGGGCCCCTGAGCAATGAGTACGTGGACTCTTTCTACCACTCCTCCTGGGACTTTGATGTAAGTCTGAGAGTACTTTAAATAAATAACCAGTTCCTGTATCACTTACTGAGCAGTCTATGAAGAGGCTGACCTGCAGCAGAATTCTCCCTGCATTTCCCCAGTAAGCTTGGTTCTGCTACAATGATTCCACAGAAATATTTTGTTGAAAAATAAGATACCGCGGAGGGTATGTAGAATTAATGAACTGATTTCTAGACCAACAGCTCTTCCCATTTACTGACAAAAAGGAGCTGAGATCGCTAGCAGCTTGAGCCCAGCAATAAGCACATGATTTTTGCTTTGCTGGTGACTTCTCACTCATTACTGGACAAGAAGGAAGGCACTTCCTTCTCAACGAACATCAATGGCTCCCATTTGCCAGAATAAAGTCCACACTGTCTACCCAGAATTTGGGGCAGTTACATGACTCCTGGCCTTCTATTACAGGTTATACTCCTGCTAGAGGCACCCAATAGTACATTTTCCACCCTGCCATGTGATATTCATATAAACTTCTGCTTATCGAGTGCCTTCATGAGGGTTCTCCAGTCCTGTGCCTCCTCCCCAGCTGGCCACCATGATTCTCTTCTCTGCATTCCCAGCCCAGCACCTGCCCTTCCAGTACACCATTTAGTTGGGTCCATCTGCTCACATGGCTAGTTGTTTACTGGTCTGTTCCACACACCAGAGTATAGGCCACTGAAAGATTTCTCTAGTGAAAGATTCCATGGACCAAGGTCCCTGAAAAGGGAATCTACTAGATTGCAAAGACATTCACTAGGAACTTACAGGGTATCTACTACATCCTGAGAAACACTCGCTACAGTTTCCAGAACATTGTAGATAACCAACTCCTACTGATTTTATCTTTCCATATCTAATAGCTTCTATATAAAAGAATCTTGATCAAACACTTGACCTCTGAAACAGGGAGTTTTTTTTTTTAAATACACGCACACCAGAGGAGAGCCAATAATAATAATAATAATAATAATAATAATAATAATAATTATTATTATTATTATAAGAGTATTTCTTTAGGCAATTTTAGATTCACAGCAAAACCAAGAGGAAAGAACAGAGAGTTCCCATGCACTCCCTGTCCTCATGCATGTATGGCCTTCCCACTACTGACATCCCCACCAGAGGGGTCCATTTATTAAAAGTGATGAACCTACATTGACACATTATCTCCCAAAGTCCACACTTTGCATTAGGGCTCACTCTTGGGGCCGTACACTCTATGGGTTTGGACAAATTTGTAATGGCACACATCCACCATTATGGTATCACACAGAGTAGTTTCACTACCCTATAAACCCTCTGTCCTCCGCCTGTTCATCTCTCCTGCCCCCAACTCCTGACAACCACTGATCCTTTTACCACTGTCTCCATAGTTTTGCCTTTTGTAGATTGTCATAGTGTTGAGTCATACATGTGTACCATAGGTGAACTTTTCACTTGAGTAGACCTATATGATATCAAAATGATTAATAATAGTCATCACTTGTTTCAGCGTTCATGGAGCACAAGATACTAAAGAAATTATTCGTTTCCATATGCTCTAATGCAGTTATTTCTTCCTAGACTTAGTAAGAAGGAACGAGAGAGGCAGGGAAGGCGAACTTGGCTTCCTATCCAACTTGAGTCACTGAGCCCTCCTGGCCTCACTAAGACACCCTCTTTGGTTTCAGTGCAATAAGTTGGTATTTAAACTACAGCATTATCACACTTATACGAGGAATCCAAAACTCTGAAGCCGAGGAGGCTCATGTTTGCTAGAGGCTGGGGGAGATGAAATAGGATGGTCTTGGTCCCAGGTTACAGAGTTTCAGTTATACAAAATCTGCTATACAGCATAATGCATCTATAGGTCACAGTACTGTGTCAAGGACTTAAATTTTGCTAAGAGGTAGATCTTATGTTAAATGTTCTTATCATAAAAATTAAAATAATAGGAGCAAAGGAAAATTTTGGAGGTGATAAGTGTATGGCATTCATGGTGTGGTGGTGGCTTCACATGTGTGTTGTTATTTCCAAGCTTGTACATTAAATATGTATGCCTTTTTAGATATTAACCATACCACCGTAAATGGTTTTTTTTTTTTAGTATATCAAGGGCAGAATGTTCAACATAACTTATTCTAAGTGTGTCTACAAGTATTTCGGTTGCTGATGGAAGGATAAAGCAATCCAAAGAAAGTATTTGGGTTTTCTCCCCTTTTTTATTTTAAAACAATACAGTACCATGAGATAATTCAGTTAAAACCACCATGGAAATACATAAGACAAAAACATTTTTCCCCCATGCAAGTAGACTGCATCCCTATTCCCCACCTTCCAAGCTGTGTGAGAAGAGGAGGAGTCTTACAAGTTGTAAAAGACTCCACCTCAGGGCACCTGCCAGGTCTACATGGATGTGCCCTTTCAGGACCTAAACATCTTTTTTTTTAAGATGTTATTTATTTATTCATTCATATAAATATTCATTATTTATATTTATTTATACAGAAAGAGAGAGAGAGAGACAGGAAGAGACACAGGTAGAGGGAGAAGCAGGCTCCATGCAGGGAGCTCCATGTGGGACTCGACCCCAGGTCTCCAGGATCACGCCCCAGGCCGAAGGCAGGTGCTAAACCACTGAACCACCTGGGCTGCCCAGGACCTAAACATCTTTGACTGCAACACCCCCTATAATGAATGGGATTAAAATTTTAAAAAATTAAGAATTTTTGAAGGATTTGTTTGAGGTTGAGATAGAATTTACATCAGCATTATCTATTGCACAGGTTTTCTGTGCAAATGAGTAGCATAAATAGTATTTATGTAAAGGGAGCTTCATGAAGATTAAAAAAAAAAAGTCAAGCATTCAGAAACACATGGTATTCATAGACCATATTCCAAAATTGAATTGTAAAGAGTCCCTGGTAGCGTCTCAGCCCTGCAAGGGGAGAGCCGCATGGAGTCACACTTGGAGATGTGCAGCTGAAAGGACCAAACCTGCATCCCCTGGAGGACCTTGCCCCAGGGAGTGGTCCACCCCCCCAGCCTCATCTGCATCTCCTGGGAGCCCCAGACCCCACTCTAGACCCACGAACCATATAACTGATGAGCAAGTGGCTAGTTACTGAGGACACGTTAGTTTGAGAAACACTGCTCTGTCCTGCGTGAGGTTTCATTCTACTCATTTTTAAATAAGAAAAGTGTATGGTTCACCGATGATGCACAGTGTCCTTCTCAGGATCATCTAACCCAGAGGAGAGCAGGAGATCTCACTGGTCCATTCACAGACACTTCTGGATCGATCAATGATTCATTAAATTCTCTCTGCAAATGCATTTCGAGATCCCGTCGGATGCGGGCAGGGGAGGCCAGCTGCCAGGCTCCGCCCCCCCAACTCCTCTCCTGGTGTTGCTCACCAGAGCCCAGCTGGCGCAACGTGGAAGATGGGTCAGGGTGGCTGCACTGACCCGGGCACCGGCGAGCAGCAGCTCACACTGCACCCCACATCAGCCTCCTTCAGTGGGTGACATCCCGGGGGAGTTTCTACAGCGAGCCACGAAGACAAAATCACATTGGTCACATAGCAACCCTTACCTAAAAGTGCAGTCTTCAAACTTGATGCAGCACCGGCTTTATTCACAGCTCAGCATGAGAGTCTTTCAGCATGATTCCTTGAGCAGCAGCTCCAGATTTTAATGCAGGGAAGGAGAGAGAATTTCTCTTCCCTTCCTACTAATATCACAAAAAATTTTAACACCAAGAGGCCCTCTCCCATCCCAGAGATCTAATTATAACTGTTTTTTTTTCATCCACAGAGCACTTCCTCTGAAATAATGAGCTTTTCAATACAAAAAAACCCCAAAATGGTGGTTGATGAATTAATTCACGAGAGGAAAATACTCAAGAAGACAGAGGAGAAGTGACAGTAAGCAGGACTCCGGTCCCCGAGGCTCAGGGAAGTCTGTGTCATCCACTGCCAAGAACCACAGGGATGCATCACTTTGAAAACTATAAATGACATTTCTGGTTCTTTATCAGTGGTGAACCCGATGTCTCCACAATTGGACCCAAACAGCACATGAGGCCAGGGTGCCCAGCTCCCCCGGGTTACACGGTGATATGGGATCCAGGCTTGGTAGCACTGGCACCCAAACTATTTCCAGCCCAAATGCTGCCAAAGTAAAGAGCAAGGCCCTGGTGTCACCTGAATGTATGAAAGTGGCTCACCGTGTCAGCTAACCACGACCTGGAGGCTCGTCTGTGTGGCCGGCCGCTTTGGGTGTTCATTTCCAGAGACAAGAGTTTAGCAACACAGAGGGTGCAGGCAAGGACTTCCTATTTTCACCAAGGTCTGTACTTAGAATCCTGGAGAAGACTCAGATGGTAGCTCATGGTCATAGAGCTCCAACCCCACCCAGGATTTTCCTCTTATTTAGCTGCTGGGCCTTTTGAATTTATTTTATTAATTTATTTTTTCTTTTTTTTTAAAAAAAAACTGTTTTTAAATTCAATTTAGGTAACACTAAATTACTAGTATTACTAGTAATTTACTATTACTAGTTTCAGGGGTAGAATTTAGTGATTCATCAGGTGCAGGTAACACCCAGTGCTCATTGCATCACGTGCCCTCCTTCATGCCCATTGTGCAGTCACCCCATCCCCCTACCCAGCTTCCTTTCTATTTTATTAATTTATTTTTAAATCGCCTCCCTTCTGACTTGGGATGGGGTCGCTTCTGCAAAGCGTCTGTTGATTGCTGAAGATACCGAACCCAGGGCCAGCACCCCCAAATGCTCTGCCTTGCAGGACTCCTCTTGGCCCGCCCTTGACACATCAGCCTCGGTTTGGGTACAGATGTGGTCAGGCGGACCACAGAGGGCCCTTTGCAGCAATCTCTTCTTCCCTCCAAGCTGGCTGCACTTGCTATGCAAGACTCAGGTTCCAGAAATTGTGTTTTTTCCCCGCAGCTTCTGGTGTGTTTTCCCAAATTTAAAATACACACGAGTATCCAGGGGTGGCTTCCAGGAGTCGGCAGACGGGAGTGGCATTTCAGGCAGGTCAGGAGGTATCAAGGGCATGGATGCCCCCTCACTCTGAGATTCATTGCCGACTGCGGGCGGGAGCCGTGGGTTGGCACATGGCCATCTCCGAGCTGCAGGTGCACGCAAGGCCCAGCTACAATTGGCTGCGGTACTCAGGGCAGGCCACTGGGGGCTGGGGCTGGGGCTGGGCGGGGCGGGCAGGGGCCAGGAGGGTGCGGGCGCCAGCCCCGGAGGGGCTCACACCCCCACCTGACACCCAGGTTGAGATATCGGGTAACTGTGGCAGCTGTCCGGGGGCGGCGGGGACCACATGCCGCGCACCTGTTCGCCACACACTCCACTATCATCAGTCCCTGTGTCGTCACTGAGGGCAAAGCATGGATGAGATGCAGCTGCACGGGGCCGAGGCTCCTCCCGGTGATGCGGGGACTACATCGTTGGGGGCTGCTAGACGCCGGTGGCCAACCCCGGGGCCTCCCAGAGAAAGTGCTTGAGACCCTCGTGTGATCAGAATCATTCGCTGTTTCTGAGCTCATTTTATGCGATGGTGTTTCCTTCTAATCCCATCATTTCCTCTTGGGCGCTTGGAAGATTCTCCCCATTTGTTGGCTGGTTGGCCGACGGCTTTGCATTTGCTCAGTGTTCTGTCTCCCTACCTGCCTCTCCCCTGTGAGGACATGGTTTGGGGGTCCCGACACCTCACCACTCCCTCTGTGTGCTGGAGGGCCGCACCCGTGAACCCTCAGATGACACCAGGTGGCCCCAGGGTGCTGACCAGCCACCCAGCCTGACACGTTTGTCAACCCTGAGCGCCAGAAGCCCTCCTCAGGACAGTCCCAGGATCCTGGGCCAGAGCTGCTCCTCTTCCAGAATTTCTGTGAGTTGGCCTGACTCAAAGAAAGACAAGGGAAAGCACGACACACAGAGTGATTCTCAGAAAAGCAGATGTGCCCTTAGCAGTGTTGCTCAGGCGATGGCAGAGCCCTGTGAGGAGCTGGGGGGCCCTCTGCACCCCTCAGGTCACACCCGCTCACAGCGCCCCACGGCCGGCAGGTGCACCTGTCATACAGACGGACCTGATGGGCAGGGGCCCCTGGGGGACTCTGTGGTTGAGTGTCTGCCTTCGGCTCAGATCATGATCCTGGGGTCCTGGGATCGAGTCCTGCAGGGAGCCTGCTTCTCCCTCTGCCTGTGTCTCTGCGTGTCTCTGTGTCTCTTGTGAATATATAAATAAAATCTTAAAAAAAAAAAAAAAAAGCTGACCTGGGCAAGCAGGGAGGCCCCTCAAGGAAAGCGTATCACCTCCCTCCCCCCATCCTCTCTCCGGCAGCCTGTGGGTCCAGGGGTGCGGGCAGGGTGAACAGAGCCGGCCCCCAGGTCCCCAACGTTCAGGTGTCCCTGCCGACCTTTGACCTTAGGCCTCTGGTCCTCGGAAGAGGCAAAGACTCGTTGGCTGAGGCCAAAGCCCCAGCAGTGGTGGTGGGAGTGGTGGATTCCTCCCAGCAAGCACTAGACCTGGCTGACAAATTGTTTAAGTGATTGATTTTAACTTTCCCCCCTCTTTGCAGCAAGAGGGCAGGTCTGCGAAGTTTCCAGTCAAAATGGCTCATGAATGGGTAATCACAACAATGCTAACAGTCTTTTGATTTCCTGACAGATCTGTGGTACTCGTGAATTTTGCATGATTGATGGCTGTTGACTGACAATGGGTTTTATGGAATAATGAGTAGAGTCCCAGACGGCAAACGGCTGAACGCACAAATGAAACACCCTACCCAAGAGGTGTACACAAGTCATGATTAAAGAGCCTCGCTTTCAAAACTACTCCAAACAGACCCAACCACAAAGAAGCTGTGGCAGTTCCATTAGCCACCGAGCCGTGCAGGACACTGTTCTTTCTCCCTGTTCCTCCTGGAAGTGCCTTCTGTGCAAGGCCGCCGCTCACCCAACCCTCAGGTAGCAGTGCCGTGGCCTCATCTACACCCGTTTCTCTGCCGGAAGGTTGTTGTCGCGCTAAGTGACCATAGCGATGTCCAGAGAGTGCAACGTGTGTTCCACCCACACTGAATCATGGGCTTGGGAAAATATTCAAGTCCATTAATAACCTCAGTGAAAACCAAAACCCTGGGACACTCAACAACTATCCAAGCAGCCTTTGCACCGTGGCTATTACCATCCTTGTTAGAGACCTGAGGATGGGTCTTAGTGGTCCACAGCTACTTGCCAAAGACTTGAACCCAGACCCGTCTGGATCCAGGACCAAAGCCATTAACACCCCCCAGGACAGTGCTCCAGAGAGCTGAGGAGAGGAGCATAGGGCGCGCAGGGCCTCAGGGTGGGGGTGTTAAAGCAGGCTGGGCCTTGGCTCCTGCCAACGAGGTGAGGGAGCTGCCTCCAAAGCTGGGACAAAAGCACCACTGGATATGGGGAGTAAGGCCTCAGCCTTGGTTAGCCAGACTCCAGGGCTGAGGCAGAGATCTTCCGGCCTGAGGCTATGCTGGAGCCTGGACAGGGCAGAGCAGGGCAGGGCAGGATCAGATCAGGGCAGGACCAGCCAGAGCAGGGCAGGGCCAAGCACCCCCTCCCCCACCTCCAAGGGAAGCACTTTGTTGTCTGGACAGGGTCGTACTCCAATTGGATGCTTTGCAACAATTCTGCAAGTCCTCATATCAAAAGTAAGAATCCTCTGCTTTAAATGTTATAAAAATGCATGCAAAGTGAGTCTTTTCCACTGTGTCCTGTGAAACACCAGAGCCATGGGACATCAGAGGAGGTTGCGCACAAAGCAAGGGTTGTGCCTGGTTACTCTCAGAACTTGCTGAGGACATCAAAGTTGAGGGACACCTGGGTGGCTCAGCAGTTGAGCGTCTGCCTTTGCCTCAGGTCGTGATCCCAGGGTCCGGGATCGGGATCGAGTCTCGCATCAGGCTCCCTGCAAGGAGCCTGCTTCTCCCTCTGGCTATGTTTCTGCCATTCTCTCTGGGTCTCTCATGAATAAATAAATAAAATCTTTAAAAAAGAAATCAAAGTTGAACAGAGCTCTTTACTGTGGATCTTCTCATAGCCTTTACTCTGTCTCCCACCACGGCCACCAGCCTTGCCTGGCCATCTCATCCCCTCCCCTGCATCATCACAGCCCCCCTACCAGGCCTCCCCATGTCCTCATGTCCCTGTAGTCAGGTCACTCCCCTGCTCAGAGGATCTGGAGGCCTAGTCGGTGCAATCATCTCTCACAGGGCACCGTAAACAACTTCGTAAGAAGTGTCACTGCAAAAACGTTCCCGTTATAAGGAGGAGGATCAGTCCAACCAGGGTCTGAGGCCCTTCCTCTCTGGGCAGAGATTAAGACAGAGGAGTGATCGGACCCTAGAAGCTTCCACAGGGCCATGGTGAGTCCCTCAGGCAAAGTCTTAGAACACGAACCTTCAGGTCACAGAGGAGTCCTGAAGAAGGACACCAGCGACCAGCCAGCACAAAAGGCAGCCAGGCACCAGGACCCAAGACAGAGTCAAAACAGAGGCCAGGAAGCATGTGGGTGAGGACACCTCAGAAGAGCATGGTGCAGGGGGACCACCTAGATGTATAACGGGACCACAGTGCGATGCAGCAACCAAAACAAAAGAGGGAAACAGAAGATGCCCAGACCTGGTGCAGTGTAGAAACTAGTCCCAAAGGGAGAACAGTTTAGGGAAGAGGAGCAAATCCAGTGTTTGAAGAGATTGTTTCCTCTTTAACAACCATCACCAGGTGGTAGAGAAGTCCCAAGCACACTCAGTGGCTTCCTAATGGAGACATTCGAGAATTAATGAGATAGCCAGCCTGAAACATTTCCATCTTGAGGGTGGGAGTAGTGTCTTTGTTATGTGCAGAACTATATTTAATCAATATTTATTCCAGCATTATTAGCTGTAAGCACAATAATAGAAAAAAAAAGTGTCATGTAAATATAAAGTCTTATTATAGCTGGCAAATTGGATGCATAAGCTGATTAATTTGAAATCTGTTTGGATATCCTCTGGATTATATTGCCAAGTTCCTGGATGTTCAGTTTGAACTGGTGACTTTCAAAATTGATGCTGAGGGCAAGAGACAGTGCTAATTAGTGCATGAGCTCTTCACATCTGAAAATCTGGGAATGAGTCCCTTCTTGGGTCAAAAGTGAAAATGAGCTTGGTTCTCTCACTCTGATCCCTGTTGACACTGTCGTCATCACAAAACTATCATCCTATTTGGCATCGCCACCAGGCCGTGTCAGGAGAGCCTCAAACGCGATGCTGCGGGGCATGGTGGCAGATCCAGGCCACACCGGGGCAGGTAGGAAAGATTTCAGACAGCAGTCCCCACACTACAGAAAGGACACAGGCTGGTGGCTTTAGTCCTTTGATTTTGTGTGCAGTAAATTCATAGGGCAAATTTTAAAGGGGGGGGGGGATTAATGATGCATATCCAATCTAAAAGATAGTGCTATCCACTTTATTTCACTACTCGTGTTTCATTTCATTGATTGTACCCTATAATCTTAAGTCACATAAGCATATAAAATGATGCAATATAGCAGAACATGAGACTTTACACAATAAAGTGCCTCATGGTACAGCCCATCACCTCCGAGCTGGCCTGTGTGCTCCCGGGAGCACGGAGCATGATTGAAAGACCAGGCGCCACTTCCCATCTCTGCAGGCACACACTGGCTCCCTGAGAGCAGAATCCAGGGCCCGGAGGCTGGGGGCTCAGGATGGGCTTCGGACAGGTCACAAGGAACGGCAGCGGGCTCTCTCACTCACACATTCGCTCATCCATCAAGTGTGTCAAGGTTGCCCTGGGAAGCCAGCACAGCTCTAGGATGCCAGGCTGTGGGCTGCAGTCAATGCAAATAGACCAAGGTCTGCAGTGAATCTAGGTGACTGGGAAGGTGAGCCCGAGCCCCACACTAGGACTGGGGAGAGCGCACCTCGGCAGGTGCTGGGCAGCACACAGCCCCCATCCAAAGTGGGACAAGACAGGGAAAGCAGGCTGTTCAGGTCTGACCTCCAAGAGCCACCGGGGCTCTCTGCCCAGCTACGAGGGACCCAGCAGTATGTCACAGCCATCACCGGTGGAGCCTTTGGCTCTGGGCATCAGGGAATGGGGCACAATTCAACGACAGGGGTTTGGGCCTGGATTGAGCTGAAAAGCAGAACCAGACATGTTAGAATTGGCTCTTTAGTATTTTCTGATATTGCAGAAAATTGGCAGCTATCAGAGAGACAAGACTAAAGTTCCAGACACACCCCCGTAGACTTACATACAGGGTGTGCAGACCAGAGGACACTCGGCCTACAACTGGTGCACAAGCAGGCCCAGCACACGAGGGCCTCCGAGGGAAGAGCCGGGCAGGCCGGGCCCAGCTCTACGTCTAACTCAGGGTATGGTGGGCCTTTTGTCCTGTTCTTTCAAGAGTTTTTCATGGGGTCCTTCACCCAAGTCCTAAGCCTTCCACCGTGTGGAGGAGACCCCTTGGGCCGTGCTTCAAGGCGCCTGGGCCCCAACATTTCCAGCTCTCAATAGAGTGTGAGCTCCCCGACTGGGTCTCCCAGCCCCAGGCAGCCCTCACACCCTACCCTGCAAGCATCGACATCCCTGAGAATTATCAATTGGCTTTCTGGGACACCTAATGACTTCATCAATAATGTTTACCAGTTCCGAAGGTCACCGGAGAGAGGAGAGCCAAGGGAAGCACCCCAGCACGGAAGGTGCTGTGCGGGCTCATGCAAAGGGTCACCACTCCGCTCTCAGCGTCTGTAATTGGCACTTGGGGATCAGTATTAATTGAGCCACAACAGGAAGATGAGTGGTTGACGGCAGGAGCACAGGACACTGTGCCGTCTGCTGGGTGCGTGTGTATGGCCACAGCTAGCATCCTCGGAGCCATAATTCCATTTTATGTCTTTCACATTTAATAGCAAATTCACCATTTAATCTTTAAGACAGAAGTTACTTATTCTCAATCTACCTCTCCGAGCACTGCTATAATCTCATGCCACTCACACTGGCCGGTGGCATGAAGCCCATCACACTCCCAAATCAGGCCCATTTTTTCATTAGCTCATATCCTTTCTAGGTGGCCTCCTTTACAGATGGCTGATCAGCAATCAACACTAGTTTGTTTCAATCAGAACAGCACCCGTAACTTCTCATTTAAAAACTGCTCCTCCAGAAGCACATTAGCGGGGGGCAGAGCAGGGCCCTGGTGATTGCAACAATGGGTTGGGGTGGTTTTTTTTTCTTCCTCTTTCTCTCTGAGGAAAAAAAAATGCAGCTAAAATCCAAAGAAAAAAAGGAAAGACAAATTGCCTACATTTGCATGCTACCCTATGGATCTCAGTGCAGGTTTAGGTCTCTCCTAGTTGCTCATGTGTGTAGTGTCCCCTTTGAGTTAGGAAGGGAATTGAAAGATCTGATTTTCAATCTGGGCACTGAAAGCAAGGAGGAGAGTCCCTTACCTTGACCTACGGACCCTGGAACCGTTTGCATAGTTCAAAACATGCACATGATTCTATGCAAACATCTAAATGTTAGACATTAACTTCGTTCGCTTTCACCTCTTGGGAAAGTTTTGGTAAAAGAAGAAGCGAGGCTCTACCACCATTCTCTCCCAGACAGACAGAGGGAGAGTGAGAAATTTGGGAAAGGCCACTAGCAAGGTGCTGAGAAATTCAGAGAAGCACGTGCATGAAGGCCCTCTCTATGCGGGTTGTCACTCTGACCCCCTTGGTCCTCTGTGAGCCAGCCCGGGTCTCCCCGTGCCCTTGCTGCACCGAGGTTAAGCATGAACACTTCTCAAAGGCCAGTTCATTCACACTGGGAAATGCTGACTTCAATAACAGGAGGCTTTAAAATGATTTTCTTATCTTGCTCATCCTTCCTGGATTTCACTTGGGTAAATACAACACACACACACACCCAGAAATCACATTTGTCACGAAGCAAAAGGGACATCTCAACGTTCGATCCCTGGTGAGTAAATGCCATTGTTTATTAGGGAGGGTTATGAAAATTTATCAGCGTGTTCACAAAGTGTGGGCCACTGAAATTTAACTTTGGGGTCTTTGTTTATTTATTATTTATGAGCTGGAATTGGTAATGCTCCCTAATTCCATTCCTAAAAAATAAAGTCACAAATTGTTTTGAATATATAGTAATTGCCAGATCCCAGGAGCTACACTGCTAAGTGACTATTGCTTCCTTCCAAGGAGGCATATTGGCAGGTTTCGGCACTGTTGTCTTTGCTCAAAATATAATTGGAATTCCTATTTTGGAACTGCCTGTGTGAGAAAATCATAGATGTGTAGAACCGTACGGTTGAAAATGGTCTTTTAGGTAGAGATGTCCAACTCTGGGGACAACAGAGCTGGGTCAAGGTGAGCACTGGCCAGTGGCAAGCATGACACTGGCCCCAACTGCCCAGGTCTAGGACAGGGGTAGTTGGCCGGAGCAGGGAGGAGCTGGAAGTGCAATCCTACCACAGGAGCACGGCTGCCTCCGGACTGAGGATGAGAGACCACAGGGCCACAGAAGCATGGCCCCTCCCTCTGCAGCACCCATCCTTTGTCATTTGGTGGCCACACTCCCTGTCCAGAAAGGGAATACAGCCAGCCCACTTCCCCTGCTGGGGCGAGAAGGGAAGGGACCTCCTCAGGCACAGGCGAGGTTCTCACAAGACTCTCATTTGAGCCCCCTTCTTACCAGTTATGCTCATGTCTAACTAGTTTTTCTAACAGCCGCTGATTTCCAACCCTGCAATCAGTGGGATTTTTTTTTTTAAGTTTCACAATTTGGAGATTTTGAAGGAAAAGAGAAAAAGAGTACTCCCAATAAATATACACATTTTTGTGCTATGTACTGAATTAGGCTCTTCCAAACCATTAGAGGAGTTGGATGTTTTTCTTGTGTCTCACTAATATTATTGATCTTTCAGAAAAAATGTTTTATAAATAACTCCTCGGTCCCCTAGGCCCCAGCTTCACACAATCTAGCACTTCGGGTATACAGCGTGCGGAAAATCAGAGAAAACCTGAGAATAGTAAGGAGAGGGGAGCAAACTACAGCAATCTCTGCTGCCGTGATTACATTCCTGTGCATTCGCTGAGATGCGAAGCTGCCTAGACCTGTCACCCAGCCGTGTCCATTATCAAGTCGGTCCCAAGAGGGCAGACGGTTGGCATCAAGGTCCTGTGACTGGTAAGGCACAGAGGGAATCAGCCCTAGGGCTTCAACCAGAGCCTCAAGTCTCCCGGATCCCGGTTCAGCGGCATGTAGCTACTGCCCAAGACTGGTCCTGCTTGCATTTGTGTGAACCTACCCTTTGTGGAAAAAAAAAAAAAAAAAGATGAGGAACAGAAGGAGAAAATGTGATAATAGATTAGTCTTTCATCTCATTTAATAATTATCCATAGATCGCACTTGGCTTTGTCAAAAATCAAAAGAATCCATCCTCCTTGGGACTTGTCACAGATTCTGAAGGCAGTTCCTGTAAGAGGATAAAGAATATTTCAGTTCAGATTCAGCATTATATTGCAAACCTGCCAAGCAGAGAAATTCTTCCACTAAGATGAGAAAACCAAAGCATGCTCGAGTTCGTAGGTGGCGGCGCTGGCAATGGGCTGAAGGTCCTCGGCAGGGACTATCCTGGCAGTGCAGTCATTGAAAGCTTCATACTTATCAAGGTGATTACTTGGCAAAGAACAACCTGTGCGTGGTGATGTGGGTTTTGTTGCTGGCCAACCAGTCTATCACTTACATCACACAGACTAAGCCATGACCTTCACTTTCCAGAAGCTGCCCTGGTTCTCAATGTGCGGATGGTGCTCCCATGTTGAGACGATGAATCTCTGTGAACTTACCTGTGACTGGAGCACACAACTGGAGGGCAGTTCACCTTCCCACCCACACTAGGTGTCTCGTTTATTTACTCACTAAAAAATTACCTGGTTAGTACACCAAGTCAACCAACAACAGGCACCACTTCCAAGACGCATGTACAAAGCCGAGGAGGCACAGCAAGGGGAACATAAACCGGGTGGGGGGTCAGAACGGACATCTCAGAGGAGCCCATGAACCAGTCTGAAAGGACTGTCAGGAGCTGGCTAGATACTGGAAGTGCTGGGGCAGTCATGTGGGAGGAGGAGGAGGTGCACAGGCATTCAGGGCTCCAGGGACTATGGGAGGATAAGTGGTTTGCCATGGCTTAAGCAAAGCATGGCCCAGGTAGGGAGAGCTTCAGGCAAGGTGGAGCTGGGAAGGGCCGTGGGAGCCCAGCTGCAGAGGTGGTGTGAGCCAAACCATGGGTCGGATTGTGCCTCCAAGAGGGTTCTTGCTGCCTCTCCTTCGCTTCTGCCTTCCCTCCTTCCTGAAATATGTGCTTCCTCCATGCCCCAGTCCCCCCACACCCACTCACCTCTGCCCACCAGCTTACAGGATTCATGCAACCTCACCTGTTGTGAGCCCTTTGAACTGACCCGGTCTCATTTCTCCCCTAAATGTACCATTGTGTCCTTGCCTACATGTCACTCAGTGGCACTACTGGTCCCATCTGGTAGATGGTGACCAATGACAGGGTGCCTGTTCTCCCCTCCTCCTCTTCTGTCTCTCCTCCTTTCCTCCTTCTTTTTGGTTTAGCATGGGGCACACCATGAGTGAATGGTAGCTAGTAAGTTTTCAATGAATGAATGAATGAATGAAATGTATCCAAACGCTATAAAAAGCTTAAAGACTTTTAGGCAGGGCCTAACAAGATCAGATTTGCCTCTCTTCTCCCCAAATCTGGAGAAGAAGAGAGGTAGGCTCATGTATTTGTTCTTTCATTAAGAAATTAATCCATTGAACCACAATTTGTTGAGAATCTACTATGTGCAGAGCTCAATGCTCAGCATAATGATACAATGATAGGCAAAACAGAAATACTCCCTTCCTGATGGAGTTCATTAGATACTCAGGGAAAGAAACATTAGACAAGGAATCACTCAAACACCCAAAAAAGTATGTGTCTTCTGCCCTTTTGGACACAACAGATGAACGTGGGCTAAGTATTTCTTAACAGTTCATTGAGTATCACCTATGTACTAGGGATTATATTGGACATGGCCGCTTAGCTTTAGCAAAGCCCATTTTGACAACACATCACTGCCGTAAGCCCCACAGGATGCGGGCCTGACAACTAGCTACATGCCATGCGGTTTCCAAGACAGCAACATTTCATTACAGGAAAAAAATCTGGACAATTCCCTAGTTATTCTCTACATCGACATTACTCCTGGACTGGAAATCATTAGGGAAGAATTTTGGAACAAGGAGACATCGTTCAACATGCACGTGAAACTGGGCCTTCCTCCACATCTGGATTGTGTGCAGATCTGAGATGGAACATCGTCCCTCACCACCTCAGACTTGGTATCTTGTCTCGGTCTTTCCTGAACAACGTACCCACAAACCACTGTGAAAAGAATCACAGGGCCATCCAAAGTCATTAGGGATCATTTGCTACCGAGAAATGTGAAACTTAACCATTTGTCTGACCTGTGTTCCCAAGCATCTGTGGGCGAGCGAAAGCAAACATGGCCTCGGTAAGTGTACAGAAGAAACAGGGACCAGCATCCACATCGTCAGTGCTTTTGACATCTTCCCGTAACTTTTTGCAAATATAATTCTGAATGAAACAAACCCAAAGTCCTTTACAAGGAGTTCTGAAATTGAGTGTGATGACTCCCAGGAGCGGGTGGGGGAGAATCTGAGGCCCTGCTCCAAGTCTGGTCCTGACACCTCCTTGCAGTCTGACCTTGAGAAATTGCCCACTCACCGCATGCCTCTCTTTCACCCAATCTGTGAATCTGAGTTTGGCAATGACCCTTAGTTACCTCACAGGTAAGACGTGAAAAGAAGTGAGATAACACTCGTGAACTCATGGGAAACCTGGAGAGCACTTGGAAAAGCATGACAAAAATGATTAAGAAGAAGCCGGGTTCCTTGAACAAAGGCTAAAAGACACTCGAGATAATTTAGACTAAAAAAAGAGAACACTGAAGAGTGACTTAATTGTTGTCTTCAATTTATGATGGTATTTGTGTGTGGATCTTGGTCTCTGTCTCTTTCTCTTCCTCTTACTTGCTGGCATGCTAGTGCGCTGCCCGCCTCTCCCACCCCAGCAAACAAGACACTGTCCTTACCTATCACTCAACCACTCCCAACTCAACCAAACTATTAGCCTCATGACTTTGCTGGACCCCAAATTGAGGTTACCTACTGGCAAGTTGCCTCTTCCACCACCTTAAACTCCCTCAACCTCTTGCATGTCTGCTGACATTGATCTGAAAATCCCCAACCTTGTATCCAATTTCCTGGCTCCCAGGGCCACCTGGAATTGCGAGAATAAAATACAGAATTGTGCAAAGTTGTCAGATGACAAAATTCGTGTTAACCTAAAAGCCATCCCTATATATTCCTTTTTACCCACTTCTGTAGTGGCAATGGCCTGACTTGAACTTGACTGAGAATATTCAGACCCTTAAGGCCACTGATACAGAGAGAGAGGAATCCAGGGAGGGGACGTGGGGAAATAATGTGAAATGCTAGCACAGTGATCATGCGACCGGCTCATTCTAAAACAAGGTGAGGATGAAAGAGGTTGAACCCAGAGCATCAGACAAAACCTTATAATTGAAATCCAACCCTCTGAGCTCTGCAAAAAATACAAGAGGCCTGCCACCACCAAAAGAGCTGGGAGAAAATGTAGAAACTCCACTAGAAATGCTCAAATTCAGTTT
This sequence comes from Vulpes vulpes, assembly GCF_048418805.1. Taxonomy (NCBI): domain Eukaryota; kingdom Metazoa; phylum Chordata; class Mammalia; order Carnivora; family Canidae; genus Vulpes; species Vulpes vulpes. The sequence goes on along the minus strand of NC_132784.1, from coordinate 55,025,945 downwards.
AGTATCCAAAGATTTAATAAATGAGATCCTGAAGAAACTGACCTACTCACAAAAGGCAAACAGAAAATGTTCTCCTTCCCTATCACTTGGCACCTGGCACATCAACTGGAGATGTCAATAGAAAGACAAAGAGGAAGACCAGGGAGCCTCGCATTCCTCATGAGAACCACCAATCACACTGGAGGGGCTTCTGACCCTTTATTATATGAGAGTTGCCAGCCAAGCAGAGCAAACCATTATTCCTAGTCATTGTCATTCATCAGTCATCAATAATTATTAGAAGCCCAGTGAAAGACTGGCACCTGCATTGACACCAAAACTCAGCCCTCCACTGCTTATTCATCAGTGATGTCAAGGATGGAACATGGCAGTTTTAGCAGGAAGGAATTAGTAAGGGGGGGCCTTTGATTTGGAATCATAAATCCAGGTTCTTCAAACCACCACCTCTGCACACAGTAAATCAATGCTTCTCAAACTTTTGTGTGTGCAGGCGTGACCCTCACTTGTTGAAATGCACATTCCCAGCCCCCACTTCCAGACCTACTGAAGATACCTCTGATTTATCAGTCAGCACCCAGGTGATTCCAAGCAGCTGAGAAACACTGCAGCGAGCAATCCTTCTGCCCACATTTTCTTCTCCTTCAGTGACATGCTCAACAACATCGGGGAGCTCACATGCAGACGGGGGACCCCCAGAGATGGGTTCAGTGATCACAAGCCAAAAAACTATTCTTCTAAGAAATAAGCTACCACAGTGTGTTTCGTTGAGGCCACTTGAAGGCCTCATGGATGTTTCCAGAATGAGAGTTGATACCACCATTTTAATGCATATGCACCTTGCAAGCTGTTTTTTAATAAGCCCCCATGGCCAGAGCACTCTGAGAACACCGGATAAAAGCTGATGGAGAAACAATGTCCCCCTTGCCTGGTCTGCAGGATTAGCACACATTCATTTTTGTGTTCCAGAAGAATGCATGACCATGACTTGAGAAGTGAAGGCAGAAAGAATGCCATCCCACAGCAAGATGCGATGCTCACACATGGAACTCACTGGGGTGGGGGGGGGGGGAGGTGTCATCTTTAAAGGACACGTGGAGACCACCCTTTCAAGATTACTGTTGACAGGAATGGGTTAATCGTGTCACCTTTTCTGTTCTCAATGCAGCCCCTGAGTTGTCAAGGAGGTAGATAAACATGGTGCTGTTTTCCGGTTTTGTTTCACTGTCTGTCAGGAGAGGAGGCCAATTTCTTACCATTTGCTGCTTTCATTACTGTCTCAAGATTGTCACAAGAATTGATAAATTTCAGACTGTTTTTCTTGTCCTCATTACAATCTTGAGGTTGTCACGAGAATAAATTGATTTTGTGCCATTTTTGTCCTCATTACAGTCTTTGTTATGAGAATGGCTTCATTTCGAACCATTTTTGTTCCTGTGGCCATTTTCGGCACGAGAGAAGAGACTCCTCCATGGGAAGCAAGAGACACCACCTCAGCTGCGGATCTTCAAGCAGTGAGTCCTCATGCGTGTCTCACGGGGAGGCGGGCAGAGAGCAGTTCCCTTCTCATGAGGAATTTTCTGTTGCGATTTTTGTGACCTTGATGTGATTGAGGAGAACAAAAAGCGAGATCCCATCTTCCATTACTGTTGCTTGCATTATGTCCTCCTGTGGGACAGAGGACATTCTAGATTGGCCCCAGAGGAATTCCAGAAGGGAGCAAACAGGTGATCCAGAAGGGGAAGTGTACAGCAGAAAGCAAGTTCCCTTAGACAGAGGGGATGGAGGCTCAGAAGGAGGAGCTTTGACAGGACTCTGTCTCCCGAAGCAGCAAGTGAAACCTGTTCATCCTAGGAGCAACTTTCTTGTTAGATGTGAGAAGACACCACACAAATGTTTCTCAAACATTCAACTCTCCAAAATACATAGCTACCCCAGAATATGTTGTTTCCTTTACTGGAAAAATATTCAGGTCCTAATAAACCCAAACTAGAAGACAGGACACAGGGCCATCTTCCTTAAAAACTGAGTGGAAGGCTACGTGTCTGAAGGCGAAGTGGGGTAGGCCCCAAAATAACACAGGTCCAAAGTTTCAAGAGAGTCACTGTCCTGAGCTTTGAGGAGCCTGCCACACTACAGATGTGCTGGAAGTTAGAACTTAAGAAGGTCCACTTGGTCAGTGGGCAAAGATGTTCCAGCGAGAAAACAGGAGTTGAGCTTAGGGTTGCCTCAACTGTTTCTGTGCCTTTCTTGGACCAAATTCAAATCAAGGAAACAATTTTTATTTGCTTGCCTTTCTATATAAAATACATCAATTGGTTGACTGAATTAATGATAGGCCACAAACTGAAGACAGGAAGAGGATTATGTAAAGGATATTTGGATCAGGGAGGATAACATATTGAGTAAATATGTGTTTAAGGACCTCTGGGCTGCTTGGAAATCGACAGAAAAAGAAGGACCTTAACATGGACCTATTTGGATAGTCAGGCCCAGGTAAAAAATTGTAGCTTAGATTGGGAAAACCCAAACGTCTGTCAACAGGTGAGTAGATAAACAAAGGCAGCTTACGGAATACGAGAGAGAGAGAGAGAGAGAGAGAGAGAGAGAGAAAGAAAGAGAGAGAGAGAGAGAGAATACTACTCAGTTACGAAAAATAATGAAGTGTGATATAGGCTATAACACAGATGAACCTCCCGAACCTTCTACTAAGTGAAGGAAGCCAGTAATGAAAGACCACAGACTGTATGATCCAATTTATACAGAATGTTCAGGATGGGCAAATCTGTAAAGGAAGGAAGTACAGTCCCAGTTGCCGGGGGCTACTGGAAGTGCGGGATGGAAATGGGGAGGACTGGGTGTGGAGTTTCTTGTGGAGGAGGCCGGTGACAGAGACGTTCTGAGGTTAGATTATGGTGATGGCTGCACAAGCCTATAAATTTACAAAAATTCACTGAGTTGTATACTTGAAACAGGTGAATTTCATAAAATATAAATTAGACTTTAATACATCTCTTCTTAAAAAAGAGTTTAGATGTGAAAGTGTTTTCCCCAGTAGAGCATGGATGTGGCCATAGTGAGGAGGACTTTGGGGAGCCTGGGGGACAACACACAGAAATTGATGGATCCATTTGTTTTGTAAGGGAAGAGGAAGAAGGACAAGGTCACAAACATCCGCCTGGTGAGGACATCAGAGTAAGTAAGCTGAGGGCTCGGGGCGACTGAGGATGGCTTCGGTGATAAATTAATGGGCAGCAGATGAAGAGGAAGAGATCTGAGAACTGGTTAACGTGAGAACCAATCCCTAAGAGGAGATACTGAGTCTGTAGCCGCGACCGCGGCAAAATGTTCTAGTGATTGAGGGAAGGATATTTTATTCTACCCCCAGAAAGGTGAAGTCACCCCCTGTCGGGTGACATTGACACTTGCCGGCGGGGCATCTGAGAACCCAGGGAAGCCCATCTCAGAAGCTTCCAGCACCGTGGCTGTGAGGCGCTGCCAGTCAGGTAAGCAGAGGGAAGGGCCCAGTCCCCCCAGGGGTGTCACTTGCCTGAGGAGGACAGACTGAACTTGCCAAACTGCTTTCAGATGCCCCAGTTGGGAACTGGAGGGCATCCCAGAGCTGAGGGGACCCAGGAAAGAGTGGAAGCAACTTGGGGTTGGCGGGGCTCCTGGTCCAGGTCACCACGGCAGGGGCAGGGGGACCAGACACCACCTCTCACCTCTCCCGGTGGTGCTGGGCCCAGCTTGGTGAGGAGCAAAGAGTGGAACAGATTGAACATGATAGAACTTCTGGATTGTTCTTCCGGGGCAGGGGTTTGTCAGGTGGGGATGCGTGGTCCTCAGGGGCAGGAGAGTACTGACCTACCGCCAGTGGACTGGGGCATCTGCCTCTAAGGTGAGGCCTGGGCCACCCTCTTTCCTCCTGCCTGCCCCCCAAGGGGACACCCCGACCCTGGCCCTCCACCCCGACCTGAGTGACCTTCTGACACCTCCCTGCCTTCCAGGCGTTTCTCTGGGCAACTGCACGCATTTGTGGGGTCTTGTTCCACAAACCGCTGTGCTCTGCTTGCTGTCCGAGGGGTCGGGTGACGTGGGAAGGACTCTAAAATACATCCCCTCCTTTGCAGCCGTCCTGCGAATGCCAGGGCCTTCACGAAGAGCTGGAGAAGCCATGGACTTCCCTTGGAGACGCGGGCTCTCCCCGGCCATCCACCTCTGTCCCGCGGGAGGCCGGCCACGTCTTCACCTCCCGGGCTGGGCCTGCAAGCGGCGACGGGAGTCAATCTGCAGCCCAGGAGGAGATGCACTTATATCAATGAGAGATAAATCCCAGCTAGAAATACAGGTCCCTGACAACCTAATCACTGAAACCCTGTCAAGTAACCCCTAATTTTGAAGCGAGTGGTTAATTCCCAGCAAATTGATTTATGCACTGTTTGAGGTTTGGCGAGTTGTGTTGTTCATCTGTTATTACCAGGAACTCGGCCCTGCCTATTCATTTAGAGCATTGACACAACCCAGTGCATCTCCCAAGAAAATCTCCTTTGTCAGCACATCTAGAATTTGCTAATTAAATCAACGATGACATTATTCACTATCTCAAGAAAAAAAAAAGGCAGCCCCTCTCCCCATCGCCGGGTCTGTTCCTCCTCCTGCTTCTTGTTTCTCTCTCACACTCTCTTTAACTCTGAGTTTCGCCAGCACCAAAAATCTCAGAAGTTTATGCAGCCTTTCCTGGGCTTTATTTTGTCTGCCAGGAGCAGCAAACAGAGAGCAGCCCTCTAGTCTCGATCGGGAGTGGACACACACGCACACACACGTCTGGGCCCAAGTTCACACCACGCTCCAGTGCGTGTGCACATGAGCACCGGCCACTTAGGCAGGCCACAGAGACAGAAGGGCCTTCAGGGAAAGTCACGACGATCCCAGGCACCTAAGAGCCCAGCTTCTTCATTGTCTACCACAGTGTGGATGTCTTTCAAATGATAGGGTTGGCCAGCACGACAAGCATTGTCTGGCCTACTCCAGCTGAAGCACACTCCGAATACAAGAAGGACAGGCTGTCCCCAGGGCTCTATAATTATGGGCCCGTGATGTCTCTGCTTCTCTTTGGGTTCCAACTCAGAAGGAAATACACAGAAGGGGTGGAATGAGCCATGTCACAACACCAAGAAGTTTTAGGTCACATTTTTCCCTGCACTGGAATGTTCTTTTTCAATTCACAGATATTAAAAAGCAAAAATGGGGGAAAAGTTTTTGGACATTTTTAGGTTGTTGTAATGACAACCTAAAGAAGTCTCCCCTCCTATAGACGAGAAGTCAAATGGTAGTGAAATCAGAAGCAGAATAACAATTCCTCAGGTTCATATTCTTCATGGGTCATTTGTTTTTTTAATGACAGCCGTACAATTTTTATTTCTTGGAGAGAAGGAGGGGATTTTTTACAATTTTAATTGACTAAGAAGACCATAGATAATTAATGTGAGCTGCCACGGGGCGTGGCCCTGTGATATATTCAAAGGTCGGTGTGGTTTATGGGTGCCCAGGCTTGAGGAGTGTCTCTGCTGGCACATGTCCTCTCCACAGTCTTATCCGAAAACAAACCACACATTTTGTTAAACTGACTCCCCTGGATCAAGGTTTAGACCTAAAAGGCAAATTTTACCTAGAAGAGGTGTTATATTTACAAATTCGTGGAGCCTTAAAATAACAGGCCCTACATCAGACAGAGTCCAACCAGGGTCAGTCAGTAAGTAATAGCGTTATGTAAAAGCCGAAGAGGGGATATCGAGGCAGCCTAGAAATTTGCAAGAGCAGAAAGCTGTAACCTCAGGGGGCTGGGGGGAAAGGGGAGGATGGGTATTTCCCAAGCCCAGGTTGGAGTTACCACAGAGGCTTCTCCCCCAGAGAACTGAACCCCCAGAGGAGACCCAGCTCAAGGCAGAGAGTGGAAGACATGCCCAGGCCTTTCCCTCCCCTATTTCTGCTCTTCCAACCACTGCACCCCCACCCCATCCTCCCCTGGGCCAAACTTGAAGCCTACAGACACACAGCAGCACTGGGGAGAGCAAGCCATGGTTCTGGGGGCTCCCCATCAGAAGGCGTCTGCAGCACAGGGAAAGATCCAGCTCCCACAGGCAGCTACAAGGCTCTCCATGCAAGTCAAGAGCTCCACTAGGTGCATGAAGAGTTCAAGGTGACCTTGCCATGGAAAGACCCTGAAGAGAGCACCTGTGGACAGTCTATTCTACCTCTGGGAGCCTCCATTTACTCTCATGTGAAATGGGTTAGCAACATGCATCTCGGAAGGAGCACATATCCCAACACAGAGCACACATGGGCTTTCCTTCCTTCCTCCTCCCCAAGGAGCTGACAGTCTAGCGTGACACAGTGGATGGTCTCAAAGAAGAAAATGCAGCAGGCTGTTGACTCCACCATTACGTGGCCCTTCTCCTCCCTGTGGGGGGCATGTGGATGTCAATTCACTACAACGGTCTTGCACCCACGTTTGCTTGATGATCATCACCCTCCCCTCCAAGGTGACTCCTCTACACTACCTGCAAACACACCTTCTTGAAGATTCTTTCTTCCCCCCGCCCCTCACCCTTGAGTCCAGGCTCTGTACATTAGTCTGCAAGCCAAGTCCCCTGTGTTGCCTGATTTTGTAAATAAAGTTTTATTGGGACACAGTGGACATTCCTCATTGACATATTGCCTGTGGCTGCTACAGCAGCAGAGTTGAATAACCCACTGCTCAGAAACTCTGTGGCCCAAGAATCCTAGAGGATTCACTCTCTGGCCCTTTATAGGACGTGCTTGCTGACCTCTGCTCGAAATGATGGCTCTAAAGGCCTCTCCTCCCTCCAGAATGAATAAACATTATTAATCAGTCTCTGCCCTTCCTGAAGCCATTTGAAATTCCATCACCGCAATGACTCCCAGCTTGAAGGGAAAAAGCAGGGGAGGAGTAGAATCCAGAAAAATAGAACAGTCAGTGAATTGCACAGAGTATCTGGCTGGAGGGGTGTGTGAAAAACAGGACATTTCCCCTCAGCAGCCAGGGGAGACTCAGGAGCCAGACAGGTCCAGCTACATGTTGTGGTCATTCTAGCAATTTTATGGCCTGAGTCACACACTTATTTGTGAAGTATGACCCTTCTCCCCATGCTTCATCTATCTGAGGACAGAGAAGAAATATTTGGACTGTGTGCGTACCAACTTGCCTTTCTCAGGAGCTGATTAGAGAGGCAGATTGTGTCTATAGGAGCCAAAGAGGAGACGGCAAGAAGAAGCCTTCTCCCCTCTGCATAGGCCTTGCCAACAGACCACGCTGCCGAGGGGGCTATGGGGCAGGGGGCCCCGGGGAGTGCAGGGCTTGCTCGTGGTGACAGCCCCCCGCTCGACCCCACCTGTGCCCCAGCCCTCAGCCAAGGGTTCAGCTCCCTGCTTTCAATGAGCATCACTCCATTGAAAATATTCGCACCATGTTACAAACCACATGCAAACCATAATCCCTGTTGATCAGAAAGGTGACTGCATTTGTTGACTTAAGTGTTCATTTCTGAACCTGAAGGAGAGTGTTCCTCAACACATTGCTTACTAATCAACTTTTTTTTCTCCAGCTTGTCATTTTGTTTAATGTTGCAAAACACGGCAATTTTTTAAAGTAGGATCTGATTTTGCAAAGAGATGTCTAAACTTAAGTGAAATAATGGCTGTAACAAAATACCACCAAATCTGACAGCTTTGTTCTGCCAATGTAATTTGCTGATTCTGGAAACCAAATGCAGAACCGTCTGTGCCACTCTTAGAAAAGAGCCGTGTGTGACAGACGTAGACCTGGGTAAACGCCGCACACACTACATTAAATAGCACACTTCATCGTGCATTTTTGCTTTTTATTCACTTGTCAGAGCCGGCTTTTTAATACTCCGCTGTTACTTCCAGCCTGGAGCCCAGAAAAGGCGGCCTTGCTTTAAAGCAGGGGGATGATACGATTTAATGATGCTACCAAATTCTTTTTTTTCTAATATTCTTTATGATGATTTTCAGGGAATAGAATGTGGCTCAGGGCTAATTTTCAGGGAGAGGCTGAGTCAGCATTGGGAAGGCCGCCGACACGGGGGCCTGGTGACCACGTGGAGGCCAGGCAGTGCCCCCAGGCCTCAGTGGGCACGCAAACTTCCAGCAGGTGCACCGCTCCTCAGTGTCAGGACAGGAAGTCTAGGAAAGCCAGGAAAGTAGCTCTTTGGTAATAGGAAAAGTAATACCTGACACCCCATTGTTTTTGCCATAAGAAGCCCCCGCACACAAACCCTCCAGAAAGAAAATGAACAAATAGATGCAGATGTGGATACAGATCAAGAGCCAGCCTGCCAGGTGAGGGCCCAATGCAGCGCCCGCATTGGGAGAGCCTGGGGACGTGCTGTGGGTGGCGGCCTGCACCCTCGGCTGGCTGAGTGGCTGCCACAGAGGCTGTCTACGTTGTTTATCATCTGGCCCTTTGAAGGGAAACCTCGTACATAAATGAACATGGATAAACATAACAACGTGGACCTTTAATGGTTATCATGCAACTGGGACTGGTCCCCTCTACATCAGACTGGCATCCCTTCTCACACCAGAAACCATCCCCTTGAGGGTTCCCATGTGTAGCTTCTCACTCAAGAGGGAAGGTGACAAGGAGCGTGGTTGTCATTTGCAAACATAGCAGCCATCATCCTCCTTCTTGTCCCCATATCCCTTCACAGTGGGATTTCAAAGCTCCTGTCCTCAGAGGTAAAGTCTTTACCTGCCCCCAGAATCGAGGCTGGCCAGGTGACTTACTTTGACCCAGAGAGTGTGGCAAAAGGGGCAATGTGCCAGCTCTGAGCTTGGACTGGAAACCTGGCACCCTTTCAACTCTCTTGGAATCCTGCCTGCTGCCCTGGGAACAAGCTGGGGCCAGCCTACCAGAGGAGACAGTGGCTGTCCTAGTCGAGGCCATCTTAGACAAGCCAGTGGCCTCCCCATCCTGATAGCTGCTGGTCACTGCTCAGGACTGAGAAACCAGCCCGCTGAGCCCAGCTCACATTGCTGACTGATAGACTTGTGAGCTAAACAGTATGCTGTTGTTTGAGGGACAGTTTGTTACGCACCACAGCTGATGCATGGTGGACATCACTGAGGTGCTTGTCAGTATGCAGGGAGGAAATTAGTTGTTTCTAGCATAATGAGCTGGCATGTACATCATCAAAAAAAACAGGGAAGGAGGCAAACAGCAAACCCTAACAAGCAGGATTAGTTTTCTACCTCAGAGAAAGCGTGGATCATCCACCGCTCTCGCTATCCAAACACACTGTGAAACGGTGCCTCTGACAGGGTGTGGTGACAAGGTGGGGAAGTGGGGTACCTCCAGAACCCACAAAACAGGGTACCTTCCCTAGAACCTGCCCAGCTAAGGAGATGGAAAAGAACCGATGGATGTGATAAATACATTGAGGGGGTGACGCATTGGGAGTGATCAACCCCCCTCTGGAAATGCTGAGTGAAGTTTCCCATGAAACCTAGAAGTCAAGCCATCTGGTTGAGAGTTGGACCTAGATTTGCATTATTATTCAGTAAGCCCTTTTTGGATGCCTGTGCTTGCCAGGCACTGGGCCTGCTGTTTCACCAGTATGATTTCTACCACCCTCTCAATTACCTCAAGGAAAGTACCACACCTCTCTCAAAATGAGGAAAACAGGGCAGCCTATTTGAAGCCCTACAGTCAAGTCTTTTGCAGAACGTGGCATCATCCTGTCCTGTGGTAGCAGTTAGAAGGCATGGCTCGGGGTCCTCACCCTCTCAGAGCCCCGTGTCCTTGGGAACCTTCCTCCATGGGAACACTGGCCCTGACAGGTGGTCATGTGTTACTCAGCCTCTTTGGAGGCTTCACAGGGCAGGAGTTCAGTGGCCCACAGGTAACCGACTCCAGGAAACCGTTCCATTTCTAGGTGAACCCAAGACATCCCAAAGCATTTATTCCATCCACGTGGATGACATGTCAGGCAGGGTGTTTGGCACTGGAGGAGGGAAGGTGAGTGAGATGCCTCCATCCTCACAAACATGGCTGCTCTACACCAAGAAAGCCTAAGTCATAGAGATGTGGAAGACAAGGGAAGTCCACACTCGGCGTGGACAACGTGGGCATGACTCAGAGCTTGGGTGGGGAACGTCCTTAGCAGGAGATGGGGACATATGAAAAGTTCAGCCCACCGCAGGTGGAAACTCAGCTTAAAGGCATTTAGTTGATATTCAAATGTTAATACCTAAAATTGACCTTGAAAAAGTAAACGCTGGCAGCCTAACTGTTGTCCCCGGCACAGATGTCTTCTGATCCGCGTTGTCAAGCATCCGCACCACACACAACAAGAACAAGGAAGCTAACTTTACTAGCTCCTGTCAGCTACTTAGACCCACAACCTGAGGGGTAGGTGTCACTAACGCTACCGTCCACAGTTAACAGATGGGGCACAGAGAGATTAGGTTGTTCCTGGTCAGCCAGGGAGGAAATGGCCGAGCCATTTCCACATGAACCCAGGTCTGCCAGACTCCGCAGAGCAGACTCCCCACCATTGCGCTACAGCACCTATTACCGAGGCTCTTTCCAATGAAGAAGGGAAACTACTGGGTCTCTCATGTCAGCGTTCATGAGGCAAACCATACTCAAGACCCAACTGAACACAAGGAAATGCAGCACCATGCGATTCTTGGAGTCCAAGGATGCCAGGCTTGCCATGGGATCAGTGAGCTGGGTGGCTGGTGGGACACTCCAAATCTGAACTGGAAGCAGGCTCCGGACTGGGAAGAGGAGGCCGAAGGAAGGTCCAGGTGAGGTCATTTCTCAGGCACAGGCACAAGCATTGGAGCCTGAGAGACAGTGTGGGAGGCGGGAGAGGATGCGACACAGCTGGAAAGGACACAACTTTGGGGGCTGGGGAAGCAAGGTCAGAGAAGAATAGAAGTGGGTGGACAAAGATAATCCAGAGCTATTGTGGGCTCTTCAGCAGGGGAGTAGCTTGATGAAAATAGCGTCCTTGGGAGATTATCCTGCCAGCTATGTATAGGACACGCCGCGCAGAAGCGGAAAGAAGTGAGCCTCGCTCGGCAGCAGCGGAGGCGACCCAGGCACGGCGGGGGCTGCGTGCGGGAGGGACAGTCATCGTTGTAGAGACCGAGACCGACTGACACCGAAGCGGCAGGGAGAGGACTTGGCGCCGTGGCTTCCTGAAGCTTAGAGACTGCAGTGTTCGCGGAGTCTCCATGGGAAGCGAGCTGCCCGTTTTCCCATGGAGGCATCACCTGAACACGTTCGGCTCTGTCAGCCTTAAAACTAAACTCGACCTCATCTGGAAGTTGAGTTTGGGGCACTGTTTCTGGCTTCGCCGCTGCCCAAACAGACATGTTCAAATGGAAATGTGTAGTAGGTGTAAAGCCACCAGTTATTTTGCCTGTGGCGTTTTTTTTTTTTTAAGATTTTATTTATTTATTCATGAGAGACACAGAGAGAGAGAGAGAGGCAGAGACACAGGCTGAGGGAGAAGCAGGCCCCATGCAGGGAGACTGACGTGGGACTCGATCCCAGGACTCCAGGATCAGGCCCTGGACTGAAGGCAGCACTAAACCACTGGGCCACCAGGGCTGCCCTGCCTGTGGCTTTACTCACCATTTGGACTGATAACTCCCCCCACAGATCTGTGTTCTAGCATCTGGTGGGCTGGACCATTAGGAAGGTGAGTCAAGTTTAGTGAAGGGTCACGTGGTAGGAAGTGCTGTCGCTGATTGGCCAGAGGAAGTAGTAAATGAATAACTGGTGGCTGGCACCCCCTGGGCAACACTGGACAAACACGTGCATCAAAACCTGATGAAGGGCAGCCCGGGTGGCTCAGCAGTTTAGCGCCGCCTTTGGCCCAGGGCATGATCTGGGAGACCTGGGATCGAGTCCCATGTCAGGCTCCCTGCATGGGGCCTGTTTCTCCCTCTGCCTGTGGCCTGTGTCTCTGCCTCTCTCCCTCTCTCTCTCTTTCTCTCAAGAATAAATAAATAAAATAAATAAAATCTTAAAAAAAAAAAAAAAACCTGATGAAAATCAGCCACACACACAAAAAGTGGATTGTCACAAAGTAGTTCCAAACACGCCTAGCCAGGGTGCCACTGGGCTGCAGGCCCCTCATGGGTGGGCTGGCTCTGAGCCTGCAGCTCCCAACATGACCTTTAGGAAAGGGGGTTCAGGAGAATGATGGGGAATGGGGACAGAAATTAAGGATTTTCCTCCAGCTCATTGCAGTGACATGGATGATGGCTCATAAACATACAGCCATCACACTTGCTTCCTAGAGTCTTTACACCCCGCAAATCAATGTCAGGCTCTAGATCCCAGGGTTCGTTTTTATGTATGATTCCCAGGGAGTTCTATCCCACATTTCCATATTGTGTGTGCTGCTTGCCCTCATGGGCATGGCTTCGTCAAGTCCTCAGATGAGAGCCATCATGCTATGACACCTCAACACTGTTGGGCTTTTTCTTCCATTTTCCACTTAAGCTCAACAAAGCCCACTTAATCAGGGTGTTGTTTTGAAGCTTGATGTCATGCGCTACACTGTGGAAACAGGATCTTACTTGGAAACAGGATCTCCACAGGAATGATCGAGTTAGGAGGACATCCTAGGTGGGCCCGACTCCAAATGCACTGTGACTCTTGTCCTTATAAGAAGGGAGAAGACACAGGGACACATGTGACAATGGAGACAGAGATTGGAACCGTGCATGTGCAAGCCAAGGAATGCCAGCCACACTGAAACTAAGATACCCCTAAAGATTTTAAAGAAAGCTTGGCCCTGCTGACACCTTGGTTTAGTATTTCTGGCCTCGCCTCCAGAACCATGAGACAATGTGTTTCTCCTGTTTCAAGCTACCCAGGCTGTAGTGCTTTGTTACAGCAGCCCGAGGCAACTCATACACTTGGAATGAGGATATAGTATAGTTTTGTTATTATAATACTAACAGCAGTAAGATTAATAATGATAAAATGCTGATCGAATGCTTATCTCGTCCTGGATTTCCACCACTCCTTACAACAACCCCATAAAGTAAGTGCATCCATCATTGTCCCCATTTTACAGAACAGAAAACAAAGGAACAGGCAGATGAAAATAACTTGATCAAGCTAGACAGAGAACTGTGCATCAGATGAAGGCCTGTTGGAGCCAAGACTCCACACTGTTTTCCAGAATATTTGCCTTGAGACAAGGTATGCATTCATTTTACAAATAACAACAAAGATTTATCCCAAAGTTGTAAATGGAGAGAGCAAGGACCCTTTGCCAAAAATCTCAGTGTTCTCTTTTGGAATGATTCGCAAAATTGTCATTTGGAATTTGTCTTTGATTTCACCCAGAAATATTGACACACATGCTGTTATGACAAGGCAAAACAGCCATCATGCGTAGTTTTTCATGAATCCAGAAATTAAATTTAACTGCATTTGCTGTAATTCATCCAAAATTTAAAATAAATATGAAAAGCATTGCTTTTTCCAAAGCTAGTCATCTCAATATAAATGCAATTTAGCTGTTTAAACATGTCATAACTATATCTATATCCATACCTTGTGCCTTTATAGAAACAGTGTTTCTAGAGTATATGCTTCAATAATAAAAAAATTCAGGTTTAAAAATACCATATTAATAAACATTTATCAATTCTTATCAAGCAGAAAATAGAAGACATATTGTCTTCTCTTATCTTGCACTAGCTGGAATATATAAATTCATATTACAAACAGCTTCATTCTTCTTTCTTTCTTCCTCCATTTTTTCCCCTTTCATGCAAATATGGACTTTGGGAGGGGTTTGCTGTTTGTTTATCGAGGCTTCTCAGCCTTGGCACTGTTGATATTTGGGGCCGGATCATATTGGCAGTGGGACCGTTCTGTGCAGTGTAGGATAGTTACTAGCATCCGTGGCCTCAACCCACCAGATGCCAGTAGGCCACCCATCCTCTGCCCCCAGAGCATCTCCAGACATTGCCAGATGCCCCTGGAGGAAGGTGTAAAGTTGCTCCTGATTATAAACCACTACAGTAGATAACAGTACATTTTCAAGTCTGTCTGGTGTTAAGATGAAAGATTGTGAATACTGAGCTTGGAATCATGTCACATTCAAATCGCGACTCAGTAAAGACATTGCAAGGAATAAGAAATAATATTTGTCCAGCAAAATCAGTGTTTCTTCCTCCCAGGATTCGGTCACCATCTTCCAGGGGCTGTGCCCTTCTGCAAGGTGGCTTCAGGCCCGGCGGTCCTAAGACAACCCAATAACATCCCCATGGAAATATTTTGTAAGAACATTTTGTGGTCCTGCTAGAGGCCAGCTGCTCTATTGTCTACAAAGAATGGAAAAAGCAGGCCTGGCCACCAAGAAGTCCTGGCCACATGGGAACACCACCAAGCACATGACTATTGTGAAGCCAGGCCACTGTGTGCCTAGGGCCTCACAGCTCACCTGACACACAGTAGATGCTCCACAAATATTTGGTGAGTGAATGGATAAATTAATCATGGAATGCTTGAATAGATGAGCAGGGTTCAGAAGGACAGTGGGTATAACGCTACTCTGTTGTGACCTGATCTGTCTGCATATTGGTGGCTATGGTCACTGCAGGTGGCTTATGGGGATTTAGACAATGCTGGGGGTGCCCCAAGGAGGGGACAAGGGGGAAGGATGAAAGGACATGAGACCAAACCAAGTAAGCATGACCCAACAAATACTCAAGAAACAGGACTCAGGAGTTTAGGACAGTCATTTTCCCACACCTGAAGACTCCCTCAGTGTAAGGGGAGTTGAACTTGGCCTCGAGTGTCTCAAGGCACAGAGCAAGGGCACGAGCTGAGTATACTTAGCCATTCTCACCATCAACACCCGGCCTCACAGATTTTGCACTGCTGTTCTGAAGACCCACACTTCCAGAGGTAGCAGGGGCTTCTTGTTTGGTGAGTGAGTTGGCCTCCCCATGTGCAAATAAATAAATGTTGAAGTTATCACATGCTGCTTATTGAACACATAAGTTGCCAAATGAGGCTGGCTACTCACTGATTTTGTTAAGCTGTGAGTACTTGAATTCAATACAGAACATATTGCCTCTTGAAACACAGTAGAGAAAGCCATTTTCATCAAACTGTACCCTTCGGAATTAGCTATTCAGAAGTTGCCTTTTGAAACTGCCTTTCAAATGACACCCTAGGTAAGGACCGGTCCCGAATTTTCAGAACACGCTCATCTCACCTTAGCCTTGGCCACTGGTCATCCCTGCACAAGACGTGCCTGGTCTAGTGTTTAATTTCCTATTTCAAGGGTTGGGAGATGTCTTTGCAACTGCAAAGCTTTCTAAAAATAAGTTTGTTGTAGCAGCAATCGTTTGGGTTCTTGATTCCTGCTGCAAATCCCGGAGAACTAATTAAGCCAGAGCCCCTTTGGTGGCAAACCTTGCCCTGTCACTGGCTTCTCTGCCCGGGGAGCTAACTGATGGCAGTTTCGAGTCCTGAGATGAAAGACGGGCCCAAAGTAGGAGCAAAGGCCAATTAGTTTACAGCAGGTCCACGAAGAAGCCACGGATGGCAATGAGTACGCTCAGAAGCCACCAATAGCGTGTTTCAATCTTTCAAGAAAGCTCATGAATACCTGTGGGTTCTTGGACTCTGCTGGCTGTGCGCTTGTGTGGCATCCCACCCTGAGCTTAATTATACTTCCTTGCTTCGCTGTAAAGCTATCCGAGTGATTTCCCACGGCCTTGGGTGTCTGCGAGCACCAGGATTCCACCGGGCACGAGTGTCTTGTTTGAATGATTTCTACAACGCTTACTGTTCAGCCAGGCAGATGCCCTTTTAATAAAGGGCAGAGAAAATTCTCTCTTAGATCAACGCGGGGTGGAGGGGTGCGTGAAACATTACAAGGAAAATTTCAGTGATCGGTTAAAAAAGGAGCTATTCCTGAAAAAGTTCCATGCTGCCATTTGAATTTCTGCCCCCGGGGGAAAAGTTGAAGAAACAGAAAACACGGCTCATTATTATTTGTGTAGATTATGCAAACTTTGCCTTTTCAAAAACAATGACTAAGTTGCAGAGGATCAGGGAAAGAATTTGGACTGTATTTAAGTGAGAAGGATTAGCTAGCAGGATGTTGATTTATAAACGGCAACAACCAATTCCTTATATTCTGCACTGCGATCCTGTCGCCCGCGCCGCAATTCCCAATGTTGCCTTTTGAAAGCCCTTGGTACTCAGCTAGCCCCGAGGTATAATGTTTGATAATATAACTACTGCTTCTGTCACTGCGTTTTGTACAAACGCATTATATGTGGCCCAGAATGGTAAAGATTTATGTATGGGTATGGAAAATAAAAATCAGCATTGATTAAAAGCCCCAGATAGACCATCCAATACTGCCCGAAGAACATCAGTTATTTTGCATTTTGACGTGGCGATTGATAACTCATAAATGCAAGCAGGAATGACAAATGCGGATGGAAACTGGCTTTGACAAAAACGATAACAGTATCAGTCTCCAGGGGCGATGGAGGTATAAGCAGGAGCTGTTTAAAATATTTAATCATTTTATGAAGGCTGCAAGATGCTGTTTGACCCTGAAGGAGTGTGAATGTCACATGGATCAGAAATTGCCAAGTCTTTGAAGTGAAATAAAAAAATGGTGTTATTATAGATCCTTCTTGACATCCTATCATTTTTGTATAGGATTAAAAATATGTATACAAAGCACTAGATAAAGGACTCCAGCAAAGGATGTCTTGGTTGAAGGGAAAGTAAAGACATACCGATTGTGAAATTTTACCTCGAAATCCCAAAGCATTTCTTTTATTTTCCTCCAAATGGCAAGAATAGAGCCAAGAGCTCTGGGTAAAAAGATGCCTTCGGATTTTAAATAAAGGGTAAATTACCCTTGACTTGTGTTACCTGGGGTCCAACCACCAGAATTTTATATCTGCCATCCCCAGTGCTCCCTGGCTCATGGCGGGGGGGGGGGGGGGGGGTGCAGGGTGCACTTATATGTGGGCGGCCGTGCAGGACACAGGTGCCTATAAATAAACATGGGGTGTACTTAGACATCTGCCCTGTGCCAGGGGTTTTATTTGGTCCTCAGCGAACTGGTCATCAGGGTTCCTATCTGCGTGCTGTGCCCCCTCCCCCATCCCCAGCAGCTGGCCTCTGAGGACGCAGCACAGGTAGCCACGCAGCCAGCAGTCACGGGGACAGGGACAGGCCCCTGGGAGGGCGCACCGCCTGGCATCTCGCTGTGCACTGGTGCCCAGTGAAATGTCACACTCACCGCTTCCCTTACTTCTGGGTTTTCTCTTCCCATTTCCCTCACCCTGAATGTCCCCCGTCCAAATTCTGTCTGCGGCACGTGGGTGCCAGGAGCGTGTCTTCCGGGAGCTCACCTCTCTTTCTCTTCCAGGCCTGCGTGCTGGGGTTTTGCTGTTCGGAGGCGTTGTCCTTCCCCTTGAGCCATTCTGCAGGCTTCGGGGGGGGGCAGAGTCCCTTAGCCTCGGCCCGGGAGCTACAGGTGTACAGACCTTCTGGGGCAGCAACCTGGGGACTGCGTCGCTCTCTGGTTCAGGCCGAGCTGTCTCTTCCTCTCTGGTTTGCAGGGTGCAGGGCCCCCATCCTGGGGGCAGGCCAAGCACCCCTCGCGGTGTAGACTTGTGAGTGAGCCTTTCTAGCTCCTCCGGCGACGGCCGCCCCGGCCACTTCCCTGCCCCGGACACCCACACACACAAGGCACCAGTATGCTCTGCTCACACACGCTCATGGCACACACGGCTGCCACTCATGCGCATTCACTCGTGCTTTGTATGCTCATACACACACACACACACACACCCTGCAGTGCACACACACTTGTACACACACACAGATGATGTAGCTCATGTGTACTCATACACACTCCTGCAAACTCCTCTTACACATGCTTCTACCATATAGGTTACACATAGCCTCATATACACTCACACCTACACCATACGTGTTCACACACTCATGGTCATATACACACACCCCTCATGCATGCACATGTTGACATACTCATACCACGCCTGCTCACACACACTCCTGCTCATGCACACACCATGTAACTCACACAGTCATACATAGTCATGTGTGCCCTCACACACATTTACACACACACCATACATGTTCATACACACACTCTCCCACTTACTCCCACAAATGCATACATACAAGCCCTCACATTCACACCTATGTACACATACACTATCACTCACGGACAGTTTTCTCCAACACTCAGGAAGCAATGGGAGGTTGTCACCAATGCTGTGTCCCCAGTGCAACGGTGCTCATTTGTCCCATTTATTCTGCTCATACCTGCCAGGACACAGGGACATGGCCATGGAAGTATCCCTGTTCCTACAAAATGCCACCTGCGTTGCAGCCCACTGAACCATAAACCACACCTCCTTCTTTCCGGGCTACCTAGAGGCCCATCACCACTGTACAAACAATACCATCCACGGTGGTCTCCATCCGGGCCTAGTCACACTCCTTGCCTCTGGTGGGGCGGAGCTCCAGTTCTCCTGGAGGAGGGCATTGCCAGGCAGCCAAGAAGGTGCCCACTAGTTATTACCCCTCTGGTCTCAGAAAAATGCAAGAGATCACCAGATAATTCCACCCCAACCTTTGGGTACAGATAGAAATCCTGCAGAGAGATGCGATAGGAAGACCCTTGGGTTGAAGTGATCTTCCTCACTTTGGTGAGCCTCGGTTGTCCTCTGCATCCGTCCAAGTGCCTAGTGGCCTCTCCGAGCTTCAGTGCCTGTCCCTCACACCCCATTTGGAGGAAACCAAGGCCAGGTGACAAAATGCACCTTGCACAAGGTCACCAGGAAGGGATGGAAAAGTGTTTGGACTCCGGTCGGTCAAACCACAAGCTTCAAGTTCTCAGCTCTACTCAGTATGTGAGGAAGCAGTGTTCCTGATCCCCTTCATCACATCCCTTCTACCTTGCACAAGGCTACCAGATGCTGCTTGCAGCCGCAGTGCCACCATGCCACTTAGCTCAAAGCCCCAGAAGCTCCTGAAATGGCACATATGCCCGAGCCTGGCTTCCAGGGCAGGTGGTAACCTAACCACCTTGTCCATCCCACCTAACTCCCCACATTTTTGCGGGTTCCCCTTGTTCCAACCCTGCTAACCTGCTCTCCCTCCCCATCTTGGTGTGGGCATGCCCTCACCTAGAATATCTTCCCTCTTTCTGTCTTCTTGCTAAGAGAAAACTCAGATACTATGAAACTTTGCTAATGATTTGAGTCCATTAGAGTATCTCCTTCATCTGACTTCCCATCCTACTTGACACACAGGTTACTATACAATTGCTCTTCATGTGTGTTAATTTTGTCTTCCCTTGCTGGACCTTAAATGCATGGAGAATTCTAAAGAATGGTAAGAAAAGGTCTCCATCCTCATGAAGCTTATTGTTCAGCTAAGGAAAACAGCATTTTTTAGCAACAGAACAACTGACATCCAAGCGTTGGATCAAATGAGAAGGCGGCAAGTGCCATGTTGAGAACCCAAGACCAGACGTCTATAAGGAGAACTTGGTTCTAACCCTGGTTCCAGGAAGCACCTTTCCCTCACCAGGTCTCTATCTCATTATCTATAAAAGTAGACGTTTGAGCTCAATGACCTCTAATGTCTCTGCAATCTCTGACATCCTATGGTCCAGAGTTGGCATTGGGATGTGCCCCTAACCCGAGGACACCTTTCCCCTCACCTGAGATTTCTGCCAGAGACTGTGTGAGTCACATTTCCACATGAGCACAGTGCTGCAGGTTATTAATCATCCTGAAAGCCTGGGTCATGTATAATTCAGATCCAGGGAAGCCCTACTTGCCACCAAGTCTTTGCTGGCACTGAAAACTTGAAAGCTGTCCCTGACTTCTGCTACCTTGGCAGGATGCAGTCAAACAATGCCCTCTTATCCAAATAACTGGAAAACAGAATAAAAAAGCCAGTGCACATTTTGGCCACACTTCTAGTGTCTGGCATGAGCATAAGAGGAAGTTCTAGACCAAGAGAGGGGCCTGCAAAGCCATGGCAGTCTCCTATTAACCATCCCCCTGTGAACCCTGGACTCACAATTAGCTTCCGGGCAAACTTCATATGCACTAGCTTATTGCTCTATTTAAAATGAAATGAAAGGTCACAATTAATGAGGGTTTAGGGCACAGTCCACCAATTTGGCATTTTCATGACTACAATGGGCATTCTGGTAGAGATGGGCTGATGGCCACAGAGAGATGGGGCAGCTCAAATGAAAAAGAAATGTTGTGTCACTTCCCAGGAAAAGATAGCCCATTGGTGATGATAGGCTCTACAAACTAAAATTAAATATTTCCCCCAAAAGGCCATTAAAAGCCCATTCTGGCTATGGCTAGGCACAGTAGCATCAACAGAATAGACACGGTCATGGTTCCCATTCCCACTTCAAGTCAAGCTCATGAGCAGTCCAATCTCCATGGTGGCACCACTGAGTCACAGGGCTGGCTTCCCCACCCGGCCGCCCTGTCCAGGAAGACAACCCTCCTGGGGTAGAACAGAAGTGCCAAGGAGACTGATCCCAAGACCCTCCCTCCTTCTCACGGTGAAGATGTCTTCTGTGTGTATTGCCAATGGCATCATTGAGTGGTTTTCTATTATTGGAGTTTTTATGTCTAGTTAACATTAGTATTGTTATCATTTTTTTTTCATCTCAAAGGCATTTGCATCAAGATTTGCATCAAGGCTTTTAAAGATAGAGACGTGAAACCAGCAGCACTGGTTGGAAAGTATCATGTTGCAGCCCTGCTCATCAGAACTTTCAGTGAGGATGGAAATGTGCCATGATCTCTGCTGTCCAATGTAGCAGCCACCAGCCAAATGAGGCTGTTGAGCACTTAAAATGTGGCTGGGATGACTGAGGGACTGATTTTTAATTTGATTTAATTTACATGTATTTAAATTTTAAAAACCACATGTGGCTAGTGGCTGCCACGTTAGGAAGAGGGAGCCCTGTTTTTTCAACCAATTTCTGATTTGTCTGATTTTTGTCATTCGTGTAAAAAGCGGTTACTGGGTGCTTGCAGTGTGCTAGCATGGTGTCAAACATTAGGGACACGAGAAGGAACAAGAGACAGCTCCTGATGACAAGAGGATCGTGACAAAGGAATGTAAACATGCATTTGCAGCATAGTGTTAAAAGGATGTAGGGGATATGCAGATGGCGAGGGAGATACTATTATTAGTTATTACTCAAACACCAGTCTACTCAAGTCTCGTACTGTACCAGACACTTTCCATATGTTGATCTCACTTAATGCTCATGGTAAGCAATGACATCGGCCTTTTATAGGTGACATTGAAATTCAGAGACCCAGAAAGGGTAAATAAGGCAGCTACAGTCTAAAGACATTATTAAGTGGGAGAATGAGAGTTTGAAACCAAAATTAAATAAGATCTTCCAAAAGGAAATGAAACTTGACCTTAAGTTTAATCCAGATCAGGGACTGGGGAGTGGGTGCAAAACAAAAGGACAGGGTAGAGGGCAGGAGGATGGTGGGGAAGAGTATTCCTACAAGAGGGAACAGCATGTGCAAAGCAGTTCTGCTTCTGGGGAGGGACGGGGTGGGGAGAGATGAGGCCAAGAGGGAGAACAGCAGCCCCACCACGGGTATGAGTGTTTTCCTAAGAAACTGGGTCTCTACCTTGAGGGTCACAGGAACACCAAAGGCTTTCCAAAAAAACTGAGTGTCCAGTGTTGGAAAGCCCATGCTGGTGGCATGAAAAAGGGCACAGAGCATGCAACTGTGGGAAGAAAAGAGGCCTAAACCAAGATGGTGGAGTATCCAGAGCTGTTAAGTGGAAGCATCCAGAACTGTTAAGGAAGTGAGGTCTGGGAGGCTTTGTTAATGACCAGATGTGGAGGGGAGGGCTTCCAACCTTGGGGAAATGCTCTATTCCCAGCAGATGCTGCTTTCCAAATGGCTCAGTTAGTGCCTTTCTGTTCCCTATGGAATGTTTTATTCCACCTTCACTAACCCCAAACCCTCCCTTCACTGTAAGGCTATCTAAGAATCAGAGGTTCCTAAAGGTTCCTTCCAGGATTGGCATGCACAGGCTCTCTTCTTGGCCCAAAGCTATGAGCTCCAAATTATTTGCTTATGAACACCTACCAGGGGATAAAAGGTGGTGCACACAGACCCAGTATAGGTATAATTATGTATTTGTAAGATATAAAACTACCGCTATACTAGCATTGTGTCTATTATAGCCTATAAGAAATAGATATTAAAATAAGACTACATAAACATTATTTTAAATTATTTTATTTACTAATGGTTCAAATTTCAAATTAACTGATTTCTATTAATTTTCTTATTTTAAGCACTATTATTGAATATTCATTACCTCAGAAAATCTTACTTTAAATTAGCATTTACTACATTGTAGGTCATTTTCACCTGGGGATCCCAAGACCTGTTCCATCTGTTCATGAGGCCAAAACTATTACATTCTACCTCTCGGTGCTATTTGCCTTTTTTCACTGGGTTTACCTTTGCCCTGTTGGTGCTCAGTGGTAAACAGAATTGCAGGCACCTACATGCTACAGAGTCATTGCACTTTTCACAGCCACAAACCCATCTTACAAAAAAAAAAAAAAAAAAAAGCCAGTTTCACTACTTTGATGAAGTCAATAAAATTATTATTTTGCTAAATCCTGACCCTCAAACACACATCTTTTTAATATTCTGAGTGATGATGTACAAACAACATAAAGCACTTGAGCAGCACAACAGAGGGATGTGGCAATCTCAGGACAAGCATCTATGGGACAGTTGGATCTAAGAGCTCAACTAGCCACTTTGTTCATAGGACACCATTTTTGCTCAGAGAACCACTGAACAACAAGCTATGGTTATTCACACTTGGGTATTTGGCAGATACTTTCTCAAAACAAATCAAGTGAGCCTGTAACTATAAGGAAAACAACTGATGGTATTTGTTGCCAAGGATAAAATTCAATCTTTCAAGTGAAAATTAGAATTTTGAAAAACATTGTATATCACCAGGAGCTTGACAGCTTCCCAAAACTCAAAGACTTTGCTGATGAGATTGAGTGATATTAACGAATGTGATATTTTGATAGTGTATAATGAAATGTGTCAACATTTGGAAGATCTGCACAGCTCAGTGGACCAATATTTTCAAACCAATGCTAAGTGTTATAAAATCACACATGGGCAAAACAATCCGTTCAAAGTGCAGGAAGGACCAACGGGTTTTAATAGAAGTATAAAAATTCATTGGTATGGTTTTAAATTCCATATTACTATTAACTTTTAAGAAGTACCCACAAGTTGAATTTTGGTGTAGTATCAGAGAAGAATATTTATAATTACCCAAAAAGACTGTTAAAATAGTTCTCCCTTTTCTGTCTACATAGCTGTATAAGGCCAACAAAAGTTACGTATCAAAATGGATTAGATGCAGAAGCAGATATGAAAATCCAGATATGTTTTAAACTTTACACTGAAGAAATTTGCAAAAGTGTAAACAATGCCACTCTTCGCACAATCTTTTTTTGCTTTGGAAAATATAGCTGTTTTATTAAAAATGTGTTATTTGTGTTAGCATGAAATAGTGATTTGTCTACTGATGTGTTTAAATGAATTAATGAAGAAATATTTCTAATTTCTAAATTTCTCAGTTGTAATTTCTAAATATCAATAGATCCTATATCCTAAGTAAACAGAAGTCACTTAAGGTCACCAATAAATTTTAAAAGTATAAAGGGGGTCTTGGAAACAAAATTTTGAGGACTACTGATTTAAGTCATTGTGATACAATTTAAAGAACTGTTCAAAATTCAGGTTCTTTTTTATATATAACCTGTATTTCATTAGATTTGTTACCATTGGGATGCCTGGGTGGCTCAGTGGTTGGGCGCCTGCCTTCGGCTCAGGTCATGATCCCAGGATCTGGGTGGGATTGAGTCCCACATCGGGCTCTCTATAGGAGCCTGATTCTCCCTCTGCCTATGTCTCTGCCTCTCTCTCTCTCTCTCTCTCTCTCTCTCTGTGTGTGTGTGTGTGTGTGTGTCTCATGAATAAATAAATAAATCTTTAAGAAAAAAAGATTTGTTATCATTGTTGGAAATGATAATTCACAAAGGTATAATACACATAATGAACACTTACACTGACCCTCACCCTTAAGGACAGTGGTTGTGAGTACATATTTCCAATTGTACTCGACTACTTTAGAATTTTGGGTCACTGTTTAACTGGATTAGATCTTTATTTTGGCAGAGGCAGCACTCCCACAAAGATAGGAAAAGTTGAAATTAGCAATTTCTTGTTGTTGGCTGTTTATGGCATTGTTAGCTTTACCTTTAACTGAAGTCCCTTTTGAGAATCTTATTAAGTCATGTGAGTCCACTTTGCAAGGGTAGGTTTGGTCAAAACTAGAAAGTATGCTTTGTAAAGCCTCTTAACTGGGCACACATACACTTCAATACTCTGAACGTCACTGTCAATTTGTCTTTTGCTTCGTAGATCCCCCTCCTACCCTCAACTACCTTAAGGACTGAGAGACACATGTGATTGACCATCTAACATGCTGAAAATACAAGACACCACTGTCAACCTGGTTGGTGACACTCCTAAAGCTAACTTTCTTCCTTAAAAAAAAGGAAAAATATGCACGTAATATATGTATATCTTTTACATATAATATTCTTACACCCAGTAAGTCACTGAGTATATTGAGCATACTATGTGGGGCCCTCACTTAGAAGCTCACTGGAAAAGACTACCAGTCAACTAAAAAGACCACTCATCTCTTCAGGATGTTGCTCACTACTGGCAATGGCAATGGGTGGCAACATAATGGAGCTTCTATTCATCTGTGAAATGCTCACTATGTGGAGAACATTTCATCTGAAAACCATAGGGTTGGAAGACAGATGAGTAGCTTTCCCCAAGGAGGCTCCTCAAGGTCTTTCGTGACCTATTTTTGTGATGAACGTCTTCGTTTGTGAGTTTGTCTTAATATTAGTAGTTATATAATCAGATATCTTGTGGTTCGTTTTAATCCTGTACCCTCTAATTGGTTGCTGGGTAAGGGTGAGGAAGATGGCCCCACCTTGCTGTGCAGGCAAAGGTTTAACACAGCAACAGATCATGAAGCATTTGCAGAGGCTCAAATAGGCTCGGTCCCCCTCTACACATCTTGTGGGGCCCAGGGAGGACGAGATGGTGCTAATCGTGGCAAAGAGCTGTCTGCGAATAGAGTAGTGGAGTAACAGAGCCCTCTGGACATTATGCTGCCCAGAGAAAGCCTTGGCTTCTAAAAGCCATTAGGACAGCCTCGTTCCCTCTTTCCAGGGCTTCCCACAGCAGCTCTGAACTCTGCTCTTTCCGGAAGGACAGCACATTACAGGAGCTTCATCTATTTTCCCGAGAGGCACTCAAGAGACCTGAGTGTGACGCCCAGTCATGTGGCTTGACGCTTTTCTGGCATTTTTGACTTGGGTTAATCGCAAAATAAAGGGCAGTTGGAAGTATGGCACCAGATACTCCGGAAGATTAAAGAGTTCGCACATGGCCAGAGTATGGAGTCTTAAATCATTCAAGTTCCAAGTGTCCCTTTTTCTTGCCTGAAGGAGGGTGTGCACGGGGGATGGGAGAGTGAGTTCGCGGATGGATTATCTCATTTCATTTAGCTCGACTCTTTGTCTAGCAAACCATGCAATTAACAGCAACACAAATGGAATCTCCCTCAATCAAAACAAAGCATGAGTCCACTCTGGAGGATTTACTGGCAAGGCTTTCTCAATGTAGTTTTCTAGATCTTTCTGAAGACAAAGTGGTGAGTCAATTTGCAGTTCCATGGCAAGGTGTGGACTTCTGTCTCTCCCTGCTCCTCCTCCCTGCCCCCCACAGCTTCCCCTCCCAGCACGTTTTCAGTATCCTCATAACTAAATCTGAGACAATGTGTAATTATACAGAAGAAAAATCTGTCAAGGAGAGCTGAAGTTGCTTAAATTGTGCTGATTTACAAAGCTGAGAGATTTTTTTCCCTGACCGAAAAAAATACCTTTTTACGTGTGTAATGGCAAACAACCTCCTGCAAAGTCAACTCCTTTTCTGAAAGTCATTGCTAGTTTTATAATTTCTGAGTCATTAGATAACAGATAGAACTCCACACTTAGTGGTTTCAAATGTTTATGGTCTGCAATTCATTCTTAATGAGCTCTCTCCATGTCTTTATTCTTCCTCATACCCTCCTGCTGGGAAGTGTCTTACTCTGCCTTGCCTTTTGTTAATGATTCCACAATCATTTCAGAGGCATTTCTCCTGCCTTATGTAATTCTGACACCACCGAAGAGCCCAGCTCACTGCCTCACAGTTGGAAATGTAACCTTTAATGTATTAATTTCTCTTGCTCAAAACAATTTAACCTCTGTCTTGGTTTTGTGATTGCTAAGTGTTCCAATTAAATGCCTCTTTCATTTTTTGTCCTGGAGGGCTGGATCTTCCCCGAATTATGTTCAACACCCCCTCCTCACCAGCCATGAGCACGCTGCTGGGCCCCCTTACGTGCTCACCCTCAATCCATTATCTATCTCATGAGTGCCTGTCACATCTTCAAAAACACCTCCTTCCCTAAAAAGATTAATTAAAGTAGTCTTAAATGCTAGGTGGCATTGTCAGCGGAAGAGAAGCAAATCACGGTAGCCCAGAAGGTAGTGTCCAGGAGGACAAAATATCCTCTTCCCACCCTCTGCTTCTGAACCCATTGGATCTGTTGGCACTGATGAACATACGGCCAGTCTAATGTGGAGGAATATGGATGTGCCCAGGTCGGCCAGTGTGAGCAGGAAAATCAAGCACGGTAACAATAGTCTCTGCACACTCAGCTTTTGCATTTCAGCACCTAGCTCCATGCAGAACAGGCCCAACAAGATGGGAGATGCAGTGAAGCATCTCTGCACGGGGTCATGGGGAGCCCATGCCCTTCACAGTCCACCTCCAGCTCCTAAAACAACTGAAAATAAACTCCAATGGCAATTTTGGACAGTCTGTTCCAAGCCTGACCCTCCGGAAGCCTCACCCCATTCCTGGCTGGTTAGCACCATCCTAGGA
The DNA here is from genome assembly GCF_048418805.1 of Vulpes vulpes. NCBI lineage: Eukaryota > Metazoa > Chordata > Mammalia > Carnivora > Canidae > Vulpes > Vulpes vulpes. The sequence continues at coordinate 54,998,714 of NC_132784.1, read as the reverse complement.
CCAATGTTCATAAGCAGAAGCTCCAGGCCTTCATTTCAGCTCCTCTTGCTGTCTTGGCGCCAAACTGTTTATGCTTTAAATAATGTCCTTTTCTTCTTCCAGAGCCTTCGAGAGCATGGCAATGCAAGGCTGGGGGCTTGGGGGCCTCGTCAGCCTGCTCGTCCAGGTGGAAGATGTGCTCATAGGAATAATATTGATAGAAGTGATTGACAGTCAAATGTTCTATGATCTAATCGGAAGGATTTCTCCAAGGCAATCAACATGTAGAAGCAAATGCCTCTGGGGGGCCACTGTCTCAGTTTGCATTTAGAACAGCTATTTACATACCCACTCAATGCATCTCATTACCAGGCCTGCGGTCAGTCAGGTGGTAAGCCCAGGGAACAGCCCGAGTCCACTGGGCTAGGGATTGTGGTGAGGCAGTTTGGTAGATTGACCTGTCTACCTTCTTTTGGGTGAACAAATGGATGGTATGATAACAATCGAAATGCCGTACATAGGGCTTTTTAAACAAAAGCTCAACTGATATATCATTCGCAAAAATTAATACAAACTGTGTCCACATTGTCCAAACCTACCATGCCTATTTCCGTCGTGACCACATGCTTTCACTGGGGACCATGGGATGAGTCTCTTCCTTTGCTAATGGAAAAAGTAATGGATTTCCTGCCCCTCCCAGAGCAAAGCAGGAATTTATGACTTCCTGTGAAATTCTGAAAAGGGCCTATCAGAAGTTTCTATAGTAGTTCTCTATTAGTTCTATAGTTCTATTTATTTTATATATAGTTCTACATGTATTAATTCTATAATGCTCTATATTAGTTTATTGAGGACCCCTTTGACCTCTGCCAAACTCTGAATGCCAGGGTTTATCCAGGGATTCAGAGAGTAAAAGTAAAAATCTTCAAGTAGGATTCCACTGCCCGGTGGGACAGTCACCCAAATAATACTGCTTCCATTTTTTTGAGCACTATCAAAATGCATAAAAACATCATATTTGAAATAATTAGTATTGGAGCATTTTGAAATAGTTTCAAAGCCTTCATAAGTATAGACATTTTGTAGCCAGTGCCAGTGAGCTGTGACTTATTCTTCCAAAAACATTTGCAGGTGATCTAGATATAACTACTAGTTAATAGGAGACACAGGGATAGAAGAACATGTTAAACAACACAGAGGGATGCAATCAGTGAAATCCTGACTGGGAAAGCCCATAAGACAAATGCTCCATTTCTTCAACAAATAAAAAAAAACAGGAACAGAGAGAAGTAGGCCTATAAGTTAAGAGTTTTAAGAGGTAGGTGAAGCAAAGACAATGTATGTACCTTGTTTGAATTCAGATCTGGGGAAAAATATGATATATACCTAAAACAAAGAGAACATTGGAAATTCACTATTGTTAAGTTTGAGGTGGAATGATGACACTGTGCTTATTTTTTGTTGTTGTTGCTGCTGTATTTAAGAGTCCTTACAGAAAAATGCTGAAGTGGCCACAGATGAAATACAATGTCTGAGATTTGTTTTTTCAAAGCCCATTTTTGGAGGGAGTAGCTGGGCAAGAGTGGATGATTGTCAGAGATGGGTGATAAGGACATGGGTTTCATGTTCTCTCTCCTCTTGTATTGGTTTCATTTTTCTATGAAAGATATGGTCTTTTTATATGAAAGATGGTCAGTGAGTGGGTCTTCCTGACTTGGAGTCTGTGCAGCCATCTCAGTCTCGCTTGTCCAAGGCACTGGTGTGAAGAGGAGACCTCAGCCATCATGTGGTATCCTTATTCACAGGAGCATCCTGGATTACTGTCCAAGATGTCTCTGTGTAAAAGACATAACACAGATGTGACACGTGATGTTCCCACTCCCTCCACCCCCAGTTCTAAGGAGAGGCTGGAAATAGATGCTATAAGTTCCTTCCCTGAAAGTTATGAACAGGCAGGTTTGCTTGGGGTCACAAGGACCTGGTCCTCCAGAAGGAGATCATGTACAAATGTGCACCTCCTTACTCATCATCCCTAACATACTGCAGCACTTTTATTTGTTTGATTTTAAAAACAAACAAGCTTGTGTTCCTTATTACAAACATGCATGTGCTTATTGTCAAAAAAATCGACAAAAACACAAGCAAAACAAAAGTAAACTAACCAAAATCTCACCTTATATTTTTTTTTCAAAAATGAAAACAACTATATACAAATCTTCCACTAAGTAACTATGGAGAGGTTAGGGGGAAAAAAAAATCCCTCCATGCTTTCCAGAATTGGGTTAAAAAGAGTTTGAAAATCTTAGCACCTCTCCTACTTGTAAAGAAATTAAAAGGGAACTGGGCCATGTTTTTTAGAGTTTTCTTATTTTAAAAGCAAATGGAAATATTTTAAGGGTTGCATAAGAATTTTGAATTCTGGAATGCAGCAGATGCCACTTCTCAGTGCTTTCCCGGCATGCCAGCCAGGAAGGGGGGAGGCCGTGCAATTCTCGGGGCCAGGTGGGGAGATTGGGAATGAAAATCAAATCCTTTTCATTTGATTTTTGGAATATGACTCTGGAAAAGCTTCCTAACCCACCTTCATCTCAGTTTGTTGGGCGTCCTTTTGCTAGGTGTTGTAATAACTAATCACAGAAGCAATTGCAATGTGACAGATATCGCATAAATGAAAGCTGCATTATAAATCTTGCGTAATGATCACTTGGCTAGGCTGCCCTCTGAAAATCATAAGCAATCTTTTAGTGAGCCTTGCCAATGCATTCCGCATATACACTTGTTTTGGAAACTAAAGAATTGTGATTCTCCCCAATGGGTTAGAACAATCAGACTTGATTCTGATTTTCTTACATAGGTGACATTTGTCCTTTGCTAATGTCAACTTAGCTGTTGAAAGAGGACACCTTTTTGGTGAACAGTTTATTCTTTCCTTTCCTTCATTTCCAGCCTCATTTTAGTCCCTGGACCTCAAGCATTTTTTACAATGAGCAGCAGAGACTCTTGATCTTGAGCAAATTAAAGAAAAAAACCCTATGTTTCCTAGGAGCACATCTCCCTGGTACTAATCATTTGCCAATGAGGGGAGAGTCTAAGCGAATGCTGCACCGGAGCCAGGTAAACCTGCCTTCTGTGTGGCAATGCTTTGCTTTCACATCCTTTTACCTTTCCTCAAGCAGAATAAATTAGTATATTTTTATAATAATTTTTAAATGTTTAGCACCTGAAAATAGAGCTGTGATAACACAGAATCTGGGAGGAAAAAATAAAGGGAAAACAGGACCATGTAGTAAAGGAAGAAAAAATGGTTTCTTCAGGTCAGTGTGAGAACATATTACACTGCCCACATTCCATTCTAGTAGGTACTTTGCATTTTGGCCTCTTGGCCGCAAATTTGCTGGTGCCGTTCTGTTGACCTGATGCAGCTGTGAAGAAGGTAGCCCCATAGGTGTGCATCCTGGTCCCCCTTGCCCTCCCCAATGCCCAGGTACACACTGGAGGGATGTGGTGGGGCCGTGAGATGATGCACCTGCGGAGAGACCAAAATGCATTTTCAGACCCAAAGGTAGAGATTGAGGTCAACTGGGAATAAAGGCAACCTGTTCACTCTTTCACCAAGAGCTGGGATCCTCTGCCCTGTGTGCACTTGCCTCACCCCAGCCTTCTGGAAAAACATACATGGCTCCTGACAGGATCCCACATGGTGGGATAGGAGCATCCTGACCTGGACAGTGCTCGGGGCTTCTGATTTCTTTTCTCCGGGAGCTCTGGCACAGGTGGGAGCCCAGGGAGGACCAGGACGGCGGGGCCCTGGGCAGCTGATGACCACACCTGACCTTTTCATCCACCTTTCCCTTTTCCACCTCTGCCTCTGGTTGCCTTCACTCAAAGGGCAAACTCAAGGTCAGAATCAGAAGCAGCGGCTCACACACTGAAACCACCTCACCAGCCGTTCAGACATCTCTCCGGCCTCCCAAAGGACCTCTTGCAAATCTCTCCCAAGGGACAGCTTGTCCCCTGATGTGCTTTTGTCCCATCCTCACTGGCCAGAGCCAGACTGATTGAGTTTTCTCCGTGTGTGTTGTTTATTTGGTAGTGTGAAGCCGTTCTGGGCACTGGGTTCCCCTCTACCCCACACACGGGAACGAGTATTCCACCAGTCATTGGGGAGGTATTCTGACCCTTAGAGTCCTGCACGCATCAACTTTCTGCTCAGGTGCAAGCTGAAAGGTGGATTTGAAGATGACACATAAAAAAGACACATGTTATTCAGTTTTTATTAAGTAGAAAACTGATCACACGTGACCTCCTTAAATTGTTTTTATTTTACATATGTATGCAATTTTTATTTTATCTTTATTTATATGGATGTTACACTATTGATTCACATTTTATTTTTATGTCACTCTAATTACAGCCGTGTATACTGTGTCCCTGAAACAACCCACACCAAACATTGCCGCCTTTTGAATTATCATTTCAGCCACTATAACCTCACACAGGCCTCTTGCCTGTGCCCTGGGGTCACCAGGACAGCCATCAGATCTGATTGTTGAAATTGGGACTACCCCCGCCACCCCATTGCTGTGACCATTCCAGCCAAGCGGCAACTCTCAACCAGCCTCAGGACTCCCCCAGCTCAGGTTCGTTAAAGGCAGAGGGACACGAGAGGCTATGTCACCATTCCTCAGTGCTTTGAGGTGGACATCTGTCCTTGGACTCTTGAATGAACCAAAACAAATTGAGGGTCAGTTCAGGGGCATCGTGAGCACACCGGCACTGAGCCTGCCCGGGGAAGACCTACCCTGCATGGCTCTTCTGGCGTGTGCAGAGCTGCTGTGCTCAGCAGCTTGTGTCGATGCGAGAGAGCTGGGGAAAAGTTGGGGCCCAAATCATAGAGGATAATTAGAAATTCTTGCCTCATGTAGCCACAGTTTTAGCATATAATAATTATTGTTTAAATGCAAATACTAGTCCCTGGGACTCCTTATGCATTTGAATCAATCTCTTAAAAACAATTGCTGCTCCAGATGAAAAACAATTTCTCAACAGCTGGAGAACATTTGCAGAAGGCAACTTTTAAAGAACAGAGCGGGAGAAAGACAGAGATAGACACAAAAGTAATCACCAGCCTCTGTTGTCTAAGGAAGGCTGAACCCTTCAGACGGGGTGCTCCTAATTACCACGCCTCCAGCTAGGCTCGCTGCCAGGCCGCAGGTAGACCAGCAAGTTAAGTCAGAATAGCATTTTGCATTGTCAGTACAGTTAATCAAAAAATTACTCTTCCTTTTAGTTTATTTTTTAAGAGTTTTTTTTTTTTTTTTTTACTCTTAGCCTCCTCTTACTGAGTTTTAAAGATGAACAAATGAAGGTTAGAGCATCAAGGACGTGTGTATGGGGAGTACAAGTCTTTCTGGGGAACAGTGTTTGGCATGGGTAATCAGGAAACCTCTTTCCATGGGGCCGAGCTGAAACACCACTCTCGGCTGGCAAAGTGGAGGGCAGGGGCAGACATGGAGGGAAGAGAAGGAGGGGACCCACCGCCAGCCCAACGCCTGTACAACTAGTTTGAAACTATCCATGTTTGCTCTCCAAACCCCCACCCACCCCCCCACAAAATCAGTTCTAGCCAAGTCCTGACTTTTTAAATTAGATATCTATGGCTCATGTCTTACTCTTTCTTATTTGCCACAGTCCCTGAGGATTCAAGTTCAACAACAATATTGATCAGTGGTAAGATGAGAAGAATAATGAAGATGGTGGTAAAGGTATCTAGCAGTTTATAACATGTACTACTTGACAGACATTGTTTTAGATGCTTCAACTTCCTTGGTTCTCATAAATCTTAACAGACAAATGTGGCCTATCACCCCATTCTACAGACAAGAAAACCGAGGTCCCCAGCAGTTCTGTAACTTGCTCAAGGTCAGAGGGTTAGTAAACGATAGAGCTGGCTTTTCACCCTGGACGTCGGATACCAGGAATTGTACTCAGTCATCGGTGAAAATTTTGGGCCAGTACTTAAATTCTGCTTGAGTGTTTTGTTCCCTAAAACCATGCTCAACACATGGAGGGCACACACCCCCAGCAAGATGACCCACTGGGAATCTACATGATGGGTTGGTAACTTCTCATGTGGCACAGCTAAACTGTGACTAGCTAAGTGGGCTTCTGGATTTCTTGTGTGGTTTTAACCAAATTTACCCTCGTAGAATGGGCAGGTGGCTCCCGGAGAGGTTCATACAAAGAACAGGGGATTTGAAGAGGGTATGCGTTCCACAGAGACCAGCCACAAGAGGCCGGAGGGAGCCCTCTGCACTCAGCCAGTTCACAAAACAAAAACATCAAACATATAGCCAGTGCTCCACTGTCGACGGCAGACCCTCCCTTGAGTTCATTCTGCACGCTGAAATATTAGTTAATGATAACAGGAGGCCATTATGATCAACAGGACATTTCATGGCTAAGCATCAAGAGCATGCATGCAAACCTCTACAGATTGAAAGCAAAAGTATGTTTGTACAATCAGTAAATTTCAAAAAGTCAAAGGCTTAAAGTTTTTTTTTTTTTACCTCCCCTTTGCTTTAATTTCTATGTCTATGTGTGCTTTACGATGCATCGAGGATATTAACATGAATATTATTTTATGGAATAATAAACATGCATATGAAGAGGGAAGTGCTCAAAAAACTTCCTGATAGGATTATGCAATCAAAAGTTTGGATTGGAGCACAGAGCTAGAGTTTAGTCCACCCCATGGGGCTACTCTCAGGTAACCATGGTAACCCTAATCTGTGGCCAAGTGTCTGGCAAAAGCTTAGCAACCCAACCGGAGACAGAGGAGAAGGTGGACAGAACAGGCTGCTCCTCCTCCACCCCGCACGAGGTGGGGACCCCTCGCCAGCGCAGGGCTCGCGTGCGGGCTGTGGAGCCGAGGGTCGACGGAGGTGTGGGGCCATCATTCCACATCAATGGAGTTCTTTGTACCTAAGGAAATACAAGGAATTGCCTCACAGAGTTGATCCTATTAACAATAGAACCAAAGCTAAGCGAGTGACTAATAAATTGTCTGAGGTCACAGAATTTTTTGCACGGAACATTCAAAACCAGATTTGCAAAGCAAGTTGTCATACTTCCAAAACTATCAAGAGAGAAAAATTATGTGCTCTTTTATACGAGGAAATAAAACCCCGGAAATGTAACAGAACTGCACACGAGAAGATAATAATGTTCCGATATTGAAAGGCATATATTTGGGTAATATTCTACGTAGGAAAAAAAATGTCATTGGGGGGAATCCAAGAATAAACTCCCAACACCCACACACAAGCACGATACAGCATTCACCCAAATGGATTTTCCTTTCTAAGATGCGAGATTTTTGTAGGGTGGAAGTTTTCCTTTCACTTTATTCAAGACGAGACGTGTAGAAGCAGAAGAATTTCCAAGCTGTCACTGTGAAGGACTTGAATAATACTTTGTGTCTCTCAAAAACTTGGTCAGGTAGGTGTTTCATACTGAAGATTTAAAGCGATTTCACCGGCTTTGCATTTTGTATTTTATAAATCATTAACAGGAACAAAGTACGAACCAAAACAGAAATACCCATTTCATAAGTGTGAAGACAGTTAACCTTTAAACAGATGGGTAATCCCAGACAGCTCTGTAAAATTAATAGAGCTTAAACCTGAGGTCTCAGAGCTGCAGAATACATCTTTGGAGACCATGTTTTTGAGATCATCATAAATCAACATTTTTTTCTCACCGGTCCCTCATGCCTACCCAGGCTCCTAGAACTGCCGGGTTATGAATATGTATATTGTGGTGTCCTGCCTGCTCCCGGGCTCGGGCAGCAGAGGTTCTGAGGGTGTTTCCTCCACGGTCTGGGTTCCCAGTGGCCGAAAGGCCGTGGTCGTGGTGGGACTGCGGCTGGCGGCGGTGCGGGAGCGGGACGTGTCGCTCACTGCACCTTCGTGCGTGGCTCACTTTGGAGAGGCCTTTCCATTTTTTTGTCTGTAAACTTTCGCTTATCGAATCAAAGATATTGCGGAGGAGTGTTCTGTTTCCACGGCGCTGTGTCTTTCCACGGCCAGGTCAGGACAGACCGGAGAGGCCCGGCGAGTGCCATGCGGGGCTCCGAGCCGGCCCAGCCTGCCGGGCGCGGTGACCGTCCTCCGGGATCGCCGCCCCCGCGCTTGAGAAAGAGGCACTTGTCCAGGCTGCCCAAGACGACACACGCAGAAAGGCCGAGATGACCGGTCCGCACCGTCTGTGTCATCATTTCCCACAATGAAGTCGGAGTTTGGAGGCCTTCCTTGAAAAACTTGGCTCCGTTTGAAAGGTGGCCACGGGCCCTACAAGGACGTGGATTTAAATGGAATTAAAGGCGGAGGTGTGATGTCAGCCCACTGCCAGCCTCAGCTGCGCCAGTCCCCGAGTCTCGCTCCTTAGCGATTGGGAAGATGCTGGCCGTGGCTTCAGCACCACGTTGGGCCGGGTCCCCTGGCCCTCGTGGGCTGTGGCCGTCAGGAGGCTCCAGGACCACACATGGCAGCGGCGCTCGCAGAGTCCCAGGGACAGAAGCCCACGCCGTCCAATGTCCGCAGGAGCGGTCCCTCGGTCCCTGCACTGTCAGGAATGAGAAGGATGGGGCCCAGTCCTAATGGACAGAGTCAAGCAGCATTTGGTTCTTTCAAGGGAATCCCACCCGAGGAGGGGCCCTGAGAAGTGCACACGGACGCATTTGCAGCTATTCACTATGGGAAGTTAATGTCACAATATTGCCGCAACTGTGGACATCCTAGAGCGGCAGGATTCCGCAGGGACCTGAGCAGAATACAGACGGAGGACAGAGGGACGCGACGAGCCAGGCCGGGCCGTCTGCACACACGCAGCTCGCTGCCACGCGAGCGTGGCCTCCCCAGCTACGCGCCCATGCTCCAGTGGCACCTTCTTCCACCGAGTCTCGGCGGCGCATTAGCATAAATGCCATAAAATTTTGGCCCTGTATCTTCTTTATTATTTTTTATAGGTGTATAATTATTGAAAGGAGGCCATTACCTTTTTTATGGACTCGCGAGTCTCTCTTCCTCTGACTTTCCCATTCTGCCTGAGATCGCCGCAGTCCTGCGGCCCCACGTGGACAGGGGTGAGGGGTGCCCCGGGACAGGCCGGGGTGGGGCGGAGAGGGGAGGAGAGGGGTCCCCGCTGCAGCCCACAGGAGTGCGCAGCAGACCTCGGATTCCAGGACACCTGTCGTCAGGCGGCCAGCGGCCCACCCAGCCGCTCCCTTATGAAAGCACGGCTTTGAGAGCGATGCGTTACAACCCCAGGAGTTCTGAGCCATAAAAATCATAAAGAGTAACGTCCCATGTCTGGAAACAGAAACGATTTCTATGAGAATTTATGTATTCAATGTAATTAATCTGTATGTTTGGCACAGATCATCCCAGACCTTTCTTCTCTTGGTAATAATTAAAGCCCAGTTCGATGGGTCTGTTTAATTAGAGCCCCAGATAAGCAGCCCCCACCCACCTCCATTTTTTAGCAACCCCACCCAACAAAGAGGTTGCCACTGTCACCCCCATCACGTGCTTGTTCCCTCGCCCTTTTTGTGTTCCCCCTTCTGAAAGAGCAGGTCAGCAAGGCAGCTCAACTTTCTGGGGCCCAAAAGATGGCACAGGCTCCAGGAATTGCTTTCAGGACACCTGCATTTCCCACTGAGGGGCGTCAAGACTCACCTGGACTCACCGGGGAACCCTGACTAACCAAGAATGTTAGTATTTAACAAGACATTTCAGCCTTAGATGCTCCCCAAGCCTTTACGATGAAAATTTTCAATGTTGTTTCACTGGGGAAAAAGTGCAAAATCTGAGTATTTTGTGCTTTAACTGCTAACTGAAGCCACTTTAGCCTACGCCATCCCGGGAACTCTGTGACTGCTGATGTTCACTCACACCTGAGTGTGAGTCTTTACGATGAGAGGGAGCTCTTGAGAGACAGCCCCATGCCAGCCACACTGCACATAAACTCACGGGAAATGCAGGCCAATCTAAAGGGCGGGGACACAAGGAAGATCCAAACTGCTTGGAAACTTGGTGCCTGCGATACAAAAACATATCAGACGTGCTAAAAAACACCATTTGTGGATGCTGGTTCACCCAGGCTTTCAACACAAAGATCCCAGCAGAGGTAACAGATGGGCCTTCCTCTTATCCTGACTCTAGTACCCTAAGGACATAGAGGTTTTGTTTCTTTTTCTTTCTTTTTTCTTTTCTTTCTCTTTCTCTTTTTCTTTTTTCTTTTTTCTTTTTTCTTTCTTTAAAAAAAAAAATAGTGTGGTTGCTTGGTGTTTATTTTTTCCTAAGCCACTGTCAATGGTTACTCCCGGCTGCCTCTAGTGAGAGGGCCAGTCCGCCTCTGGTTCCTAACCTCCCCCAAGTGGAAGAGACCAAGAAACCTGCAAGAAAAAGTGGATTCCACAGCTTTATGATCCTGTTAAATGACCAACAAAACGGTCTTGAAACTAAAATGGAAATACAGCCTCTTGCAATCTCTTTACGAGCATTCTCCCTGTCTGAATTTTCAATTGCCCTGTTTTATACTTGCCTTGGTCCTGTTACACCCCAGTTTTAGGGAAACCTGGCTCCTGCATTCATCTTTGCTCCCCTCGGGAACCAAGTCAGCTTTCCGTGTTAGACGCAGTGACAGATAATTTATGCCCCCCCACTCGGGAGCCACACCCAGGGCTCCGTAGGCCTCATCTTCCTTCCTTCCTATAGAAGTTGATCCACAGCCTTACAGGTGGCCTGTCCTTCAAGGGAAAGGAGCTACACATTTGGCCTCCCAGATAATTGTCCGAGTGTTACTTGGTCCAAGCTGAGTGGTTGCTCTGGGCATAGGCATGAAGCATGATTCTGGCCAGAAAGACTTGGGAAGGAAGGGAAGGTTTTCCTCATTCTCCAAAAAGGGTACAAGACCTTCACTGTGGTGTGTGATGGCAAGCGGCAGGAACAGCAAGATCCAAGACGGGAAGAATCTGTGTCCGAGCTGGAGCCAGGCTGAGCCCAGAGTTTCCGCGACCAGGAGCTGGCTCTTCTAAACCAGGCAGACCCCTCTGTGTCAGCCCCAAGCGCCAAGTATTCTCGCACCAAGAACGCCTACAGACAACTGTCTAGTCACAGATGGGAATGCAGACCCTGGCCCGACCCGGCGCAGGGAGCAGGGCCGTGTCGATGCCACACTCCCACCTCAAGTCCCCATCTGTGCTTCAGTGCAATGCCCCAATACCTACCCTCACTGTCAGCAGCCCTTAGAGCCACCAGGACAAATGATTAGGGGAAGAGCTCTGCAGCTCTAAAGACAACCAAGGAATGACATCAGCTCCACTACGCACCTCAAAAGTAATATTCAATAATAAAGTTTGCAATTCCATTACTGAGTCACTGAATAATATGGTTACTGTTAAACAAAATTTTATTGTCTGCATGTTTGTTCCATAAAATAAATATATATTTTATCTAATCCAAATTGCATCCGACTGTTATAATTCGTTAGAGGTGTTGAAGTGCTTTTCTCGCCATTATTTTGGAAAGTGCTTCCCTAGATGACGAACAGATATCGAAGCTCAGAAATTAAAGATTGAAAAGAGGGTCTGGGTCACCTGGGGGACCCACTACCAGACTCGGGCAACAGACCTTCCACCCAAGCGACAGTCTCACAGAAGGGGAAGGAGAAGGAGGACGAACATTTCCATTTTGATAGCTTCTAGTCTCAGGCACCCATGTCCTAAAGAAATAGCCTCCCTGAGCATGAGGGTCTTACTGTTATTGTCAAATACATCCCCCTTTTAATTTGGTGAAGGACAGAAATAATAAAATTTAACTACCCTAGGCCAACCTTCCATGTAGAGCTCATTCACCACAAGTCATAGTAAAATATTAAATCCCTCTACCCCAAGAACCATACTCCTGCTTGAAAACCCATTTTTTGAGGGAATAGAGTCTTTCAATCTATAACTAAGGAAAAAATTTAAATGGAAAATAAAATCTTAAGTTTGTATTTAGTATACATGGTAGGTAAAGAATGTTCTCTTAGAAGGTCTTTAAAAAAAAAAAAAAAGAGTAGCCCAGCAGATAATTGAATAGTGCCCAAAACTATGAAGTTGGAGCACACACACCTCCCTCCACAACTTGCCTATACCAAGAGACCCCACATGTGTAAACTCATTTCTTATCATGCCACCTCAGTGCTGACCTGAGGAAGAGATCTGGTGGTTTCAGAGCTAGACCCTCACTGCCATTAGTGCCATGAATGTGGAGCTTACTGGGAAATTAGGGTCACTGGCAGAGGTACATACACAGGCCATGTCTACATAGCAGGACTCCTGCTTTGATCAAATATCTTGGGAGGATCACTGGGTTGTCACCAGAGACAGTCTAGTGCCATGAGGTGCAAATGAGCCTCCTAGAAATACACATTCTGGATAAATTCAGGAAAATGTAAGAATGTGGTCTAAGGCCAATAGGAATGGGAAAATAGGTGGGAGGAGAAATAATTCCAACCAGAGCTTGGTGACCATCCCTCAGATGAAGTGCTTGGCCCAGTACTTATGGTTCAAAGTGTGATTCACCTACAGCAACAGAGCTGTGACGCATCTTTCTCTGTCATCCCGTGGGCATGTGGGATATGAGTGAGCAGAACCACTACTCATGGACTGCAAGGTCATTAGCCTGAAAGTCAGGCATATGGTCCACACTTCTCCCCAAAGATGCAGAGATGGAACTGTCACCCTGAGGACGCTGGCCACTGTGGTGATCCCAGGACATGGCAGGGCTCTGGGACTGCACAGGTGGGCTGCCCCTCAGGGCCTCCCTCAACCCCTTGGGCCTTGGACTTGGTAACTCAGGTGCAGGCACCCACAGTGACAGAGATATCACCTCAGCAAGAGAAATAAGAGACAAGATAGCCCATGGGCACCACAAGGTAATCAAGGAGTTCCTCTAAAATCTTCTACAACCACAGGTCTCCAACGTTTTGATCTTAGGACACCTTCATGTCTTACTATAGAAAGCCCCAGATAACTTCAGTTTGTGTGGGTTATAACTATTGATATTTATCACATTAGAAATTAAAGCTGAAAACTTTATGATTTGTGAATTAATTTTAAAATAACAGTGGAAAAATCATAATACATTATTATTGCTTTTTTATGAAAAATAACTATTGTTTCCAAAAAACTAGTGAGAAGAGTAAGTCGTTTTACACTTCTGCAAATCTTTTTAAAATCTGGCTTCATAGAAGGCAGCCGGTTCTCATCTCTTTCTGCGCTTGGCTTGTTACAGTATCATCTGTCACTAACCTGTGGAAAATTCACTTTTGAAAGAGAAAATTACATCTCAATGTTATTAGAATAATTTCAACCTCACAGATCCCCTAAAGGTATCTTGGAGACCCTAGGACCATTTTGAGGACCGTGCATGTAGCTGTCTAGTAGAACGGGGTTATTGTGCTGTAGTTGGGTCCTCGGTCTGTATGGTCAGGAACACACAGGTGACATTCATACAGCCATGTTTTGAGCTTTGAACTGGCTTCAGTTACTGAAGAGTGGTTCTCGAGGCAGCTACATGGTGTCTTGGGCCATTCCCGCTGCTGTTACAAAATACCCCAGACTGGGTAGCTTGTGAATAATAGAAACCTATTGATCACAGTTAGTTCTGGAGAGCAGAAGTCCAAGATGAAGGTGCCAGCGTGGTCAGGCGCCTCTCACCAATGCTCATGGCATCCTCATGTGGCCCAAGGGGCAAGGGAGCCCTCTGTGGTCTCTTTTATAAAGGCAAGAATCTCATGAATGAGGACTCCACCCTAATTAATATCCACCTCCCAAAGATTCCACCTCCTGACACCACCACCCTGGGGTTGGAATTTCATCATAGCCATGGGGGGGGGGGGGGTCACAAAGACTCAGTCTGTGTTCCCCGGACAGTCTGCTTTCCTCATTTCCAGGTGTGGGATATCAAACACCCTCCCAAGTGTCCTGACAAAGAGCTGATCATCTTCTTTTTGTAGGGGCCACAAAGTTGGGAGGAACTGATTGTTCTGGATTAGCTTCTAACTACTGATGGCCTCACATGTCATCTAACCCTGTAAGTAAGACACAATCTGAAGAAAAGAAGCCCAGAGTCAGAAAGGCCATAGTACTCAATTCTCCTAATGACGCACAGAGAGTTAAAGGAACAGTAAGGACTCTGTAAGTCTACCAACACCAAAAACCCACATCTGTTTGCTGCAGAACTTCCCCCACTACACATGGCAGGAGGTGACAAAATGCTGGTAACCAGAAGGTATGTCTTTGCAGTTTATAAAGGATCTTGAACCTGCTATCCCATATTTTTTGGGCAGCAGCCACCGGTCAAATGTCCTCAGGGCTGGATTTGGATGACATGGTGTCATCCTCTGCCCCGAGAGATCTCAAACAGCAGCCAGGCTCCTGAGTGTGGGGTGCCGGAGGAGGGCGGCCTACCGCGGATGGGTCAGTCAGGGAAGAGGACATCTCTGAGCAGGTGGCACTTGAGCTCCGCCACCAGCAGCCCTTGGAGGTGGATATCCATTCACCCGAGGTCACGAGCCAGAAGAAGGGGTCTCCGTCCACCGGGCTGGCTGACCCCACTGCCCCGTCCTCACACAGAATCCATAGGACACGCCACCCGGGCCGAGTAGCTCCCTGAACACCTGCTACAACCCTTCATCACAAAGAAAAATCAGGGCCATTCTTAAGGACGTGAAGCTTTATGAAAGTAAATTCTCGGTCTTTCTTTCCTCGGATACAGGAAGAACACTGGGCCTCACCTTGGCCAAAGGCCCCCAGGTCTGTTCCATCTTATGAGGAATCCTGAAGGCAAACCATGGGGAAAAAACAAGCACCAACAGCAAGCAAAGAAGTGCCCCTGGGGCCACCTCACACATCTTTCCTGTCCCATTGAAGGGTAGTGATCAGATGCGGAAGGGACAGCACCGTTGTCACACAAGCAGTGGACACAGTATCTTCTAGAACATTCTGGACAGAAGCAAGCCACCAAGCAGGCCTGGCCCCTGCCCGGAGCTGTGGAGACACCAGGCCCGTGGAAGAGAGGAAGTGTCCAGCCTCCAGAACCATGCGACCTCCAGTCCCAACCTCTAGGTGTCCTAAGTTCATCCCCTGGGAAATAGAGACCCTAAAGCTGCTCCTCGTTGTTGGAAGAGCCAGGAGATGACGTCTGTGAGACTATAAGTAAATACCGTTCCACTAGCCAGGGGTTAGCTGCAGCCCACAGCGCATTGTGTGGAAACTCTCAGGTGCCTTCTGTTGGAGGGATAGAGCCATCCGTGTTGAGGAAAAGCAACCAAAGATGCATAAACACATTTTCTAACCATATTAAATAGCCTTGAGTTTCAGTAGGTACCTAGTTACATGCGTTCCATCGTCTCTGTAAATTGTGCTTCATTGAGAAACACAGGCATGCCTTCTCATTGCCCTGTACACATGTGGCCAGGTGCACTCACGTGTGTACTTAAAGTTCTAATAAAATAACATGGTGTGACCTCATGTCTTCAGATGTTAAGGGAACTTGACTTTCATTGTATTTTTTTCCTTCTTTTTGTCCCTTCCTCCCTCCCTCCCTCCCTTCCTTCCGTCCTTCCTTCCTTCCTTCCTTCCTTCCTTCCTTTCTTCCTTCCTTTCCTTCTTTCCCATCATAAGAGTGCTAGTTGTCAGATCCTGGGAACAGAATAATGCCACCATAGAAAAGAAATAGTCTGGTGACCTGCTTCTTCCACGAGATGTGGATGGGTGCTTTTGAATTACAGAAAAGCCTTCTGCTTTCTGAACTACAGAGTAAAGAGGTGGAAAAACAACAACAACAACAACCCAGTGCTTTCACATTTTACACATGCTCTCTGGGTATATGGTGCAGAGCGCCGTGAATGGGGACAGGATTCAGTATAAATCTCTTCTTATTTTGTGTTTCAGAAGGTATGCAATAGAAAACCCATTCGAACAATAAATGCTAGTCACTTGAGGTCCATAGCTTGTTTTGTAGCTAAGAAAATAAAGCCTCCGCTCACCCTTGGCCAACTGAATTACATTTTATGCTATTATTAATGCGTTGCAAGACTTTTTTTCATATCAATTTGAAATTATACATCTGGGAAATCCCAGCACAACAGCAGTCAATGCTTTGTTTCTCTGTGTGGCCCTCTGCAATTACTAGAATGTGCAACTATAATTTAGCTCAGGTAAAATTCAATCAGTCACCCCAAGCACAAAGAAATCTCCGTCTCCCAGGGAAAAGGAGGAGGAGAGGGAGGGAGGCGGGGAGGAAGAGGAAGAAGCTGGAGAAGGAGAAGAAAGGAGAAAGAGGGAAGACACGAGAGAGGGGGTTTCCTGCAAAGGGCGCGGGGAGCTGTGGGAGTTTCCCAGATGAACTGCTGCAGTATGTAAATTCAGGCTGCTTGGCCGGAGGAGCCAGCCGACAGGGCCAGCCGGCTCCGGGCTCCGGGATCCAAGCAAGGCCCACACTTGCTCCGGGATCCAAGCAAGGCCCGCTTGGATCCTTGTGGAAATATAACGTTCTTTGTGCTAAAAATAGAGAGGAAAAGAAAGAAGGGAGATTTTTGCGGCTGTGCTAGGATTCACAGGGAGAAGCTGGGAGGCGAGCAGTAGGTACTCTGGCGAGAGACCGTCGTGTAACGCCAGGAAAACCTGTCCCCAGAGGTGGCCAGAAGCGGGACGGGGAACCCCGACGCCTCACACTTAGGCCTTCGGAGAGAGCCCAGCATGGGGGGCTTGTCTTTGTGTCCCGTTGCATTCCGTCCTTGCACAACTTTTGCAGGTGGCCCGGGCTGGGCTGTGAATCAATATTCCTAGACTTCAGGAAGGGTTTTGAATTCTGCAGTTGTTTCACTGACCTCATGCAGCAGAGGGGAGACGGTTTAGCAGTAATCACTCAGAGCCAACCCTCCCCTCCTCACCACTGACAGGACAGTACCCATGTCACACGCGTACTTGCCTTTAGAGGCAATTCTTTGGTTTACTATCATTTTTTTTTTTTTTTACCAATATGTTTGCTTCTAGTCACATGACATTGTAAGCTCATGCTTTGATCTCTTCGTGACACATACAGCCAGCAGTGAGAGGCAAAATATTTTTAATTAACCCTTTTAGTTTGAGATTGACCTATGGTTGTAAGAAATAAGACAGAGAGAGCCATGTACCTGTTATGCTCTGTTCCTCCACGGTGACATCTTACAAAACTATATCATAACCAGGAGATTGACATTGATCCAGTCAAGATAGCATATTTCCAAACCCACCAGGATCTTCACGGTGCCCCAAGTGGTGACACAGGCTTCCTTCCTGTCCCCGGCCCACCACTAACCCCTAGAAACCACCAATTTGGTGGTTTCAGTGTCATTTCAGTGATATTATATAAATAGAATCATGCAATATGTGACCTTTTGGGACTGGCTTCTTTCACATAGCATAAACCTCTGGAGATTCACCCAGTAATCCAATAACATACTCCTTTTCATGGCTTAAGTACTGCTCCATGCCATGGTTGTGCCCCTGTGTGTGCAATCACCCACCAGCGAAGGACATCTAGGTTGTTTCTAGGTTTTGACTATTACAAACAAAACCAGTACAAACCTTCACATGCAGGTTTTTATGAGAGCATAAATTTTTATTTCTCTGGGATAAATGCCCAGGAGTGATATTATTGGGTCATGGAGTAGTTACATGGTTAGTTTTTTAAGAAACTGCCAAATTATTTTCCAAAGTGGCTGTGATATTGTACATGCCCACCAGCAAAGTCTGAGTGATCATTTCTCCTCATCCTTGTCAGCATTTGGTGCTGTCATTATTTTTTTTTTATTTTAGCCATTCTGATGGGTATATAATGTCTTGTTGTGATTTCAATGTGCATTTCCCTGACAGTTACTGATGCTGAACATGTTTTCATGTGCTTATTTGTCATCACCTTTTGGGTGAAATATCTCTCTCTGGCTTTTGCTCATTTTCTAATTGGATCATCGTTCTTTAACTTTTGAGTTTTGAGAATTCTTTATATATTATAGATATTTAGTCCTTGCCAGCCATGTGGCTTGCAAATATGTCCTTCAATTCTGTAAATTATCTTTTATCCTCTTAACAGGATCTACCACAACAAGAGTCTAAAATTTTTATGAAGTCCAATTTATCCATTTTCCCTTTTGTAACTTTGGTACAAAAAAAGAACTTTTTGCTTGCTGGTATATTACAAAGATATTCTCCTGTTTTTTTTCCTAAATGTTTTATTCTGCATTTAAATTCCTGATCCATTTTGCATCAATTTTTGTACGACGTGTGAGATTTAGGATGAGATATTTTTTTTTTCCTATGGGTGCTCAATTTCCCCAGCACTACTTCTGGAAAAGGCTAATATCTCCCTCATTGAACTGCTTTTGTATCTCTCTCAAAAGTCAATTAAATGTACATGTAAAGGAAGGGATCTATTTCTGGACTATTCTGTTCTCTTGATGTATGTGTCTATTCGTCCAAAACATTTTTGAAAAATCTAGAAAAATCTAGTCAAGTTCAAATACACAATGAATAGCTATGTGGACCAGAAATAGAAAGAAGAAAGAAAGAGAAAGAAAGAAAGAAAGAAAGAAAGAAAGAAAGAAAGAAAGAAAGAAAGAAGAAAGAAAGAAAGAAAGAAGAAAGAGAAAGAAAGAAAGAAAGAAAGAAAGAAAGAAAGAAAGAAAGAAAAAAGAAAGAAAGGAAGAAGAAAGAAGAAAGAAAAGAAAGAAAGAAAGAAAGAAAGAAAGAAAGAAAGAAAGAAAGAAAGAAAAAGAAGAAAGAAAGAAAGAAAGAAAGAAAGAAAGAAAGAAAGAAAGAAAGAAAGAAAGAAAGAGGGAGGATCTGGAGTTTTCCCTTCCAGAAACGTCCAAGGGGCTACACATCTGTGAGCGTGGAGGGAGTGGGGAAAGCACACACACACACTCAGGCCAAGAGTTGCTACACCTGTGGTACCCCCGATCTTGGGAAGGGATAGGAGAGCCGTGCCGTGACACAGAGGCAGTGAAGACAGAGAATCCATGGAGAAGAGGAGCCTACAGACAACGTTTCACAGTCTGTGTAACCTAAACAATACAGAGAGCCAAGTCAGCAGTCAAGGCGTGAGATCACTCCCAAGGACACGGAAAACATTCATTCCAAAACGATTTTAAAATACTTATGCGTAAGATTCAGAAAAGTAAAGGAAGGAATATGACCCAAGAAAGGAGCCTGATTATCTATTGCCACAATAATGCTGCATGACAACAACAGAAACACGCAGAACCTTGAAAGCATAAAAAATAAGTATTTGTCGCTCATGCGTCTGGGTGGGCCGCACGACTCTGCCAATCTCGACGGGGCTACATTTTGTGAATTTTAAAAATGATGAAGCAAATATTCTAGACCCGTATCATCCTCAATCTGATTGTGAATTTTAAAAATGAATAAAGCTGACCGTCGGCCATGAAAGGTTTGAGAATTGTTGCTCTAGAGGCACGAGGAAGGGGGGGTGAAGTGGAGGGTTCATGACAGAGTCAGAGTAGACTGAGATCCCTGCCTTTTTCTGAGGGAAGTGAGAGATCAAGAATAAATTTAGATTTAATTAGAAATTTGTCCATCTGCTTAGAGGTATTAGATGAGAGTTTGCCAGGTTTTTCAAGCCATTTAGGGCTGTTTGAACAATTAGCATTACTAACAAAATAAACTCGTGCCCAATGGAAGATAGTATATTTTGCCATTAAAAGTCATCAAAGTAAGTTTCTCGAATCCTGAATGTCTTGCAATTACCTTCTAATGTATTTTGCATATTTTTAGACAGAAATAACTTCGCACTTACAAAGCGAATAGCTCTGAAAAGAGTCTGCTGATGCTTCTGCTGGATTTGAATAGTGATCAGACTGGGGGAAGGTCAATTAAGCCAGCATACTTCCCTGGAAGCCTTTTTTATTAACAGCAATGTCTTCTGCCCTCAACCAAACTTGTTCCGAGCACAGCCTGGCCACCCAGGTATTATAAACATTCTGTTGAACTTTTAGGATAATATTCCACAGCACATAAATGTGCGTAACTAATCTTTTTTTTTTTAGAAAAAGTTTAAAATAAATGTGGATTCTTACACACCTCATTACTCTCTAACTTCAAGTATAACAAGCAAAGGCGTTAGGAGTGAGGGAGGGTTCAAGCAGGCTTTGTAGGGGGATGGATGGTCAAACAGGATTGCTACTGTTTTTTTTTTTTTTTTATAGCATTTCTCCTGATAGTTAGAAGCTATACCTGTTCCCCAAGTAAAATTTGGGGAAATGTTCAAGAAGTAAAACAAAATCTCCCATAGTATCAGCCCAGTGTCTCCTTGTAGCCTCTTCTTCCATGTGGGCCACCATCTTGGTGAGTGCCACCCACGTGCTCACCATGTCAGGTGCACTTGACACCTGCGAGGTCCCCCCAGGCATGTTGCTCTTGAGGAAAAGAAGACCCAGGGATGCAAGCTTCTTATCAAAGTCACACAGCCAGAGGCAGGCTGGCTCAGATGCGAGCAGGGTGGCAGCCTTAGGAGCTGCGGTTTTCCCTAACACTGTTGTCCTCCCCTCCCGGAGAGGTAAGTATTGTTGCTCTGCCATTTTCCAGATGATCCACTGAGGCTCCAAAACGCTAGCACATAGACACGGGACGCAGCTGGACTCTGGACCGAGGCCGTCAGACTCCAGAGTAGCTTCTCTTCACCTCTCATTGTGGTCACCGCAAACCACAGTGGGGTAATCTAAGGAGGACGGTTGCCTCAACGTGACGACAGAGAAGAGGAGACTCTCAGGTCCAGACGGAGGAATGGGCATATGTGATTACTGCCAACTGCCTCCTCTGAGGTTCTCAGGGGGAAAAGTGCCGAAGAACAAAGACGAAAGATAAGAAAGATGAAAGGAGGGGCAGGGAGGGGTGAGGAGGGAGGGGGGCAGGGGGGAGTAGGAAGGGGGACAGACAAGGGAGGGAGGGAGAGTGGGATCCTGTAGATGTAATAATTTCTTCATTTGTTTTGGCCCCTAGTTTGGAAACAACATACTTTTTAGGTGCTATCAGTTTTTTAAATTAGTAAATCTTAATTTAGTGGAAACAACCCTCATTTTCCACATGTACATAAAATGGGTTTACAAAATATGTAAGTCACGTCAGCATCATAAGCAGCACGAGCTGGCGGGAATGTGGTCGGGAACAGGCTCAGCGCCCCGGGAGTGGGGACTGGCTGTGACTGCAGAGGGGCAGGGACCCGTGGGGTTGCCGCTGACCACAGGCCCTGGCACCAGGGAGGAGGCCTGAGGTGCCCCCAACAAGTAAGGCTCTTCCCCACAGCCCCGGGGCAAGTAGAACAGCATCAGCTTTGAATTATTGTCTTAAAAAGCAATTGGAAACTTTAAGAAAAAGAAAAAGGACCCCAAAAAAGTGACAATACAAAGCCAAGGGGTTTGTGGTGGCATCAGCCTCCACAGCATCAGCTTTGAATTATTATTGAATTATTGTCTTAAAAAGCAATTGGAAACTTTAAGAAAAAGGACCCCAAAAAAGTGACAATACAAAGCCAAGGGGTTTGTGGTGGCATCAGCCTCTTCCCCATGTAGTCCTGGTTTTTGACCATCCCATGCCGGCCTCTGCAGGTGGCTGGTTCCACCTCGGGCCACCGTGCTCCCCACCATGCCTCGAAGAACGCGACCCCGGGGCTTGGTGACATGGCCGGGCCCATGGCCAACCCCAGAACTGCCCGCGCTCCTGGCAGGACCCCCGGGCCTCCCCACCACGGCAGCGCCAGCCTCCCGCCTGCACCTGCCAGGCCAGCCCAGAGCGCTGGGCCTCCTCCGGCCCATGGCCCGCACCCTGACTCCAGCCCATCTCCTCTTCTGTGACCCCAGGACGCACTCTGCCACCAGAAAACCCCCTTCTCCTCAGCCTATGGCCACCACCTGCCCCTTCACTGGCCTCACACCCGGCTGTGACCCCAGCACCACTGCCCACAGCCCCCTGCTGGAGAGCGAGCCCTCTTTGCCTCTGGAGGTGCACCCCCCACCCCCAGCACGGGGCCTGAACCGCGTGCCCTCACGCCACAGCGCTGGCTACCCTTCCCTGTGAACGTAGCCTGGCAGCCGTCTACTGACTACCACGTGGCCTGCTCTCTCAGCTCTATCCCACTCCAGTGGTGGTTCTTCGAGAGTCCAGTGTCCGTGGAGGTGACCTTCCCAGTGCCCTGGCCCCTCAGCTTCTAGATCCCATCTGCTCCAGTGGCCTCTTTCTCTGCCAGTTTGCTCACTCCTCAGACTGTGCATTGCCCAATTATGTACCCCTCTGCCATGTCAGCATTGAGTAGCATCCTCCATATCTCCTCTTCCTGCTTTTCTAGCTCATTCCTTCCAGTTCTCCAACGCTGATGATCCTTCACACAACCCCCCTCCCAGGACCAACAACCCATAGATCTATGGGTCAGTGCCCCTCATCTCTGCCCTAGGGCCCTCACTCCTCCTTCCTTGGCCCTATTTACATCCCTGACCCTTCTTGTGGGCTCAGTTAGTGTGCTCTCTCCCTCCCTCAGCACATGGCTTGTGCCTTTATCTCATTCTGGTCTTCGCTCTGGGTGAGGTCCTCCCCCCGGCAACACTCTCAAACCCCCACACACGCCTATCTGCCTTCCCTGCTCCACTTGTCTCTGTTTATATCTGTACCTTATGTATTCCGTTTAATTTCTATCTCTCCACGATGGGATATAAACTCACTTGGGCAAGGGTCTGGGGCAGTTTTATCCACCACTATGTTCTCAATGCCTAGAAAAGTATCTGGTTCATAATACTCATGTAATAAATAAGTGTGACTGAATGAATTAACTTGACTTTAGGGAACTGACATCTTTTAAGAACTCAGTTAATTTTGACGCTGGTCCAGGAGGCACCCTCTGGGCCTGCAGAGACGGAAATGGTCCTCGTTTTCTCCTCGGCCCTTACTGAGCACTATTTATGTAACACATAAACACAGCCTTTTCATTTTAAACTTTGGGAAGCCACCTTAACGAATTTGTTTGTGGTTGTAGGGACATAATGTAAATGTTAACAACCTTATAAAATTGCAGCTGACACAGAGCAGGATGTGGAAGAAAAGGTAGGAGTGTTAATATCTTCATCTCACAACTTAGGGAGTCACATTGATGGAGCAAGAAATGAAGGTTTTTATTTGAAGTCACAAGGGCAGCCATAAGAAAAACTAAAAATAACAACAGAAATAGCAAACACTGTGAAGAGGTCAAGAGGAGGAGGTTACTGGAGGTAAGCTGAACTTTTATTTCTTCACGTTGGAATGCATGTTGGTTAGAGCACAAACCAGGCCTCTGAAACAAGGAGATGGATGACAAGGGCTCAAACAAGACAAGAATTCATTTTTCTCTCAAGTGGCAGCCTGGGGCTCCCTGGGGGATCCAGGCCAGGAAGGGGTGTTGACACTCCAAGGTCCTTCTAGAACCAGGACCCTCTGTTTCCTGACACTGCCACCCCTACAGCACTGCCCTGGTCCGCTTGAATGGAGCTGGGTCATCACCCTCAGGAAGGGGAGGGAGAAGGTGAAGGACAAGGACTTCACAGTATATTTCTGCTCACACCCTGGTGGCCAGATCTTAATCACAGAGCCAGAGCGAGCTGCACCTACAACATGGGAGGGAAGGGAATGAATGAATATCGATAATGACAAGAATGAATATAATGAGAAGACTTAGACACAATGAGCTAATAATAGATATGACACAAAGTTAGAAACAAAAAAGTGTATTCTTCAGATTTACATTAAGTTGGGACAGGCTAGGCTAAAGCTGCGATAATAAGCAATCCCAAATCTCAGCTGCTTCAGAAAGAAAGTTTTCTTCATGTTCATCCTAACATGTCTGCTTGACGTCATCCTCATTTAGGGACACAGGCTCATGGAGCTGGGTGTTAGCACAAGGGAAAGGAATCATGGGAAATCACTGTGCCCCTCAAGAAGTCCTAACCCCCAGTAGCTCATAATGTGACTTAACTTGGATATCGGGTTGGTGCGGGTATCATTAGTTAACATGAAGTCATACTGGGTTAGGTGGACCCTAAATCAAATTTGACAGGTGTTCTCATAGTCAGAGGAGAAGATGCAGACACAGACACATGGGAGGCCATCATACAGAGAAGGCCGCGTGATGCCAAGACAGAGATGGGAGGGATGTAGCTACAAGCCAAGGGATGCCAAGAGTGCTGGGGACCACCAGAAGTTGGAAGATGGAAGAAGGCCTTCCACTAGAAACTTTGCAGGGACAGATGCCCTGATGACATTTTGATTTCAACTTCTGGCCTCCAGAACTGTGTGATACAATAAATTCCTGTTGTTTTAAGCCTCCTAGTTTGTGGTACTTTGTTGTGGCAACCTCTAAGAAACTAGTATAATCATGTGCCAGCCCTTACAGGCTTCTGCCTAGAACTAACTCAATAATCCCTCTCACGTTCCATTGGCTGTAGCAAATCGTGGTCACATCTGATCCAAGGGGGTTGGGAAGCCCAATTCTATCATGTGCCTGGAACATCAGTGAACAATATTAACAAGTAACAGAAAGTAAGGCTGAAGAGTTACCAGTTAGGAGACAGGGGGTGGGGTTGATGCCTTGACTCCAAGAGACTCCATGCCCATCATGATCCACGAGAACAGGGCCCCCTGGAGTTGTGCAGGGGCCAATCAGCATGGCTGTACACAGCAGCCTAGGGGCTGGGTGGTGATCTGTGAGCTTCTCTGTCTAATTAGATTTTCTTTGAGAGAAATATGTTTTCTTATGCTTGGCACAGGATTTATCATGACTAAACATTATCTTTTTGACTTAATGAAAAGGAGGCACCATAATCATCCAGCCATGCAAGAGGCAGGTAGAGTGCAAAGGCCCAAGCTTGGTGGTCACATCTATCCACCTTCACACACACACTCTCACAATCCTCAGTGAGCTCAATGACCTCAAGCAGGCTGCTTCACGGCTCCACACTTCTGTAAAATGGGGGCGACATCTAC
The DNA here is from genome assembly GCF_048418805.1 of Vulpes vulpes. Taxonomy (NCBI): domain Eukaryota; kingdom Metazoa; phylum Chordata; class Mammalia; order Carnivora; family Canidae; genus Vulpes; species Vulpes vulpes. The sequence goes on along the minus strand of NC_132784.1, from coordinate 54,973,624 downwards.
CTAGGTAGGAGGGTCTTTGGAGAAAATGATAAAGATTAGTGTCTGCTGATAGAAAACATATATCGTGATAGTTAATCGTATGTGTCAACTTTACTGGGCTAAGGGATGCCCAGAGAGATGGTAAAACATTGTTTCTGGGTGTGTCTGTGAAGGTGTTCTGGGGAGAAACAGCATTTGGATCAATATACTGAATAAATAAGGTTGTCCTCACCACGGAGGGTGGTTATCATCCAATCCACTGAGGGCTTGAATGTAAGGTGGAGGATATCCATCTTCTCCTGTCCTCAGATATCTGTGCTTCTAGTTCTTGGGCCCTCAGACTTGTACCCCAGTTCTTCAGCCTTCAGACTTGGATTGAATTACACCATCTGCTTTCCTGGTTCTCCAGCTTTTGGACAACAGTTCCTGGGCCTTCTGGTCCTCCAAAATCAAGTGAGCCAATTCCTATTATAGGTGTGTGTGTGTGTGTGTGTGTGTGTGTGCATTCCTATCATATATATTCCTATCATACCTTTATTATATATTATATATAAGTATATATACATATACATAACATTGTCTGTTTTATATATGTAAAATATATAAATATGCATAGAGAATATGTATATATCCTATTCTGTTCTATATATGTAATAAACACATATAAATATATATTATGTATATAATATTCTTTTTTCTGGAAAACCCTAACACATGTATATTATATGTGTGTATGTGTGCATTTTTAAACATCACCTAGCAATCAAACATAGTATTTCCTTTGACTTGTGATTCAGCATCTACTCAACCTTAGAGTTACCAGAGTCATGCAGAATCCAACAAGATGTCCCTTATGGGTCTTAGCATTGGTTAAAAATCTCCCATTTACTGTTCTCAAAACCACCTAAAGCAGAGAGTTTGATCCAAGGTCTGGGGGCCCCATAAGAGATTATTTTGTTAGGAATCTTGGCCCAATATTGATTGTGGATTTGATCATTAGAACCGGTCACGGTTTTGGAGAGACCGTTAAGTGCCCGCAAGAAAGGAGCAAGAACCATGTGATGGAAAGCAGACCTCATCTTGGATTTATTTGGAAATACAGGAAGGAATGTGTAATGAGGGGTGGCAGTGAGTGGGAGGGGTAGAAGCTGCCAAGGGGATGAGGCTGGGAAGTGAGCATGGGAGGGGGGAGGTCAGAGGCCTTTCTCCTAAGTGGACTTCAGTGTGAAATCTCTCCTGGAATCACAAACTCTTTAAGAATTGCATGTAAAGCTGCGCCCATGCTGCTGGGCTAATCTCATTTACAGTAAGTTTTGATAAGCAGCATTACCCATGATTAAAACAGTAATCGCTCTAAAAGGCAGGAGGAATATTGGCATGCTAGTAAATCTCGGAACACAGGTTTTGCATTTTTGTTGTTCTGTCAGTCTGTTTCTCTTCATCTTTTAATGCTTATCACAAAAGGACTCAATTAACAGCCCTGACGAGGGGCAAAGGCAGGTTTTAGGGTCTTTATGTTTCTATTATTAAGGGAAGCTTCTTTAAGGAAAACAATATAATACTGTTCAGTACGAATCTCACACCCATGTGAAGACACTGCTCCCAGGGCCGTAGAAGGGACCGTGTAAGGAAGGACTATGAAATCATCCTCAGCAACTTCACCACGAACCTGCTCTGACACTACCTGGGCCCAACTCCCCACACACACATCCAGGTCCCCCCACCGTCTCTGCCTAGACCTCCAGCCACTGAGTTCTAGCCCTGAGAAATAAGCCTGCTACCTTTTGAGGTATGTCCCTAAGGCCAAATTCGTATCACTCATTCAGCCAATGAATGTTCACAGGGCACCTGCAAGGGGCCGCAGTGCCCCGAACACTCTGGGTGCACGAGTGCTGGGCCTACTCTTGCTGAGGCCCCAGGGTGAGCCCCTGATGTTTTGATGTCTGCGGGGTGCATGTAACCCACCCCCTACAGTCTTCCAAGGTGAGTTGGTGCTGACCTCAGCCTGGGAGGATGAGAAGGAATTAAGGAAGTGAAGAGGTGGAGAAGAAGTCTAAGCAAAGGAGAAAGAATAAACCAAGTCCATACAGAGTAAGTTAAATAAATGGTAGCAGTTATAACAAGAATGGAGGTAAACTGTAGGAGTGGATAGAAAATGCAAGGGAACAAATCAACGTCCCATCACACACGCGCACACGCACTCATGTCACACATACACCTGTGTGCACACAGGGCTACACAAACAAACACATCTACACACCCACACAAGCCTTCTCCCTGGAATGGAGGGGATACTCTTTATGAGTTTATTTCCCTCTTTCCCCACACCTGGAGCAGAGCTGTGCACAGCCCCCTCGCAGCCCTTGGAGCTACCATTGGAAGAGTACTGGAAGAGTCCCCCAGACTGTGGTCACTCTTAAACTGCATTCAGCCAAGTAGGGAGTCAAAGGGGGTGCAGAAGAAATCAAACATTTTGATGAAACATTTGCTATTTACTGTTTGAGCCTTCCAATATCAGCTAAATCATCCCATCCCCAGGGAAGCCTCACAAAGTTCCCCATTACTGGTTCCCAGGACATCATGCCTGACTCTTTCCACGGCACACCTACCATTCGCACAATCATCCATCTATCTGTGCAGTTCTATGATCACAAACAAATGAATGGAAGGATGGAGGAGCAGAGATAGCGAGAGAGGAAAGAGATAGAGGATGAGAGGGATAGATGGAGGGACAGAGGAGGGACAGAGGGAGGGAGGGGGAGAGGAGGGACAGGATGGAGGGAGGAAGGGAAGGATAGATTTACAATACAGTCATCCAAAATCCAACTCAAAAATTAGATGCTCTGGCAGGATTAGAAGAGACGCCATACATCAGTTGATCACTGAAGAGTTGTCTGTTTGCAGCATCTTTAAGTTCTTCAAAAATGACTTATAATTCACCATATTTAACTAGGTTGGTGTACTAAAAAAAGGCCCCCCAAAGACCCTTGTTCTATTTATAGAATATCGCACCAAAGAAGACCATTTAGTCTATAACCGATTTGTGAGGCTTATACTATTGAGATTTGTTTTTCAAAAGTTCTGGCAGGGAATGAGACCTAAATTATCCATAAAAAAAAAAAAAAAACCCTGCTATCTTCACACCAAAGCAGCGAATCTGCACACTCCTAGAAAGACAGATCGACAAATCAGCCCCAGTTCCAGCAATCTCTCATTTGAATTTAATTCAAGCTGAACAAGGGGAAATTCCCTCATCCTTCATGTATGGACATGGGACAGGTCAGAAAGGAGCCCAAGTCAGCCCCATGGCCCATCTGAAACGTAGGCACAGTCACAGCACACCACTCCCCACTTCAGCTCCACTTCAGCGCCTTTCCATTGTAACTATCACTCCCTGTAATTGGGCTCCCACTCCGAGATTGGTGATTTCTTCCGAGACCTCCAATTCAATTAAGTCATGGAGCTCAATGCAGAGCTAGACCATGAATATAAGATGTCACATTAATATGAAATTTTTTTCCAGTCAAAATAGAAGGATTACTTCAAAGCCACAGTCCACACAGACTCTGGTAATACCAGCCAGTATTTGCTACACAATCTACTCCGTGGTGCCTATAATCTTCCTGTGTCCAGTGTCAGATAGAGATTAGTCCCCTCCCTGGCCATGGCTGAGGACCCCACTCCAGGTATAACAGCTCTTACCTTTCAGAGCTGAGACCTCCTGCCTCTCTGCTTCCATGCCTCTCAATTCTGGTTTCAACCCAATCGCCCCATGTCAACATGGAGTTTTGAGACTGGCCACCTGCTTGGCTATCTGCCTGGCTTGGGTTCCAGAGCCCTTGCCTTCCCTGAATGAGACTTCTCAGAACTGGTCTTGGCCAACCTTCCTTCTCCCTGCCTACAAATCCACAGGATGCAGCATTCACCTCCTAGTCTGAAACTCCAGGTCACAAGGTTCCCCGTGGTGTGGAAGAGTGAATCAAACTCATATAGTACATCATTCCTTCTCAGGGCATGTTAGAGGGTACACATGTCATTAGGAAGAAAGAACATACTCAGTCCACTGTAGGCGAAGAGGGTGGGTGCGCATGAATTCCGATATTGTGCCTCATGGGTGCCTCTCTCTCCTAGAAGTTTCAGACATGAGCCTAGCATGTGTAGCTTGATCACCAAATACCATAAGGCATTGGGCAGAGGAGGCTGTGTGCCCATGAGTCAAGAGCATGGGGCTGAAATAAGCATCAGAAGAGCCTGCCTCTGCCTCAAGTTAGCCATGTGACCATGTAGAAGTCACTTTCCCGGCTGGGTCTAGGGAGGGCCTTTGGTTTTTTTCTCATCTGTCATATGAATATAAACTGGTACTTAGTTCAGAATGACTGAGCACAATGCCGGGCACAGGGGAAGCCTTTGGCAGACATCCTTTATATGGGAATTGCTCAGCAGACCATTCATGAAAATCTGAAACTGCTGAGCACTGGCTCACCTACTCCAATCAAAAACTACTCTTGCTGGCTGCAGCAGAGTCCACGGGCGCAGGCAGAAGCCATTTCCTGCTAAAGAAGAAGGAAATCAACCAAAATTGGTAAGAGCCTATTCTGGGCTCAGCAAAAACTTGCTCACAGGGAGTCACCTCCTCAAGGTAGCTGAGTGGCCAAGAGATGCTAGTTAGATCATTTATTACCATAAACCCTACGGAAACTTTTCTTGTTCTACAAACATTAATAAAAATTATTTCAAAATCAAATTGTAAAAAACTAAGTCTGCTTGAGGGCATCCTAGAGATTAATGAAACAAATCCATCCTCCGGGGAGTTTATAAACTTGTTAGAGGGCCCAGTGCCTCCATAGCCCCAGGTGGGGAGCCTTCCTCCTGCCCTGCTGGGTGGACAGAGAGGGAGATGGCCTGATGGATGCCCTTCTGGACGTAGGGAAGGCCCAGCCCCTAAAGCTGAAAGAAACATCCCACTGATTTCCATTTTAACTCTTTTTTGTTTGTTTGATTTCAAGAACCCAAAGTACCTTTTCTTCTGATTTTAGGTTGCATAGTAGGGTGCAACAGAACAAAAGTCATTATCAAAGAGAAGCAGCATGGAAAGACCCTGGCCTCTGAGCACGGTGCTCATGGCACTGGGAGGCATGGGTGGCACATCTCCTCTCCTTGGTCCCTTTTCCTCACTCACAACAACAAATGGGAGAGTAACACATCTGACCCAGACAAAAAGCAGAGTGCAAAGGCATCAGTTTGGGAAAGACTAAACCCAGTCCTTTTCTTTTCTTTCCTTCTTCCTTTCTATTAAAGTAGAATTTGCAAATTAAACCACACTTAACAAGTAATATGAAGGGCAGCCCCTGTGGTGCAGCGGTTTAGCACAGCCTGCAGCCCAGGACGTGATCCTGGAGACCCTGGATCGAGTCCCACGTCGGGCTCTCTGTATGATGCCTGCTTCTCCCTCTGCCTATGTCTCTGCCTCTCTCTCTCTGTCTCTATGAATAAATAAATAAAATATTAAAAAAAAGTAATATGAAAGGCCTGATACTAGCATTAAACCACATTTGGTTTGAGACCTGGAAGTCTCCCTAAAGTGAAGCAAATGTACAAAAGCCCTACAGCTTTAGCTGTAGACTGTGGCAGAGACACAGTGTGGGGAAATCGCAGTGATGGCATCCGTGAGGGAAAAGTCACATCACCAAGAAAGGGCTTCCAAAGGGGCTTTTTGTCCTGGGCTATTGGAATGGTGTGAGAACATCCCCATGATGTTGGCGATGTCTGCAATTCACCCTGCACTCCCCAGACACATGCGGATGGTTGGACAGTCGACCATGAGCCACACAGCGGGTTCCTGAGTAGTGCATGGCCCTACTCACCAGGATGTCACAAATACGCACTTAGGGAGACTCGGGATCCGTCCTCATAGAATAGAAGGTATATAAAAACACTTGTAATTAGTAATATTATCTCTTGATTAGTAGCTATCTGTTGAATATCAAGAAGCAAGTCTTCAAAGCCAAGTTCTGCATTTAGGTGAGCTCTGTGTTGGATGGAACTGGCCTGAATTACACAGGGAATTTGGGTCACTGTGGATGGTGAGTAACACTCTGGTGGGCCAGTGCTGCCTATCTGTTGAGACTTTCATTTTCATGGTCTTGCAAAATAGATCAAAAACTAAAAGGCACAAGCCTCTGAATTTACATAAAACAGGAAAGAGAATCCATAAGCCCAGCCCTCACCCTAGCAATCGGCCAGTGGCTGTGTGGGTGGGCATGTGAATCTATAGAGACAACCTCCATTTTCAAACAGGATTCTCCATGTCGCACAAAGTACAGGCAGAGAGGAATAGAGTTCACTGCTTTAGATCAACTGGGAGATTTCTAATCAAATCACCTAAAGGGAGGAATTGCAGTTCCAGGCTAGATTTAACATCAAAAGATGCAACTGTTACATGACTTTTGCAGAGAGGCAGAGAGCAGTATGCAGTGCCTCCACCCAACCAGCAGAGTGTTCACTGCATCTGGATTCCAGGGGGAAAAAATCGAAGAATTATGCAGACATACTGGTGGGTGGTCAGGTTTAGGAAAACATGTAGCTGCTTTTCAGTGCCCTTATTGCCCATAAAAGAACATTTCACATGGTCAACTGCTCAAATTTATGTGGACCCTAAGGGGTAAATGTCCAGTGCTGTGACTGGAGACACACTCACAGCTCTCATTATTGTTAATAGAAATTGTGTGCTAACTTCTCACTCAGTGCCCCTGATTGAGAATAAATTGAGTGTGTGTGTGTGTGTGTGTGTATGTGTGTGTGTGTGTCCCTAAATATCTCTAACATCCCCGATTCCTGGCAGTGCCCACATAGAAGAAAATTATTGCATGCAGACATACTTCTATTTCTCAAGTAGCCTTTCTATATTTCTTTTTCCCAATGATACCTTTTAAAATAATCTTTTCAAAGAATAAGTTGAAAAAGACTGATAATTGTGGCCCGGCTGTAGCAACTGTAGTGTAGAAAAGAGGACACTGAGTCTGCCTTCTCCAAAGGCCGGTGAGGTTTCTCGATACCAGCTGGTACTGTGTTTACTTTCTAAATCTTGTAAAAACCTGAGGCCAGATAGAAAGGAGGAACCAGCAAGGACACTAAAAAAGCAAGAGTGTGGCATTTTGGAAACCATGTGAAGAAAATATATCAAGAAGATGGGGATGATCAACCGTGCCAACTCCCTTGGAGAGATGCATCAGTAATAGGAACATAGAAATTTAAGCCTCCTCTCCACCAAAAACAAAAATTACACCAGGAAAATAAGTAATGCACAATAAAAGAAATGTAATCCTAGGATGCTATATGGTTCAGCTGTACATATTTTCAAAGTCATCGTCATGGCAAAGCAAACCACTGACCAAATCAAAAGACAGAGGATACCTCTGCCAGGGGGATGGTGGGAAGGAACATGAGATGTGGTGCGGGGCATGGCAACAAGTACCACTGCTGTCTATAGGAGGAGGTCATCACGTAGTATCCAGAGTGTAAAATAAAACCACTATCACTAGGATGAGGACGCGGGGGGGGGTGGTGCTTAGGAACAGCATGCTTTCCCCATCATAAGCCCATACAACTACCTGCATTTTAAAATTATGTATATATTTATGTAACATTAATAAAAATTCACATGAAAACATGAAGGGGGAGCTGTGTATCCAAGTGGGCCTAACAAGAGACAAACACTCTTGCACACCTGGGGGCTGCTGCCTGATATCGCCTGGGGGCTCCATGTCTAGGTCACAGCAGATGTGAGTTTACATTTGAGTTGCTTTATATGAGGCTTTTCACAACAAAACTTCATCATGGAAGTTAGGGAAAGAGTGCCCGTCCTAGATTTCAGGTGATCTCAGGATTGCCAGAAGAGGGAATGTGCCACCTGCAACATTCCACAAAATGATTGGGGAAAATTTATGTTTGCACTGATTCAGGAGTTATACTAGTACTTTCCCTTGAATTTACATGACACTTTTCTTTCAAAGCACTCAAAGCATTTTACAGATTCCGTTTCATTAATTGTCACAACATCTTGAACAGGCTGCCATCCAGTCTCACGAATGGAAAAAGGAGAAGGAGAGGCACAGAAAAGTTCATTCGCTAGACCTGAAAGGATGACAGGAGACTCAAGTTTTTACACAGCAATGGGTTTTCAGGGACAAGAATAAAATTCAATTCACCTGCATTTTTTTCAACAGCCTGGACCGTTACTTTCTTAAGTCACATGTGAACATAAACCAGGTCAGTAGTTTTCTTAAGGACTCCAGAAAAACAAATCATAACCCAGCTGGGGGGAAAAGTCCTTTCAAAGTGATTGGTTCTATGGATTATTTATCTGAGAGATGTTAATAGGTCCAGGAAAAAAAGAAGTGTTTGATAATCAAAACATTGGGGAATTTCAAAACAATCTTGGAAATGACCGGCCACTTTCAAAAACTCACACTTCCTGATTTAAGAACTGACTACAGAGCTACTACCAGCAATCAAAACAATGTGGTGCTGGCATAGGACAGACTATGGACAAGTAGGATAGAATAGAAAGCTGAGAAATGAACCCTCACCTGTATGGTCAAATGACTTTCAATAAGGATGCTGAGCTCATTCAGTGAGGCAAGGACAGTCACTTCACAAAGGTGCTGGGACAACTTGAGGCCCACATGCAAAAGACTGGAGTTGGGCCCTTACATATATGACACACAAACATTAACTCAAAATGGATCAAAGACCTCACCACAGGAGCTACAGCTATAGAAGTCTTAGATGAAAACAAGGGAAAAGCGTTGTGACATTGGATTTGGCAATGGTTCTTAGGTATGACAACAAAAGCACAGGTCACAAAAGAAAAACTAGGTAAGTCATATTTCATCAAAATTAAGAGTGTTTTTGCATAAAGGACACAATTGAAAGAGCAAAAGACATCCCACAGAATGGGAGAAAATATTTGTAAGTCATGTATCTAATAAGGAATTAATACCCGGAATATATAATGAACTCTCACAAGTCAACAACAAAAAACAATCAATCCAATTCAAAAATGGGCAAAGAACATGAACAGACATTCCTCTACACTCACAGCCAATATGCACATGAAAAGATGCTCAACATGACTAGTTTTCAGGAAATGCAAAGAAAAGCCACAGTGAGATGTCACTTCAGACCCGTTAGGATGGAGGTTACCAAAAACAATGGAAAATAACATGTGTGGGTAAGGATGTAGGGGATTAGGATTCTTGGGCATTACGGGTGGAAATGTAAAATGGTGTTGCCACCATGGAAAACAGTTTGGCGGCTCCTAAGAAAGTTAAACACAGAATTATCATATGATCCAGCATCTTCCACTTCTGGGTATATCCCCAAACGTGTGGAAAGCAAGGACTCAAGCAAATACTTGTTCACCCATGTTCATAGCAACGCCATTCACAGCAGCCAAAGGGGGAAACAACAGATGGGCCCGTCAACGGATGAACGGATACAAAGTGATCTATCCATATGGTGGAATATTACTGAGCCTTACAAAGGAAGGAAAATCTGACACATGCTGCCCCATGGATGAACATAGAGGACATTATGGTGAGTGAAATAAGCCAGATACAAGGGACAAATACTGTACGAGTCCATGTCTATGCGGTACGTAGCATGGACAGATTGGTGATGAACAGGAGGTAGGAGAGAGGGAATAGGGAGTGGTTGTCAAACAGGGATAGCGTTTCAGTTTGGGATGATGCAGGAGCTCTTGAGTGGGACATGGGAATGGTTGGCCACAGTGGGAATGTGCATAGTGCCACTGCACTGCATAATTTTTTTAAAGATTTTATTTATTTGTTCATGAGAGACACAGACAGAGAGAAGAAGAGACACAGGCAGAGGGAGAGGCAGGCTCCCTGCAGGGATCTCAAGTCAGGACTCGATCCCAGGACCCCGGGATCATGCCCTGAGCCAAGGCTGATACTCAAACACTGAGCCACCCAGGTGCCCCTGCACTGCACATTTTTAAATGGCAAAAATGGTACATTTTATGTTATGTGTATTTTACCAATAAATAAATATTTTAAAAATTTCTTGCAAAATACAATGGGCCCTGTGCACTCAGGGAAATTCACAGCACATGTTTAAAGACTCAAGCAATCCTGCTATCAAGTCTCTGTGTCTGTGTTTTGGCCCAGGGTTTCTAAAGACACCTGAGTGTGGAACCCTGTCATGGTGCCCATGGTGACAGGTCTGAGGGTCACCAGTTCGGGAACCCCAACAACAGCAGTTGGTGACAGTCCCGGGGGGGAGGGTCTCTGCTGACATGCTACACCTAAACTAAAGAGTCTATCAGGGCAGCTTTTTTGAAGACCAACAAACGTTTGAACATAAACACAGTTCTGAAGATCCCAGGAGAAGGAAGGAAGGGGAGGCTGGATTTGGAAAGAAAAATAGAAGTATCCCTCATGTCCTAAAGAAGTCATCTTCTGGGTCACCTGGGGGCTCCAGGGTTGAGCATCTGCCTTCGGCTCAGGGCGTGGTCCCAGGGTCCTGGGATCAAGTCCCACATTGGGCTCCCTCAGGGAGCCTGCTTCTCCCTCTGCCTGTGTCTCTGCCTCCCTCTGTGTGTCTCTCGTGAATAAATAAATAAAATCTTTTAAAAAAGAAGTCATCTTCTGTATTTTTTTTTTTCCCAATTGGCACAGGTTGTAGAAAGTCTATGGTAGGATCTATAGGACAGACTATGCTCTCAGTATGTCTTACTGTTGCAGAGTGGCTCAGCGAAGGCCCAAGAAGGGTGTGTGGGTAGTAGGGTCTGGGCAGGCTTTCGCATCCCCTGTCTCCTTGAGGCAACACTCCTGGGGCCTGCGCCTGTTCAGGAGTCCAGACTCCCAGTGGGTTTTGAACCTCCGATCGATTTGCTTCTGGGAAGGGTATGAACGCGAGGCCTTAAACTTTCTGCTCCTGTGTTTCAAAGTGAATTGTTTTCTCCACTCACTGTGCACCCCTTCTAGCTAAATGTATAAACGACCCTAATGCAATCACCATGCCATATGTTCCTTCCAGGCAGTGGTGGGAATTCCAGAAAGAGGAAAATTGAAAGGAAAACAAAACAAAACAAACAAACCAAACCAACCCTTTCGGTTTCAAGCAGAACTCTAGGCTGCGGCTGCAAGTGGAGAGAAACCCCAGCGTGTCATGTGCCAGGCCAGGCCACGTCTCCCGGATGCTGCCCCAGGGTGGTGAGCCCCGCTGTACCCCAAAGCCACCCAGACTCCCAGGCACGTGGGGCAGCCCCATCGGCACTCCCTGCTTTGTAATTCTGTGTCTTTCATCTCTAGTGGGCCCTTCCTGGGTGTCTCTACGCTGGACCCTGATGACACTAAAGAGGCCAGGCCAATAGCCTGTGTGACCAGCTTTTCCAGAACCATCATATCAATTGTACTGTGGTTCCATAGTCCGCGGGCACTTCGGAGTTACATCCAGTTGTGCTTATGGCAGAAAAACCCCTGCCCATCCTTGCACCCCAGCCTCCGTGCCCCCTCCCTTCCTGAACACGGCGTCGTGAAAGGACCTGCCATTGTCATCAGACGTGGGGAACACCACCAGCCACGTCACACGCAGTGCTCTCCGATTAGGAGCCTCCTCAACTGGCAAAACCTAATGGAAACAAACTCCGTCCGTCGGTCAATTGTGGGCTTATTTTCATATTTATGGCCTGAACACTTCCCCCCAAAGACGCTAAGGATGGCCTGAAGGACAGGTGAGTCAAACGCCAGCCCTCAAGGCAAGAGACCGAAAGGCGCCTGCTCCCCGCTCGGGCCCACACCTGCCGCGCCCCACGGCCCCACTCCCCGCTTTGCGCCGCGGCCTCTGCCCAAGTGAACACTTCCCGAACCTCTTGACAAAACTCAGTGTGTTCACAGGGGGAAGCCTGTCACCCCGATCCTCGTGGCAGAGACAGAAACACCGAACAAACCCCTCCTCTGGGCTTGGGGCAGCTCGCGGCTCGCCCAGGGTGGCAGCGCAGGGCTCGGGGCTCGGGGGGCAGCCTGGGGCTCTCCCACCTGCCCGGGGGACGCCTGCGGTCGCCACCAGCACGGTCGTGCGGCCCGGCTTCCTGTCGTTCGCCGAATGTTTTGCGGACACCCGATGGAACAGTCTCGCCTTTACTCGGCTCAGATGCACTTACACTGTCATTATAGCGGCTCCGTCGGCCAGCGGTTACCGGCGCAGAAGGTCCGTAGATCAATCTGTGACTTTAAGAGATTTCCAGGCCATGTGCTAGAAGAGTCTCATAGCATTTTGGGGCAAATACAAGCAGATTCACCGTGTCTCTGAAGCCTTATTTTAAAAGCACGGTACTGCGGTACTGGGACGTCTGGGTGGCTCAGCGGTTACGCATCTGCCTTCAGCCCAGGGCGTGATCCTGGGGTCCCGGGGTCGAGTCCCGCGTCGGGTTCCCCACAGGGGGCCTGCTTCTCCCTCTGCCTGTGTCTCTGCCTCTCTTTCTGTGCCTCTCATGAATCAATAAAATCTGTAAAATAAATAAAATAAAATAAATAAAAACACGATACTCTCTGCTGTCCTCAGATCACAGTGCCCAACAGGATCGCTTCTCCATGAAGGGCAGCTGGGCCATCGTGGGGTTCTGCGTGGGGAAATGACTTGCACCCTGACTCCGATCCTCTGGCCTTCTGAACAGCCTGGGGGATGCTCCACAGGCTCCCTGACTCGATATACAGTGCATCTCACGGGAGAGGACCGAGCTCTCCGGATGTCATGCTTATTGCTGCAGATGACCAGTGATGCCACCGTAGAATGTAAGCTTGGAGATGTGAGGCTCCACTGCAAACAATCACAGATCTAATGTATCAAGCGCTCAGCTCGGCCAAGTCCACACTGAGCACTTGAGGTGTATTGTCTCATTTCATTTTCACATTGGTTCTCTGAGGGAGGAGGTGCTGTGGTCAGCCTCAGATCCTAGATGGAGAAACTGAGTCACACGGCCAATCACTGGGATAACTAGGGGTTGACACAGGGTTGCCTGACCCCACCGCTGATGCTCTTCTGGTCATCCCAAACCACTTCTAGGGCTGCCGTCCAGACACATGCTGAGTACCTTTGTGTCAAGCACTCTTGGGGGCCTAGGGCTAGATGAGTCTGTGAGGCACTGTCCCCAGTTCCAGTACTGTCAGGGTGCTGACGAAGAGAGACATGGATCAACCATGAGGGCCCTCACAGAGACCTAAAGAGAGGACCAGAAAATGGTGCCTGTGAAGGAGCCAAACTGGCCAAGGGTCGGGCAGGCGTAAATGGCCCTATATAGGCAGACAGAGCAAAGTGGCATTCAGGCTCACCAAGGGCATCCACAGTGCAGGTCCCCTCCCGGAGACCACTGTGTACAAGACAGCCAACACCAAACAGTCCCCAAATCCTTGGCCCTGCACTAGCTGCTGCAGAATCAGGGGGTAGTTTGCAGTTTAGCTGGGGAAAGAGACTGCTGCCTGTGACAGAGGAGAGACCCAACGATGACACTGGGAATGAGGATGGGGGTGTCCTGGATGCCCAGAGCAAGAGCAGCTGACCTTGGAGGGGCAGGGGACTTAGGGAGGCTTTCCAGAGAAAGCAACGTTAAGCTGAAACATGAGGATTATCGGAAGAGGGGAGGAGAGGAGGCACAGGTGTAGAGATAACTGAACATATTTATTTATTTTTTAAGAATTTTTATTTATTCATGAGAGACACAGAGAGAGAGAGAGGCAGAGACACAGGCAGAGGGAGAAGCAGGCTCCACGCAGGGAGCCGGACATGGGACTCGATCCTGGGACTTCAGGATCACACCATAGGCCGAAAGCAGGCACTAAACCACTGAGCCACCCAGGGATCCCCAACATATTTAAAACAAAATCAGGCTACATGGCTGGAGCACAGAGAAGGGACCACGGGGAGGTGGCAAGAGACCAGAATAATCAGCAGGCATCCTGTGAGCTATATTAGCACATTTGGACTTGGTCTTCTATACCCGAGGAATCTGACCTCAGGCCACAAGGATGTGGAGGCAGGATTCTGTGGTGGTCCCAGCGTCCTGCTCCTTGGGATGCATGCCCCGTGTGATCCCTTCCCCTGGAGTGTGGGCAGAAACTGTGACTGTCATGATTCGATTACCTACGTATAAAGGGGAAGGGATTCAAGATGTTATTAAGGTCCCAAATCAGATGACTGAGTTCTTCAAAGGAAAAATTATCCTTGGTGGGCCTGACTTCAGCAAGAGGAACTCCTAAAAGGGACTCAAAGCGATAAAGACACTCTCCCACTCACTTTATGGCTCTGTTGTGGGGGGTGAGGGGTTACGTGGCAGGGACTACGTGTGGCCTTTAGTTGCTGAGGGCACTAGCCCTGTAATTCAAGGGACTCAATTTTGCCCAGAACCGGAGTTTAGAAGAGAAGCCTGATCTTCAGATAAGACCCCAGCTACCCCCTCGATTTCAGCCCATTGAGATCCCAGGCAGAGGATCCAGATGCCCCCTGTACAGAAACTGAGATACATCCATGGGTGTTGTTTATAGCTGCTACATTTGTGGCAACTCGTTACATAACCCTGGAAAAACGAAGAAGCAGTAGGAAGAGAGAGGCTCTTCCCTCATTGGTGAGCAGGAGTCACATGGAATTCAAGCTCACATGGACGTTACTAGGAGTGGTGGCGCCCATGCTGGAGCCAGCTTGCACATGGCACCCGTCCCCCAAAGTGATCATAGGTACCACCTGGAGTGTGAAGTTCATTCACATCATTGAGTGTTGATATTAGAGTTGATTTTGCAATGAACTCAATATATACTCATTTTAATGAATTATAACCAAAACATGTGACAACCAGCTCCCTGAGAAGCTCCCTAGACTCGGAAGCTATCATGTGTTCTCCTAACCCCTCATAAGGCTGCTCTGGTCTTTAACTGGCCCGTTACTAGCCCCCTCAAACTCATCATTTAACCTATGAAAGACTTATTCATATTTTTTCTGTGTTTATCAAAATAGCACACACCTAGGAGTAAATGTTGGTCTGATGAAGGAATATATGAACGAGGGGGATTTTTGAAAAGAAAAATATGTCTGTGCTTCTAGGAAACTGCAATTGAACACAAATGAGTCTGCTAGAAGCTACATGAAGGCAGAGGATGCACTGAGAGTGATACTGAGCCCTGTTCCCTCCCCTGACACCCAAGGACAATGTATTTGCTCACCAATGGACCCTGTGGACGAAGCTAGTGGAGCTAATGGAAAGAAAGGGTTGACTCAAGACCAAAGATATTTTTTAAAAACAAACAAACAAACAAAAAAGGTAAGCAGCTCAGGTAAACATTGGCTCAAACACCTAAGAACATGTTAGATGCAGAAAACCCACAAAGTGATAGAGGCACATTGAAATAGGCAAGGGGTTAAACCCGGGCAACTGAGGACGTGTGTTTCTGGAACATAAACTGAGCATCACCAAAATAAAGTAAAAGCATCAAAACAGTCCACACCTTGACCAAGAATGTTCTCTGAATCATCCAGATCATGGGGCCTACTGACGTCCCTTTGATTCCCCTCAGCAGAAGGAAGCAGGAAGTCCTCCCTGGTGGACATCAGGCTGCCACCTGCTGGCTCCACATTCTAACTCAAGGGGAGGACACAGGTTTTAGCTCCCTCCCCCTCACCACAACCGAAGAAGAGGTCAGGGCAACATGTAACATTAGGTTTCAGTGTGACATCTGTCAACTAGAGGAAAGAGACCACAACTCCTGGTCCTCTGAGGAGTACCCATTCTTTAAAAGGCTTCAGACTCCAGCCCCTGGGAAGCCAAGCAGGAATCTCACGGGCCTCATGGTAGAGGTAGAGGGTCTCCACTTGCCTCTAGGAAGGCCCCAAGCGTCTCCTCCTGGGTTGCACACATTCCAGTCCAGTTCACGTGGTGAGCCCAGTGAAGTTCTGGTCAGAACCCTACGGTGATAAACACTGTTCACTGCCCACGTAACCCATCTGCACATCTCCCTTGGAAGGTGAGTAGGGGAAGGACCACACATGCGGGATTCCAACCACATATGTCTTTAGTTCTACCTTGAACAACAAAACCGCCCTGTCCACCACTTATCTCCTTGCCCAGACCCCTTACTTTCTCCCCAACTCAGATTTTACATTTAGATTTGAGCTGAAATTTGGTGGTATTGGAGGAGGGTGTGTCCTTGGAGCTGTGACACACCACACTGTTGAACCCCATTGGACAGCTAACACCGTACATTTCCAACTCAAGTATGTGATTACTCCCAGCAACCTACCAGTGCATTTGTCTGTTTTCCACCACACCTTGCATGATACTTTTGTGGACGAGGCAGCGAACGGCTGTAGGTATACCTGTAACTGATTGAGCAAGTCCAATGACAGTAGTGACAATACCTACCAGTTATTTGGTGCTTTCCATGCACTGAGCACAGAGTGAGGCACATTCTGTACGTTAGAATTCCGATGATGAAGAAATGGAAGTTTATCAATTAGTCTGAAATTCAGCCTCTAAACCCCATGCTCTCTCCACAGGAGCATGATGCCAAAAGTGTCTTGAGTAGAGATGGATCAGTGTCCAGCAGGGCCAGCCATGCAGAGCCTACAAGCTCATTATGCCCCTTTCCACATTTTTTGTGCAAAACTGAGGTGAGGATATTGGTGTCATGCTGACCACAGTAACAAAACGATACCAAGCTGGGACCAATCTCCAGCGTGTCCAAATAAAGCAAACCAAAGCCGAGGACTTAGGTCCAATATCTCAAGGACACCAGTGTAAAAGCCCCGGATGTCATCCCCCAGCAGCACACGTGCGCAGGAATGAAATGTTTTTATTGAGATCACAACATGCGTCAACAGCGTGAGAGGGCTGCCAACAAGCTAATTTGAACACAAGGATGGTCATCTCTTGCCATCTCTCTCCATCCTGTTAGGATCCTGTGCAGCTCCGGGTTTGCACCGACACAGGAGAAAGCCAGAACCCACTGCCCACTGCGAGTGGAAATATTGCCGCTTTTCCAAAACCCATCTCGGAGCAGCAATAAACCCAGGCAGAGGGTTTTTACCATCGCATAAAGGACTCACTGCCCCAGCAGCGTTTAAGGAGCAAGACAGGCTTTTTCCCTTTAGCAGCACAGCCATCAAATATCAAGCTTGAAACTGCATTTGTGTGATAAGACTTGATAGAAGGTGGCATGGCACGGTGTGAAATGATCTGATAGCACGCAAAATTGTTGTTAGGAGGTGTTGGCACTTGAAAAACAACACATCTTGTTAGCATTGGCTCCAGCATGAGGCTCCCCCAAGAACATTCCACACAGTCCTGTTTGGAAATCTTGGGTATTCGAGCCGAGACTGAGCCCATGGGCCCTCTAACCCCTAGCCCCCTGCCCACAGATGGACAGAGAATACAGTCAGGTGGCTCAAGTCCACACAGAAATTATTTTGTTGTATGCTTGGCACCTTATCTTCCGCTCTAAACATTGAAATACAGTGTGGCTGTTGTGCATGCTCACACCCGTGAGTGTATGCGTGCACACACGTGCAAGGAAGAACCACAAGTCCCTGCTCGAGGTGTCCTGATGATTCGGGACTTTTACCAGCAAGTACTGCTTGGGTCAGGTTTCCCCCCAAAAAATGGCAAGTGACACGGCTCTAAGTTCAGCACCTATGGAATCATTTCCCTCTGTCTTTGGCTTCTCTTCTGGAAGATTCTGTGGGGATTTTTGTTTGTCTGCCATGTTTGTTTCTAAGCTGTAAGGTAGATGAGCTGTCACATATGCTCCCGTGTTCCTGACCCTCCTCAGCTCTCTGCTGGGACTGGTGGACCTTTCCTGGTGGACTCTGTTCATTCCTCCCAGCCTCCTCTCCTCTCTCGGCCTGGGTCCTCTCCACCTCTGTCCCCATCCAAGTCAACTACAACTATGACTTCAAACTGCCTTTCTTTTCCATCTGCTCTAAAAAATAAGCTTGTTGACAGCATGCTACTACTCCCTTGCCTAGGGACAAGTTATGGTGCCTCCTAAGTTGGGAGTTTTTAGCATGCTCACGGGAGCAAGCAAGAAAGGTTGTGTGCACGCACATGTGTGTGTATGTGTGTGCGTGCGCCCGCTCAAACGGGGTTGGGGGAGAGAGAAATACAGAGTACCAGGAATTAGCTATGCATAAAGAAATTAAAAGAGAATATTTTCCAGAGCAATTGAAGCCCATCTTCTGAACAATGACGACAGCTCCTCATTTTCGACAACAATAGAGGGCACGTAGGAGTCAGCTCATTAGAATATCTGTGGCTCTTTTCTGTTCTCTCTGCATTAAGCCCCCATAATGTCAGTTGTCACTTATTAATGACAATTAACTAGTAATCAGCAGTGAGAGTCTTCGAGGTGGTCTTTGCCTGACAGGTGAAGAAAGAGAACATTGCGTAGTGCCACGCGGTGACATGGAACCTTCAAAGGGAACACGGCATTTCCATAAATTATTTCAGAAAGAAATTTTCTTTTATACATTCTCTCTAAAGCTTAAGGATCTTTAACCCTAGAAAGGCCACGCTCCACTTCCCTCTTGGCAATTTCTTTCTTTCCAGATGAAATCTGTGTACCATCATTGGTGGTGGGAGCAGGCTCTCCATCCGCCAGTCTCCAGGAGGCCCACTCAACACCCATGCCATCGTCCTTCTTCATAGCTTCCAGCTGCTCATTTTAGTTGTGTCCATCCACACGCGGAGCCTTCGCCAGGGCCCTCCATGACGCACGGGTCACACGCCCTGCACACGGCGACTGCTGCGCGGCCTGGTGGCCTGTGCTGCTGGCTCTCTCGGCACTGTCTCCTGCGGGCAGGTCCATCTGCTCTTCGCCCCCTCCTCCTACAGGTGATGGAACGACCGGAACCCTTAAGAATCACAGTGGAGACTAGACCCCAGCCCCACAAAAAAACAATTCTCCGGGCTCCCTACTCTCTGCTGCGCCTGCCCTCTGCCTGAGTCTCAGCCCTGGTCCCATTCATCCTCCTGAGACAGAACAAGACCCTGTCTCCCCACCACGCACGCACCACCTGAACACCGGCACCGACGTGGCACAGGCCTGCTCTCCCACGGGCTCCTTCCCCTGGGTAGTCCTATGACGCTGGAGCGTTTGGTCCGAGGGACTCTAGGAAGTGGGGATTTTTCAAGAAAACACTTAGAGAGGGAGCGAAAAGGTAAAATGTGATCAGTACGGGAAAAAATTGTACCTTGTCTTTGAGGAGTGGAGGCTTAAGAAAGGCCGAGTTCACTCTTGAGAAGTAGCGTGATGACACCTGGCAGCGGGGAAAAATGAACGCAGTGCACTCCCTGCCAGAGGCGCGGGCGCCAGGGCATTGCCCAGCACGTTAAAATTAAAAAGTTGCCTGCATCCATTCACGTCCACACAATGCAAATAGACTATTCTCTAAATGTGGAAACCATTAGCAAAACGGATGATGTTCAAACCAGTATCTTAAATAGCAGACTTTGGATTCGTGATAGGGAATTCCACTCTTAAAAAGGTAAGCCTTTGGAAGCAAATAACAAGGAATTTAAAAAACCTAAGTGTCTCAAAAAAAGAAAAGGGAGGGGATATGCCAACAGAATTGAAACAGAAATTCTAAGAAAAGTGAGAGGTCATTTGGAAAGGAACTTTGTGACTCCCATTTTAGAAATCTATTGTTTTCTCCTGAGAAGCTGGAGTGATGAGCACCTGATGCACCTCTCTGCAGCTTTCATTGCTTTGTTCGAAGGATTTTGTATTATTGCGATGCTTCCATGACAACAAATAAGATGCTACTTATTGTCACTGTGAAGTTCCAACTCTCTCACCAGAACTTAAAGATAAATATTCACATTTTATTTAACAAAACAATCACCATGAGAAAAATTGCCACATCCTACTTAAAAGATGTTATTTGTAGTAGTCTCAAGTTTGAACAAAGTCCTTTCCATCAGATTTCTGCATGCAGATTTTTCTGATGGTAATGCCACTGGTTTCCACCAACTGACTGAAGGCCATCCCAGGCCATCTGTCCACAGTTGTCATGCCATCCAACAAGGCCAAACTCCCATTAAGTAAGGCCTGTACTTGAGCTCCCCATCCTAGAATTTGCACAACCACCTTAATGCTTTGTGAAGTTCATGACTTTAAAACAGTGAGGAATCTCCAAAGGAGAAGAAGTAGCTTTCTAAAGTGGGCACCAGATTTCACTAATTTATAAATAAGTGTATTACAAGTGAAATGAAGGTATTTCAGCCTCTCCTGTCTCTTAAAGTTAACAAATCAAAACTATAACTAAATATTTGCCTTCCATAATTTTAGTGACTTTAAAGAGTCAAGGGTTGAAATTGGTGAGTCTAATAATTATTTGATCAATCTTGATCAATATTAATGGCACAGGATGGAGTGAGATATGTATCAGAATGCTTTGGCTTGGAAATATGATACAATATATAATTTTAAACGACACAGGTCATAAAGAATTCAACAATTCCCACCCTGAGTTTTATTATTACATAGTACTCATTATACACCTACATGTTTTGTTATTCTGCAAAGAGGAAAGGAAAACCTTAGTTTCAGTCAGCTGAATAAAAGTGCAGAAATTACTCTGAAAACATGCGTAAACAGATAAAAATTTACTGAAAGGAGAAAAATGTTTTAATCCTGGGATTGATGGAGTGTTTTGTAGCAGCTCCTAGGAAATCCAGTTGAATACCAGTTGACTGGAGGAATTTGGGTTATGATTCCAGTTATGCAGAATGGGATTTTCCTTATTATCCACATATTTTAGAAACTGCTGATCGCAATGTAACCATCATCAATCCTCTTCACCAGTGTTCTTTTGGCTCAAACAAGCTTTCAAGAGAAAAATATCCATAAAATTTCAGGTTTGTGTAGAAAGCTCCCAGTCTTAAAGACTTTTAAATTCATCTTTGAGCAATACATTCTCTCCAACCCAAAAACTAATTCTTTAGTTTACATTTAAATATGATGAAGTCAGTCACACGGAGAAACACTGATACTCACATATAAACACCCCACTTACATATGGAATCTAAAAAACCAACCAACCAACCCAAACCCAGAAGAGATAGGGTCTGCCAAATGCCGGGGTGAGGAGTGGATGACATGGGTGAAGGGGTCCAAAGGTACAAGTTTGCAGTGATAAAATAAATAAGTCCTGGGGATGTGATGTACAGCCCAGGGACTGTAGTTAATCATACTGCATTGCATATATGAAAGTTGCTTGAGAGAATAAATCTTAAAAGTCTTCATCACAAGAAAAAAAAAACCTCACTATGTGGTGATGGATGTTAAGTAGACATAATCATGGTGATTATTCAGTGGTATCTGCACAAACTGAACCATTACGCACACACCTGAACTAGCATAATGTCATATGTCAGTTATCTCCCCCCAAAAGGGTATGTGTCCCCACTCAGATATGTCAGCAAAATGTGATGACACGCAGGCCCACAGCTCCTACTATCTGCTTGGCTGGTGGAAGCCAGTTACCCTATGACATACCATCGGACCGTCTTTACACAGGTCAGATAAAATTACAGATACTTTTGCATGATTTAAGACAAATAATGACTGGTTATGGGTCAACTCCTAAATCTTTGGAGGATCATATCATGTGAATCAGCCTCCGGGTACAGTGCCTTCAGCATCATCCTCACAGCCTTGCTACAGACCTCTGTTGTCTTCTCACCCAGGGTTCTACTGCCTGCCGTCACTCCAGGTGATTTACTTTACTTTAAGATAAGATGCCATTTGTTTTCCCAATGGTACTAATTATGAATTCGTAATAGAACCCAGAGAATCTGGAACTTCTCTTCAACTTACAGGTCAGGTAATTTAAAGAGAGTCAGGTGCATAATTTACTGGCATCCCTGGACATGGTTTGCGGGGCCACGGTATCCCAGGCTGAATGGGGTGGGAGGACAGCCTTGGGGCTCCAGGCCCAAGCCGAGGGGAGCTGCAACCCTAGGTAACTCCTTTTCCTCCTCTCTGATGCGTCATCTGTAAAATACATGTACTGGCCACTCAATTAAATGAAATCATAATTCATGTGAAAATACTCCTCAGATCCATATGTTCTTAAACCATCTTTTCTTTAAATAACATCAATGGGCAATAAACATTAAAAGCATTATAAATTAAAACATCAGGATTCCACTGGCCAAGTAGAGAAAATAGCCAGAAATTTAAAAAAAAAAAAATCCTTGTGTTCACAAAGAAAAGTCCATGCAGAGAAAAGGTCGTTCTCACAGTAATGGAGTAGAAGCAAGCACAGGCTCCCTTGTGGACAATTTGGGCATATGTACGATGTCACACTGTGATGCAGCAATCTCAGTTCTAGGCACTTGTCTTAAAGGAATAATCCGAGGGGCAACTTGGTGCCTCAGTCAATTAAGCATTGGACCCTTGATTTCAGCTCAGGTCATGATCTCAGGGTCCTGGGATTGAGCCCCTGCACCCAGCCCCTCATCAGGCTCTGCACTCAGCAGGGAGTTTGCTTTTCTCTCCTTCTCCCTCTGCCTCCCCCTCCTTGCTTGTTCCCTCTCTCTCTAAAATCAATCTTTTTTTTTTTTATAAAAAGGAATCATCAGAAATACTGAGTGTTCTTTGTATTAATAATAATGAAAATTTGAGAGGAATCTAATGTTGCTTTCTAAAATTCTAATAGAGAATTAAGTGTAGTCCATCTCAGTAAGATTAGAAAATTTTGATAAAAGCGGGAAATATGCATTATCTACTATCAGGTAAAGAAAGCAAAGCAAGAGAATGTGTTGAGCATGATCTCTGTGTTTTCTAGAAGCACAGAGATAGGATTTAGCATTAAACTACTAGCAGGTTTTTTTTTCTTCAGATGGAGATAATTGTTAATTTTTATTTCTTTATTTTTTTGTGTTTCAAATTTTCTGCAGTGACTTATCCTAAGAACACAGCTACATAGAAAGTACAAATGCTCTCCAAACATCACTCTTTGGTGTCTTTCAAGTTTACAATTCAGTAAGTGATCCTCAGTGGTCCCCATCACTTTCAGGGAAATAATAACAAAGTGCGTAACAAAGAATTTCACCTTGGAAAAAAAGCAGAAGCCTATGTGTATGCCCAGGTTTCTGAGAAATCCAGAAGTGTAGGCATGCTCTACATTAGTGTTAACAGCTTTTCAAAGATTACCAAACATAGGAATCCAGGGACATAAATCTTAGCTTTTAATCATTTTTCACCTACAATGCCTAAAAGCTTGTTTCTCCTAGATAAACTATTGCCTATCATTGTTTAATAGGTTTTATTCTCTTTAAAGATTGATGAAATAACAAGGACCATCCTCACCCAAACTATATTCTTTAAAAAAGAAAAAAGATTTTTATTTATTTATTTATTTATTTGAGAAAGAGTGCGCACACAGAGGGAGAGGGAGAAGCAGGCTCTCTCCTCAGCAGGGCCCCCCCACCCTCACTGCCCGATGCGAGGCTGGACCCTGGGACCCCGGGATCATGAGCTGAGCCAAAGGCAGGTCATGATTGAGCCACTCAGGCTACCCCCTAAACCACATTCTGAGGAAGATCTCGAACTCTTAAAAGTCCCACACTTACAGGAAAAAAAAAAAAAAAAGATTAGGTATTAGAGCCAAGGCTCAAGCTGCAAATATGACTGCATGCATTACAAACATTATTTCAACTTACTTTTCAGATCCAACAAGAGAATGAGCTGTCCCGCCTCGTGACCTGATGTGGGCTGGAGTTGGAGGTGAACTGAAGAGTGCACGTCTGCTCAGGGTGGCTGCCCACGTCCTGTTCGTTAGCGTCACCTGACCGCTCAGCAGAGAGAGGCAGGGGCCCTGCCCAGAGAGGCCCAGCACCCGCACGGCAACACCCTCACCAGGGGCCTAGGGCGGACCCCACTTAGGGCACATTAAAGAGGGTGATGGGGAGCTGGGCAGAGCTCCCCAGGCTCTGAGCCCGGTTCTGGCCCTCACAAGCCACGTGACCTTGGGCAAGTCTGTGCTGCGCTGGGCTCCTCACGTGCAGGCAAGGGCCCTCTGAATACAGGTGTGAGGCCTGAGTGTGGTAACGTGTGTGAAGCACTGAGAAAGGTCCCAGGCACCAGGAAGCGCCTCTCCATGGAACTAGGGTAGTACTAACAGTAGAACTTAGCCCTCCATCCACTGGTCCATGACAACGAGGGTGGACGACAATATAGCAGTGTGATGATGAATTAGAAAAATAAAAAATTAATGAAGGAAAACCCAAATTCTGGGTCCAAGCCCCAGTGGTCAGCAGATTCCAGATGCCTTCTTAGCCGCTGCCCGCTGGGACTGAACCCAGTGGACCCCGCCCGAGCCTCTGACCTCCCTTCACACCACCGCACCTGCTCTTTCAACTCCAGGGCGCAAATCACAGAACCACTCACACGTGGGCCTGTGGTAAAACAGACAGGACTTCATAGGGTCATCGTGCAAAGACCTCACACTCCTGCCACAGGCCTCGTTGTTATTCTCTGTCACCCCCCTGAGCCCAAAGTACATAATCACCCAGTAATTGGACCGAAATGTCGAAATGGCTGGATCTCCTAAAGGACAGAGCTACCTCCCCATGGAGAAAGTGGGGGGACATGTAGCCAGCCTCCCTGGCACTCTGGGCATCAGCACGAAGACCATGTAAACACGGTGCCCCGACCTGCCCTCCTCAGTCCTCACCCAGCACAGAGCCATCCTTGCCGGCGCCCAGCTGCTTCTGAACATGGCACTGTGCCTCCTAACCTTTCTCGGGATAGAATTTTCTGAAAACTGAAGCAAAAGGTAGAAAAAGACATTTTCCCGCTCATGCTTGTAAGTGCTTGTGGAGAGGGGAGAGGCTGGGGGCCCCCCCTCAATGCAGCCTGATGCAGAAAGCCCTAGAGCTGAGGGCTGGGGAGGCCCACAAGCCAGGAGTCCTGGCAGCCTGCTCGGCGGCGCCCCTCGGTGCTCCAGAGGAACCTCCAGGAGGAATGCTGGTCCCAAACACAAGTAAGGAGCAGCTCAGCTTTTCAAAACTGTGCCATTTTAGACGTGCAGAAATCAGGCTTTCCTCTTTGGAGTAACACGAAACTGCTTCCAAGTTCCCCAGGGTCCTCACTGCTAGAGCCAGACCCACCCTTCCACCCCCACCCACTCCCACTGAGTCCCTGGATTCACACTAAGGATCATTGCCAACACTTTCAAATGGTCCACGAGGATCCTCCAAAGGAAGCAGCCGGTCCATGCACGTACAGGAGACCCATCGCTCGGTGGCCAAACTCAATAATCTGTGGCACCCAGTGGAGTTAAACATTTTAATTATCATCTTTAAAAAATGCAATACTGAAAAAAAAGCAATACTTATCATTTGAACGGAGCACGTCAGCACACAAATCATGAAACGGTGATTCTGAATAGAATTCTTGTCGGTCAATCGCATAAGCAATACCTCTTGCCGCCGAAATAACTTCTCAAAGGCAATAGAATGACGACATGACAATCTATGTAAATCAAGAACTGCATGTGGGTTTATTTTACATTTGAGAAAACAGTGGATTTAATTGTGTGAACCAAAATGTACTGTACAATATTAATGATAGAACATCAAAATGTATAATTAATAGTGCATTGCTTGCTTTGTTTTCATTTATTTATTTTTGTCTGATATACATGCATCTGGAAAGATGCAGGTGCCAGTAAAATTTCTCTATTTAAATCAAGCTGCAGGAACTAAATTTTATTCAAAAATTGTGGTTTTACATTATATACACAGAAATTTAATATAAAATGACAATATAAAAAGTTAAAAGAGAAAGCATACAGCCAGAAGGTACAAAGAAAGTTGAATAGATTAAAATGGTACGATATGTAACATATAGGGGTTTTTAAGCTGATGCTGGCAATTTACAAGGAAAGGACTCCAACATTTGCCCCATGTTTTTTCATTTACCAATGCAGCACGCTATAGAAAGGTCAGCTTATACCAAAGCTTACATTTGTAAATAACTATAAACCGCAGTATTTTACAGGAAAAAAGAAATAGCATTTTTACACATTTTTAAATAATAGCTTGCATACTTTTTTTTGCCAAAAGTGGCATTTTTTTTTCAGCATCCAGAGGGTTTGGGCATAGTGGCAACTGGGGTGTTTGGTGGTGGTGGTGGTGGTGGTGGTGGTGGTGGTGGTGGTGGTGGGTTTTTTTGTTTTGTTTTTTTGTTTTCAGTGTGTAAAGCTGTGGCTTCCTAACCCCACGAGTCCTAGACAACCTTCTATCTTCCAACAGCTGCATGCATGTTTCCTTCACAAACCAGTTCTGCATATAAAAGCTCATTTTTAATTATTAAATAAGTTTTGTGTCTGACACAGCTTTTGATCTGAATGAAATGCCTTTAAGCCTTTTTTTCCTTTTTTTTTCTTTTTTGAGTGAAAGGCACAGAAATGCAATTGCAGTCCTCAAAGGGTTAAATTTGACACTACTAGGTTCTATGACCTTTATTGTCATGGCAACTTTGTAATTTTAGGATGTCTTTTTATCATTGTTATTTGTGTCTTTCTTCTCTGCTAAATAAATGTCTCTGAGTAGTGTGCCCCACTATTTCCTACAAAAGATAGCTTAACATCAAGAACAGATGTTGAAAATAAAGGTCAGACTTTGACTCACGGAAAAAGAAAAATAACATGCACAATCGGACAAAGAGCATATAAATATAACTACAAAATATGTGTAAGAAAAACCAAGGTCCAGACAGCCAGCTCGGCAACAAAGGGAAGGCTGATTTCGGAGGCTCAGCCAGGCCTAGTGCAGTACAAGGAGGACGTGTAGTGCAATGTGCCGCGGTCCCTTGCATACCTGGACGCTATTGTTTTTCCAACTCTGTCACATAGATCAGGTGGTCCTCGGGGGACTTGCCGTGGGTCTTGCTGAGGTGCAGTTTGACTGCGTGCTTGCTCGCAAAGGTCCGGTTGCAAAGCTTGCATTGGAATGTGGAGCCCAACTCGTCCTCGGCAGCCCCGACCGGGCCCAGAGCTTTGCTGGCCAGGACTTTCGAAACATTCTGCTGTTCTTGAATCTGATTTAGCGGCAGCTTAGAGAGATCCTTCAAGCTGAAGCCTAAGTGTGTCTCTAGGTGATTTATGTACGTGGAAGCAGTTCTGAACTGAGAGGCACAATCGTTGCAAAAGAACACAGGGTGCCCTGTGTCCAGGTTCTTCAGGAACTTTGTTCCCCCTGTCCTCCTCAGCTGATACTTCACGTTGGCCAGCCAGTGGCTGATGGTGGTCATGGACAGCCCGGTGAACTTGGAGATGTGTACCCGCTCCTGGGGACCCAGGTCCGACATGATGTACTTCCCCTCTGGCGTCTCCCGCAGGCTCGAGGCGAACTGGGCCTGCAGGATGAGCAGGTGCTGGGGGTTCCAGTTGGACTGCCGCCCCTTCCTCTTGTGCACGGGCGACAGCTCGTCCAGCGCTTCCTCAAAGCTGCTGCCGTCTGCATCGGACTTCTCGGACACGGTGGACGGCGTGGAGGACTTGGGGGTGAGGCGGCCCGTGAGGTTCTTCACCATGTCGGAGATGTCCATGAGCGCACTCTCCCGGAGAGGCGACGCCACGGAGTCGGCCGCGCCGGAGACCAGGGGCTTGCTTTTGGACTTGGTCAGGTCAATGGGCTGGTCGCTGTTCTCATAGTAGTAGCGGTCGATGGCGTCGGCCTGCTTGATGGGGGTGGCAGGGTAGACCGGCTTGTCCAGCATGCTGTTGCTGATTTTGTACAGCATGGCCAGCGGGTCCAGGGAGGGGCTCACGGGCTTGGACACCTTGCCCAGGTGGGTGTTCATGATGGACTGCAGCGCACTCAGCGGGTTGATGAAGGAGGGCTCGGGCGAGTGGTCGGTGATGATCCCCAGGTTGTTACAGCCGTTGGTGACTTTGGCCTTCAGGGGCTCGGTGCCGTTGGGCGTGTGCGCGTCAGGCACACCCTCCTTCTTGGCCTTCGCCACCTCGGCGTCGGGGACCTTCTTCTGCTGCACTTTGCCACCGCCTTCCTCGGCCCGGGGGAAGTCCTTGTTCTCTTTGGCCACGGGAGATATGGCCTTGGCCGGAGAGCCCTTTTCCCTCTCTGCAGGCCGCTCCTCCTTCTTCACGCTGACCTTGCCGGTCACCTTCTCCACCAGCTCCTCCATGGCCGACACATTGCTCTTGTGCGGTGGCGGCGTGAGGCTCCCAGGTGAGTGCAGCAGCGCGCTGTGCTCCGACGACAGCGGCTTCACGCCGCCCGCGTAGGATGGCTGCATCTGCACGCTCTGCACGGCCGGCAGCGGCTTCACGGCACCGGGCAGCTGGTAGGCCGCGTGGATGCTGGGGTAGCCACCCCACGACGGCGCGCCGTTCTGGGCCTTGCTGATGGCCGTGGACACCGTGTTCTCCAGGGACTTCAGTATGTCCACCCCACCCTTGGGGCTGTCGTCCAGGTCCTCCTCGCGGAGGTACTGATACAGGGTGGTGGGCTCAAACTTCTCGGGGGCGTCCTCGCTCTCCTCCTTGACCTTCTTCTCCGCCTCGCCGGCCGCCGGTGACACCTTGTCCTTCTCGGGCTCCTTCTTGTCCTCAGCGGGCACAGACCCCGCGGGAGAGTCGGGCTGCTTCTTGATGTGGGAGGCAGGCAGCCGGGTGTGCGTGGTCGGGGGCAGTGGGATCGACTGGATCTTCTCTTCCACCACGGGGTCCAGCACCAGCTGCTTCCCTTTCTTGGAGGCCGAGCTGGTGACCTTGAGGAAGTGGCCGGTGACCATCATGTGGGCAGTGAGCTGCTGCAGGGTGTCATGGGAACTGCCGCACTCCATACACTTGAGGATCTGCGCCTTGCGGGCCTCGAACTGCCAGGTGTAGCTGGCGCCGTTCTGGTAGCCGTAGCGGTTGTTGGGCGTCACATAGGGGTTGGCGGTCTTCTGGTCCTTGGCTGCCTCGCTGGGCGCAGCGTCCGTGGCCAGCCCAGCCGGCTCGGGGGAACATGGTGACGCCAGGTCCTGCAGGGCACGCTTCTTGGTGGAAGGGACCAGTTTGGTGATGGCCGGTACTGGCTCCTTCAGAGGCACTTTCTGGTAATGCTTTGTCTTGATCATGTGGACGCTCAGGTCTTGCAGGGACTCGAAGGAGTGGCCGCAGTACATGCACTTGAGCACCTTCTGGGCGTCCTCCTTGCCTTCCATCTCCATCAGTGAGCGCTTCCGGGGCTTGGACCACCGCTTGGTCTTCTCAGAGTCCTTGTCCCTGTTGTCGTCGCGGTAGTGCCCGGTCTCATTCATGTGCACCGTCAGCTCCACTAGCGTGTCATAGGCGGCACTGCAGTCCTTGCAGCGGAACTTGCTGGCGCCTGTGAACACAGAGCCATAGAGTTTGTTGTTCTGCCTGTAGAGCTGCACGGTGCTGAAGAGGCTGGGCTCAGGGAGCAGCCCGTATGATGACGTCTGCTGCAGCGTCTTGGCCAGGGCGGCCTGATGCCAGTCGTACCCTGAGCCGCCGCTCCCGCCGCCCCCAGAGCCCGAGCCCGAGCCGGAGCTGGGGGTGCTTGCTGTGGTGCCCGAGGTGCCCGCCGTACTGGTGGGGGGCGTGGGCGCGGGCGTGGTGCTCTCCTTCGGGCCCACATCGTTGGTGCTGGTGGCTGAACCCGACTTCTTCAAATCCAAAGCTAAGCTGGACCAGCAGGACTCAGAGAACAAGTTGGCATACACGGCCTTGATCTGCGCCAAGCTGTCCTGGGGGTAGGAGACGCTGTCTGCAGCCTGCTGCTCCTCCTTCTCTTCTCTGGAGGACGAGCTTTTGAAGTGGACAAGCTGATCACTGTTCTCGCTGAAGGGCGACCCGTAGCCCGCGTCCTGATTCGTTGCAGTGCTGACGGGCGAGTTCTGGTAGCTCTGGGCTTCCTTGATCTCCGCGTCCTCATTGCACACGTAGTCGCCTTCCTGGATGTCCAGAGACAGCCCATCCTCCTCCACGTTCTCTTCATCTATTTCTGCTGCCTTCAGTTCTTCCTCGGGAACATAAGCTGGGAGAGAAAAATGAAACACAGTGAGGAGAAATCAATCATCTTCAAGGACACGGCCTCCCCAGCAGTTAGATGATCTTTAAAAAGATGTTTCTCAGCCAAGCTCCCAGGCTACGAGGCTACCCCCCGCTTTCTGGGATGACCCGTGCTATGGCTGCAACGGAAATTAGGTTTCGACCAGGACGACATCCCCCGTCCTCCCGGGCGAGTACGCCGGCAGCAAGGGAGCCTCACCCAGAGGGCCAGGACCTGCCCACTCTGTAAAAACATCAGGGTAGCCGCTGTGGCGGGGTGGAAGGGGAGCCCTGCCACCTCCACCCGGGTGCTGTTCCTTTCCTCATTGATGTGTGGGTCCCTCATGCCTCCCCAG
This sequence comes from Vulpes vulpes, assembly GCF_048418805.1. NCBI lineage: Eukaryota > Metazoa > Chordata > Mammalia > Carnivora > Canidae > Vulpes > Vulpes vulpes. Next base: position 54,943,187 of record NC_132784.1, on the reverse strand, counting down.
CAGGTGGCACCTGTCAACTTTCAGGGCAAGACATTCCACAGACAGTATCATAGGCTTTCCAAAAATAAACAGCCTCCTCGACGGCAAGCCATAAAAATACTCTGGTCTTCACTTAAAAAGAAGGACAAGGGATGCCTGGGTGCCTCAGTGGTTAAGCGTCTGCCTTTGGCTTGGGTCACGATCCCGGGACTCCAGGATCAAGTCCTGCATCGGGCTCCCTGCGAGGAGCCTGCTTCTCCCTCTGCCTGTGTCTCTGCCTCTCTCGGTGTCTCTCATGAATAAATAAATAACATCTTTTAAAAAAAATTAAAAAAGACAAAAAGTAGCACCAGAAGCCCCCCCCCCCAGTGCGGACAAAGCAGATTATCACCTGCACAGGGATGACGGACGGGTGACACGGGGCCACAGCTGGACAAAGCAGCTTTATTCACAAGAGCCAGAAGGTGGAAACAACCCAAACGCCTGTTGATAAATGAATGGATGAACAAAACTATGTGTATACACTCAACGGAACAGCGTGGAGCCTTGGAGAGCAGGGAGACAGGCACCTGCTACAATGTGCATGAACCACAGGGACACTGCACTGAGTGGAAGGAGCCAGGCAGGAAAGGGTGATACTCGGGACCCACACTGGAGGGACCCACACTGGAGGAAGGCAACGTGAGGCAGCGTTTCATGGGGACAGAGTTTCAGCCCCAGGGAGATTAAACGTTCTGGAGACACATGGTGGGGATGGCTGCACGACAGTGTGGGTGTCCTTAAAGCCGCTGAACTGTCTGCCAGAAGATGCTTAAAAGGTTCACTCCCACATTTTGAAGATTTTACCACAATAAAAACACCCTTTTTAAAATTTTAACAAAGCCTGGAGTATACACAACGACAGCCTCCCTCCAGCCACAAGTGCACAGCAGAGTGATCTCTGGGGTTGAAGGCATCACCTCCCGGAGGGAACTACAGGACACTGACAGGTGTCACACGAACGAGGGCTTTGTAGAGCACACGAATCATTGGATGAAACCTGATTTTTTTTTTTTTTTTTACTACAGGACATTTGAAATCCTTTAGTATGTGACAGATCTTGTTCATTCCCAAGGATAGCTAACTGCAGGCACCAGCTCTTAACTTATTTTACCAATATAATTTTATGTATTTTGAATTTTTTTGGACAAAGTAACTAGCCGAACTAGTGTTCTATGCGTTCTTTGGGAAATTTGGGGTTAAGACATTTTCCAGGAAGCCCCTTGTAAAATGCACTGAGATGATGCAAGAGGGGTGTCTCATTAAATATGATCACTCATTATCACGTTATCAGAGCCTGATCCTAAGGGAACCAGGCAAAGAGCACACACGTCTTCAGGAATGGTTGATAGGAGAGACGGAACATCACGGCCGCCCAGGGGCGGACGCCGGGGGCAGGAGGACGTGAGGGGGGAGTACTGGCACCTACACACGGAGGGCTTCAGGCTGGGGTAGCAGCAAGCACCCCTGGGCACGCCCGGGGAGCACCACGGGCTCGGACATTGGGTCAGTCCCTCTGGGCTGGAGCCTTCGGCATCCCTGCCCATGCCTCCCTACACCTGCGTGCTGGCATCGAGCCATCTGAGCACGAGCGTTCACGTGTTTCACAGCTGAATTCCACACAGAAGGGCAGTCCACTAACAAACCTGGGCATTGCAGTTAGTGCCTCGTGCTGCCAGCATGACAACCCACAGTGCAGGAGGTGTCGCTACAGGCACCAGCACCTGGGTGATACTCCGGACAATCCAAGCCCCCCCACCCCACTGTGAAATGTAAAGCTTATAAAGTAAAAAAAAAAAAAAAAAAAAAAAAAAAAAGATTGCCAAGTGCCAAGTTGAATGTCATCTTCATCTTATCTATAATTACTAAGGGCTCAGGACAGTCCTGGGTCCTGGCGGTTTGAAGCTCAGGTCCTCAGCCCGGGCCCCACTCCAGGAGACCTGGGCAGCCTCCCACCTGTTAGCAAGCCAGGCCAGGGCCCCGAGGTCCACCTCTGTGGGTTCCAACGGGGACACATGAGGCTAGGAAGCCATCTGGGCAGATGCAGTCCATCTGAAGACGCAGGGCCAGGTCCCTGTGTGCTGGCCTGTGCCTGAGCCGCCCTCCAACCCTCCCCCAAACGATGATCCCCTGGGATCACCCTCAGAGACCTGGTCTACCAGCTTCTATGAAAGCCCAACTCATGCCCTAGCAATTAATCAAAACTAATTTCAAGGAAAGACTTTACCCAAACCAGTATGGCTCAGCCTGGGAGGCCCGTCGCTGCAGGTCTGTGTCCTCACTGGATGGAGACAAGGCTGCCCACCGTCCCCCCACCCCGGGCGGCCACCCATCAGTGTGTGCAGAACACACAAGGCACTCCTGTCTCAGCTCCGGAAACCCAGAAATGGGAAATCCCCATCACGCTCCCAGGGTTTGTTGGGCGCCCCCAGCCCCAGCCTAGAGGCGGCATCTCCAGCTCTGCAAAGGCACAGACGTGACTGCGTTGGCATCAGCCTAACCCCTCGGGCGCTCCCTCCCCCAGGCCCAGCAGGATGCAGTGTCATCAGACCCCACTCAGTCCCACGCCGTCTGTCTTCTTCCTGAGGTGGCGCCGTGCACACCCAGAAGCTCCTGGGTGCAGCTGAGGGGTGTCACTGATGAGTCCACGGCCCCAAAGCAACAATCACTACCGTGTCGGGTGGAACCGCACACAGCAATCCACAGCCTCATCCACGACAAAGCCCTCCTAAGAGGTATGGGTGGTGAGTGAGCCTTTCTGTCACCTGGATACCTGTGGCCACGGTTTTCTAGGAGGTAGGGTGTGGGACGGAGGGGTCCCTGACATGCCTGCCCTCTGGACCTCCCAGGAAGGGACCCCAGCAGGCACGGGGGAGAAGCCCCTCTGCTTCCCCGACCTGGGCTCCACACGCCCACCTTCACACCCCTAGGGGAAGCCACTTCAAGGTCCCTCCCACCCCAACTGCATGGGCTTCCAGGATGGCACAAGCTGACCCTCTGGGCCCCCCTTCTGTTGCTCTTGCCTGTGGCGCTGCCATCTCATTCTGGTTGACATTCGCCCGTTCTCCAAGTCCGCCGGTGCAAGCCCAACACCACCCAATCCACGTCCCCTAATAGGCCTGCCGGTCATAGGCCCTCCCAGGGGATAGCACCTGACAGGGGCTCTGTGACATTCCCTGCGTGTTCTTGGAGCCAGGCCTGCGTCTGGCACAGAAGGAGCTCCCACGGGTAGGACACGCATTTGTCATGATGTGAGTGTTCCAGACACTCCCAAGTCCATTATGTGCCAACAAAATGTTCCTCCTGCCCCTTCCCCAAATCACAGCACGCTTTCTCCTGAATTAGGAATCCCCGAACTCGACTGTTACTAAACCGGCCCAAACAAGAACCACGGGGGTGTCCTCGTTCTCAGCATCCAGACTGCGCCCGGAGCTCAATACCGCAGGCCGCCTGCCACCCACCACCTGCCGCAGCAGCAGCCTTCTTCCTCCAGGCCCCCCGGGCCCCCGCTCTCACAATCCCAGAGGTAAAGCTCCATTAAAGTCATGCCCTGGGAAGGGGGTGCACATCCCCACAAGGGGCCCTCCCCCGGCCACACGTCCAGCCTTGGGTACAACCCAGCCCCACGCAGGACCCCACCCCACCTTGTGAACAACAGTCATCCTCGAGGGGAGGCTCAGGTGTCACCTCCATCGTGATGCCTCCCTTAATCCCTGCCAGGATCCACCATCCCCCGAAGACTTAGGAGATGTTTACTTCCCTGTCCCCTGTCAAGCTGGGGGCTTTCAGTGTGCTGACACTGCTGAGGGCCACCCTGCCTGTCACCCCAATGGCCGAGGTTGTTTTATCACTGCATTTTACCCCACAGGCCTCCAAGGCAGCATCACTGAAATGCCTGTTTTGCAGATGAGGAAGCCACGTCCCGGGGAAGCCAACTGGCTTCCCTGAGGTCACACAGGGAAGAGGCACCACCTGCGTCACCTGAGCCCCGGGGCAGGTCCTTCCACCCCGCCACCTTGCGATGTACCTGCTGCCCTTTGTCAGCTGCCCAACACCAGCGAGCATGTCCTGGAGGTGCTCTGAGCACCAATGACCCACAGAAATTCTGTGGGGAGTACATGGACACCTCTCAACACCAGTCATGGGGTACAACCGAGGGGGTCTCAGCAGAAGTAAGAGGAGAGATTTTTAAATGTTGTCACTCTTGGGCTCAATAATTTTACTTCTGGACATATAGCCAGGAACGTAAGATGAAATATTAAAAAACTTTGTGCACCAAGATGTCGTTTCTAATATTATTCCATGCAAAATTTGCCACGCTCTAAGTCTTCCACAATACAATATAATTAAGTGACTTCGTAGGTTATTCCGATGGTGGACTATTATTCAAACATGAAAAAGTATCTTTAGTGGCATGGGGACATTCTTTAAGTGAGGAAAGAAAAGATGAAACTGTATACATGGTACACGGGGAAAATTCTGTTAAAAAAATAGTGTTTTTTTTTTTCCTAGATAATAAGTATCTATGGGTTACATTGAGCGATGTGGCCCTTGATTAATATCTCTATCTTCAAAATCTTCTCCAGGGTCTTCAGCTCAACAAACAAGGATGAGCTACCTCATACTGCTCAGCAAACCTGCAGTGAGCACCTAGCAGTGAGGGGAACCTGGGAACAGGGGGCCTGGGAAGGGCAGGGCTCAGCCCGGGGCAGAAACATGCAGAGGGCTTTGTTAATCGTTATTTCTCAAAAAATGTTAAAAAAGAAGAAGAAGAAAGAAGAAAGAAGAAAGAAGAAAGAAGAAAGAAGGAGGAGGAGGAGAAGAAGAAGAGGGGATGCCTGGGAGGCTCAGAAGTTGAGCATCTGCCTTTGGCTCAGGTCATGACCCCAGGGTCCTGGGATCAAGTCCCGTATCGGAGTCCTCACAGGGAGCCTGCTTCTCCCTCTGCCTGTGTCTCTGCTTCTCTCTCTCTCTCTCTGTGTGTCTCTCATGAATAAATAAATACAATCTTTAAAAATAAAAAAATAAAAAAATAAATAAAGGGGGGCTAGAACAATGTGGAGTGCCACTATATGTGGGTTCTGGTAAGAGGGTCCCCCATCCACCCTACCAGGACGAGCTCAGGTGACAGGGCCTCTCCAGTGGCCCTCAGCCCACCAGCTCAACCATCATCACACTGTACCTCTTCAGCCTTCTAGAACGTTCCTGTCCTAGAACCTTGGGTTTATACTTTCACTACCATCTTCTGGTCTGTCGGCCCTGGCAAGCTGGTCTCCCCCCCACCCCCACCCTGCTATCTTGCTATCTCCCACGCTGTTTCAGCCCACTGACCTACCTGTGACTGAGTTCACATTTCAGTGCTCACATGCAAGGGGCTGAAGGAAGCCTGGACCCAGAGAGGCAGCAGGGGGCCGCCTGCCCTGCGCCTGCACCGTGATACCCTTCTGCTCCCTCCTAGGACGAGATGGGCAGGTAAAACTAGCTTCTGAAGACAGCATGTCCATGCAAGCAAGTGATCTGCATCCCAGTGGCCCGTTCCACCGGCCCACCAGCCACAATGCAGTTGGGGTGTTCACGATCACACGAGGACAGGAGATGGGATGGCCACAGCCAGTAACAAGAGCAAGCGATTCAACTTCCACACAGACAAAGGTGTGGGGGAGCTCAAAGAATGTCCAGGTTGATACTGTAAGCGAACAAGCCAGCCTCCCTGACCCCTGTGACCTCCATCCCGAGACCCTTCAAGGACTGACTTGGCTCCAAGGCCCCAGCACTAATGACGACAATGAACATAATAAAACTCCTGGAACAGCACCTCCTGTATGCTCACCAACGGCAAGCACCCACCCAGCACTTGCTCCCTAATCTGCCCTCTTCTTCACCTAACTGCTGGGCAGCTGATGGATGGACCTTCCGGAGCCCCCTCCCCAGGGTCAGGGCTGGGCTCTGACCCTCTCTGCCTCGCTTACAGATCTGGCCCTTTCAAAACAATGCTTGAACTCCTTGCAGACCTCCCCCAGTGGCTCCTGCCTTCCAAATCTGGGCTCAGACCAAGGACACTCACATCCCAGGGTCAGAGCCCTCAGAAGGCTCTAGAACCTACTGAGTTTCAATGTAAGAGTTTGGGCCTGGGGAGGATGAAGAGACTGGATCCTGTAGGACAGGGCAGTGCTAAAGATGGAAATGCTTACACCATCCCCACCCTGTGGCACCTGAAAGACCAACAGGACACCGGGCTTCAGCAAGACTCAGGCAGGGAAGGGGGTTTTTGGTTTCATCATATCTGTATTAGAAGTAATGGGAAAACCAACTGTTCAAGACAAGGTCCCCCGAGCCACGTCTGCCCCACATGGCAGGTATACAGAGTAACGCTGGGCACGGGCAGGGGGGATGGAAGGAAGGGGTGACTCAGGCAGGCTGAACCTGGTGGGGGAGGGTGACCTTTCACCCTAGATGAAAGGTCTCTAGATGGTCCAGGCTAATGAGGCCACTGCTGTGGTTCCCTCTTGAAGAACAGACACCCATCATTTTCATGACATGAGGACAGACATACGGAAGGGACAGACTGGCAGACTGATGAGACCCCCAGGCAGGAGCCCCAGCCCGGTCACCTATGGACAGTGTGGCCCCCACACACACTCACCTACCTGTCAGGGCCTCAATCTCCCCAGAGTGGATTCATGACAATTACTGGTGTTTTTGAGGCAGGGGGTGGTTCCAGGGAGTGCTCATGGAAATGGTCGTGTCACTACCAAGCCCAAGTCCATGCTTGCCGGCCCCTCTGCCTTCTCCTCAGGCCCTGCAGACAAAAACTGGGCGGTGCACACAGAGGGGCCATCCCCTTAAACTGTCAGAGGGTCCCCTGCCTCCCCTCATGCCTTGCAAGCTTCTGCTCACCTCTGAGCAATCGGAACAACATATGGAACATTTGTCCCAATGAGAGCCAGCCCATTTCTGGCCTTTAGCGCCGGGTAGATGGTGCACTAAACAACCAGACTTAAAATTCAGAGGAGAGAATCATTTGGGAAGTTAGTTCTTTTACATCTGCATCACCCAGGCCCCTCTGTGTGGCCTTCGGCAGTTTTCCCTGATTTTACTATACCTTCCACCAGGGAACCAAGCACAGAAGGTGGGTGGGAACTGGCAAGGAGCAGACCCGGGGTTCCTGGTTAGCAGCTCCTCCTGAGGCCTGACGCGGGAGGCAGTGGAAATAAATGACAAGAATCAGGCTGGGAAACTTTGTTTATCCAAGCTCTTTTCCTCATTAGCACGCATAATTGAGAGTTGGCTGTGAAGAAGGAAAATGGATATTTAACAGTGACAAACATCAAACACAGGTCTCGTCCCTGCTTGGTTACTGGCTTACAGTAAATACCGAACTTTGCTATCGTATTGCCACCTGGTGAAACTATACAATCATACCAAATTACATGTTTATCTACATCAAACTAGGTTTTAGACCGGCAAATGTGATATCCATGAACAGATGGCCATTATATCAAAATACATTTACTCCAAGGGGCCAATTCACAAAAGGGTCTTACACACACCTAAGTGATAAATGTACAGCTGCAATTCATTGTAGAATCTTGCAAAAACACACTTTCTTCCAAATTTATAATTGATCACTTGTAAAGTTACTTCACCTCTGTTACAAAGAGAGCAGGTGGTTTTGATGAAAGTTAGAATATATTGGGAAATAAAAAATGCAGAGAAAGCAGATATAGGTACAGAGCTCATTCCTTCCTACTCTGAAAAGGACATTAAAATACAAGCAGGATATATGTTAATTTACGAACATAAGTTCTGATTTTTTGCAGGAAGGTTGACACTCTGCCAAGCAAAGCTGAAAGGCCACTTCTGCTCTCGTGTGATAGTAGCAAAAATTTTTCTATCGCTTCGGCAGATTTTAATTGCCTGGTACCAATCACTAATGTACTGGTCTGCTACACCACCCGATTTATACTGGAATCATTTCTTCATTGAAAACCCAATAGAAGCCATGTTTAAGAACAGCAGAGTCTGTAAACAGAATGGCCTATAATTTTTACCCATCCCTAATTTTAATTAGGAATCCACAGGTAACTTCCTTAACTGTAATTTCTTCTTTTCCTCACTGCCCCAGAATTCAGTGTCGAGTTAAATGAGGAAGAAGACACCCCCTTTTGAGGCTTCTCCCAATGAGCACACCAGGTATTAGCCTTATATGCCCATTCTAGTAATGCAACCAAACCAGTGAGACAGCACAAATTAAAGCTTAAACCTGATTAAAGAGACTACAAACTTTCACTGATTTTCTGTGATGTCATGAAGAAATAGAGGAAAAGCGTATGAGAACCCTGCAAAATTAGATCTTAAAATAGAGAAGAGCAAGGAGTCAATAATTCTTCTCCGGACCTGAGAAAACACATGCGGATTTTACAGCCACTGAACAGTAGGTTGGTAGACTGTACAAATGTTCTCTTGTTCCACAAATTAAAAAGCTAGCAATTGCCAACAGGTGCATGCCCAATGCCAAGATAGGGATGTCACGTTTTCGGTCCCCACCTCCACACCGAGGAAGGACGGCAGCGCTGTCTGGCAGCCTGACGAGTCTGGGCCTACACACCCAATGTCAGCAAACCGGCCCCAAAACACCGGGTTCCAACCTGGTATCCCTGACCATTGACACTGGAAAGGATGTACATCAGAGAGGGTCAGGTTCATTTCGATGGACAATATTTGGAAATCAGGAGGTGAGACGTATGCCTGAAATAGCTCTTCAAATGGGTGACAGTGACACAAGCTCAAGTCCTATTCATTCCTACACCATCCACCCTATGCAAGAGCCATGACAAAGAACCAGTAGCAAACGTTTCCCCATCTGTTACTCACCCCGCAGCACTGCACATGGTGCACCCCTGTGGTTCCTCAACCAGGTTTCCTGTCATGGAGTGAACCCCTGCACACAACCTCCTGGAGCAGGGCCATCGGGACACACAAGTGAGCCAGGATGGAGAAAGGGTTTTATGGCTTCTGAACCCCACCCAAGGATCACATCTCCGAAGCATGTCCCCACTTTCAAATCCAGTGTCTAATTCTCAAAATACACAGGATGGACGAGGAGAAATGGGAACTTCAACTTCTGGGGAACAGGTACAGGGAGACACGTAGACTTGCAGGTGTGGATGATGGGCTGACTCCAACCAGAGTCAGGAGACTTTTTGTCCTTAAGTACATGAGGGCCAGAGAGAAGTTGTGCACTAGTGGGACACACCATGAGCTCCAGTATCCCACATAAGGATCTCTACATTGACTGGCAACTTCATATGAGGTCACACAACCCCCGACTTCCTGGAAACCGTGAGTAATGACAGTGCTCAAACCACAGGGACATCCGTGCCACCATGACCAAACGTATCATTCTCTAGTCATAGTAAAGGGGTTTATGTCTATTACTATCAGTAAATTCTCATAATTGCTTTTCTAGATGCCTTTTAAAAAAAATTTTACCCAGGCAGAGGCAGAGAGACACTGACTCAAAAACTTCTGAGTTTAGGCAATTATTTGTGATGATCTTTTGTTTTTACTACAAGCTACAACTTTCTAAAAAATCCATATGGGTACAAATGTACCAAAATATAGTATTTGTTTTCTTTCTAGTGATGAAACTGTGAGAACGATATACTTCACAAGGTGAATGAATATAATTTCTTAGCCGAGGAGATTTTTATGAGAGCAGCTCACTGTTTCACAAAAAACAGAATCAGCTCCACGCCGTTGCGTGTGCTCCACTTACCCCCGACTCGGCGCCGCCAGCCCCCCTCCACCCTCACCACCCCCCTCGTGGAAATCTGATGAATGAGTAAGCTTGGAAATGGTAGCTGCTGTATAAAATCCTCCTTTTACAATGACTTACAGAAATAAATGACATTTCTCCCCATCAAATAAAACAAAGACTCCAAATCATCTTCTGCCACTTTTTTTGTGTCAAAACAGCTTTGCCATCATCCCCCCACCCTTCTGGAGCCTAGCACACGGTGTGGAGTGTGACACTCGGCGCACACGCAGTGCGTCCTGCTCTCAGCAGGAGAACACGCCTCGCAGCCGTACAGTACATCGGAATAAGCACATACCAGCATCCGTGATGCAGGAGGGAAGGGGCTGCCAGCTTTGTGCGTGTGTGTGCATTTGTGAGTGTGTGTGTATGCATGTGTGCATGTGAATGTGTATGGCTGCATGCATGTGTGCATGTGAATGTGTGTGGGTGTGTGCATGTGTGATATGTGTGCACCTGTGCATGTGTGCATGTGAACATGTGCATGTGAACATGTGCATGTGTGTGCATGCATGCATGACCATGTACATGTGTGTACACACATGCGTGTGTGGACATGTGAGTGTGTCCGTGCGTGTGAACATGTGCATGTGTGCATGTGAATGTGTGTGTGCATGCATGTAAACATGTGCATGTGTGAATGAATAAAAAATGAAAAATACATAGACTTTATCATTCCCAAAATGGGAACAAAACAACCAGATCATATGGCTAGATTTCACTTTTTCAAAAAAAAAATTTAAATCTTGTTAATATTTTTTGTCATAAAATGTGCCTTCTGGATGCCAATGTGTCCCTAAAGATGTGCTGTCATCTTAAGCAACATGAAATTCTGTGCATTCTAATGCAAGTGGACATAAGGCAATGTATATGGTCCCTGTTAGGGTTTCATCTGACACCAACAACGCGTGCCCTGCTGCTTTACAATGTAAATATACACATATTGTCTGAAAAAAAATATTTTCATCTCGAATTGTAATTATACAACGAGGCACAAACATCTTATCTTTGGCAAATTAGATAAAAATTATATTTCTCAAATTGCAGCCCAACATTTTTAAAAACATCTTTGTTTCTTTCAAGAAAACAAGATTTGCTCTATTCAACAGTCATTTTAAGAATGGTGAGAAGTGACAGCTGTATTTGTTTTTTTAATGGCTAAATGCAGAAAAGTTCCAAATTCCCTCGAGTCTTAATAACACCGGCTCTGAGCAATTAGGTTCCAATCCCCTAGCCTGCGTCTTAATCTCCACCCCAATTACGCACGACAGAAAGGGGTTCTCCTGCACTGCCCTGTTTCCTATCGTGCAGGAGGAATGTGACTGCTCGCTATCCTTGTTTCTCACATAGACGAACAGGAGAGTGGGTGCCTTGCCCGAAGGGCTAAAGCAACAGTGACAGAAAGGCCTTCCCCGGAACAGGACCTGCTTTCTAAAAGTCAGCTTTAAATCTGTGCCTCAAAATCCAGCAAGTTACTGAAAATCCCCATTCACACAAGGTAACAAGCACCCCACCACGTCTGACCCCACCTGAAAACAAAATATCCTAATGTAAAGCGAAAGATGAGTCCTTCCAATAAATGATGCTCCGTTTTGCCCCGGCCCCCAATCTAGCTATCTGGAATCACCCAATATTGGCCTTTCCCACAACAGGCTAGCTGACTCAATGTTGCCATGTTCTATATACACTTGGATTTTAAGTAACATTGTCTAGATCGGAGGACAGCAATGATCCTGGGTAATACAATGTACGCGTTCAGCATTTTACTATGAAAACATATCGAATAATCCACATCCACCTACCTGAACTGACAAGGACATTATGAGACACCCGGCATAACTGAGTGTGTCTCTTGCTGGACGCTGTGATATGTTCCCTAGACATAAGGTAACATTAGAACACAGTGAAAAACGAACCAGTTTCAATTTTTTTTTAAATAGGAAACAGCAACTATTCAAATAAAATGGCTCATCTCCGCATAGGCAACTGAGGATGTAGAGTGACTATTTAGGCAAAGAAAAAAAAAATCCCAGAAGCTGACCATTTATAATTACAGGGAAGTTCTCCTCCCTGCCTTTGAGCTTTCGAGACCAGGTTCTAGAGGCATCGAGAGACCACCCTTGGGTTTCGCCAGCCGAAGATAGCCCTTGTGGGCCACCCAGCAGAGGGAGAGAAGAGGCCCCCGCGCCCCCTCAGAAGGGACAGTGTGCAGTTAGCAGCGTGTGCATGGGGGCCACAGTGCCCCCCGCCCGAGTGCTAATCTCCAAAGACCCCTGGGCCTTCTTCTTCTCGCAGCTGACCTACACGTGTGCACACGTGGGGCAATCTCATTAGGGCTCCACCACCAAAGGCATGGCGATGATTCAATGCAGGCCCCTCCCTGCTCTGCCCTGTAGAGACGATTCCACTGAAATGTTCATTTTCATCCCTACTGGCAACATCGGAATGGAAGTATTTAACCTGTTTCCATTACTTATACAAATTGCCATGATGGGGTAGGACCGATGTTAGAATCACACCACAGAACTGACTTCCATACATTCTTTACAGCCAGTGTGAGGAGATGAACGGGGCTAGATCATCTCATCCAGGCCCAATAATGTTCGGTTACCAGATTCATTAACTTTGCACATCAGCATTGCACTTGCTTTCTTCATGAAAATTCCCAGGCTAGTTGGGCTCATTTAATTTGGAGAAGGCAAACCTTTGTCAGGGATGATGTTTTGATCAGGTGCACTCAGAGAGTGGGGAGGGGTACAGGAGAGGGAGGAGATGGGGAGAAACAGGATGGGGAGAGGAAACAACCTTGTCGAAAATGTTACCTTTCCAACGTGAATGATGAAAGAGAAGTCAGTTAAAGAAGCTGGTACTCAAAGATGGCTGTCACTTCACATAGACAGTGGCACAACTCACCTAGACAGGTGACACTTTGGTGGAGCAAAATCTTGCTGCATTATTGAGCACACCAGGGATGGGGCGCAGGCACACTGCAGGCCCGGGATGCCTGGGGCACCCGGAGAAGTGAATTCGGCAGGTGCATGGATTTCACTCTTCATTTGCATCCTTAAGCGGAGCTGGAGACACAGTCTCCTGGCTAAAAAGATGGAAGAGGCTCTGGAGTCCCCATCTAGGTGCGAGCCTGGCGCATCCTTTGCATTGTTTCTCCCTGAGATCTGAAGCAGAGGCTGGAAGGATGCCCCACATAATTGGGGGAGAGGGGATGGGACTCAGGGCCCTTAAACTAGTTATTACATTTCCCTTTCAGAAATTGGACAAAAGCAGCAATTGCTACTCAGTCTAAGGCCGTTTGCTCTCTGGTCTCTTGTGAAGGCCAAGTGTGGCGTCCTGAGTCTACCCAGTGGCCCCATCCCTAGGTGCCGTGGCTGCAGGTAGGATTCCTGGAGAATGTGCAAGTTTTGACAATTTCTAGGCAAAGGTTTTAAAATAAAAGATTCATTGGTGGAGCATAAAAGACAAAACAAATTCTCTTCCAACTGTTCCCACAGGAACAGCCTTTCTCACTAAGAGCAGCTAAAGGAAACTCAACTCCCAACTTCATCATTGCTGGGTTTCTCTCTCCCTCTGTCTCCATTGGTTCTGGGGACAAAACCACTTGGAAAGAAATGCTGCGCACGTTAAAATCATTAAGCCAAGAAAAGGGAACGAGAATATTCAGAGGGAGAAAGAAAGCACATCACATCTTAACAACCCTACGGGAGGGGATTAGACAGCAGAAATTAGCAACGCCAAAAAAAAGGTGTTGACCGCCACCAGTGCTCAAACACCCACGACGGTAGCCTGAAAAGAAAAAGGTATGCGCACGTGAACATGTTCTCTGCAGAAGGGGTGAGAGCCCACCGTGATCACCGGAAGCATTTTTCTATGAAAACACTGAAATCTGGTCCCAAACAGGAATAAAATGTATTCTGAGATGATGATCCACCTAGATTGAGAGGATGACTTTTTTCAGCACGCTAGAAATGCATTTATTTGGGAGGATTCATAATATACTCTGATTTTGAAAGAAATAACTTGCTCGTTCTTGGGTAAACATTACAAACCCAGGGAATATCTGCTCAACCAGCAATATGCTTTGGATTAAAATATTCTTGACTAATAACAGGTAGTATTTGTTGAACCCTTTCTCCAGACCAGACACTATCTTAAGTGCTTTGCATTTATTAACTGTGTTAGGCTCTCTAGGAAAGTAAGTAGAAAGCCCACTATTATGATCCACTTAGTCATGGGGACGCTGACGCACAGGGGTTCTGTGAGCTGCCCCAGAGCACACAGGCAGCAGGCTACAGGGCAGAGTCTTCCCTGGCAGCCGGTGTCAGGGCGAGGCTCTGACACGTGCCCATCCTACCGCACACGGAACCATTTCTATCGGGAACTGTAAGTGGCGTGAGTTTAAAATGAATCCTGTCTTCAGAATATGCTGTTTGTAAAATCAGATCTTTATCTACATGAAGGTCAGCAAAACGGCTCCTGGGCAGCTCTGCCTGGAAGTTGTGTTCATCTGCATCAGCCATGACAGGCTAAGGGCACAGCCGTCCCGGGGCCTGCCACCCACGGGACGGCCGCAGAGCCCCACCGGGAACCGTCTCCAGCTGACCCAGGCATATCACAGAGGCAGGAAGCAGCAGGGGCAGCCAGGGGCTGGGGAGAGGGGAGAGCCGGGAGGCTTAGTGTTCACTGGGGAACGGTTTCAGTTTGAGAAGGTGCAAACATTCTGGAGATGGATGGTTGAGGTGGTTGCACAACAGTGTAGACGCCACTGAACAAAGTGGTAAGTCACACGCTGTGTGCATTTTACCATTATCAAAAAAGGGGGAGAATCAAAAAAAAATCTGTTTCCAACCACGCCCACCCAGGCTCCTTCCAGCAAGTGCCCTCCCCGCCCACCCCAGGGCCTCCCTACACTGCAGAATGGGTTCTGAGTGGCCGCCTGCCAGCCCTGTCGGACCCTCCCATCTGGGCACAGGTCATCCCAGGCCTAGTGAGCTGCCCTCCTGCTGGGCCGGGTCTCCTTGAGCCTGTGACCGCATCCTGGCAGACCTGGGCTTCTGGCAGCTCGCATGGAGCCTGGTGCAAACCTCTGTGCGATAGTGACCAGCTGGGGTGAGCAATTAAGAAGGAGCAGACACTGTGTTTAACCCAAATCCAGGGGATGCAGAGGGATGCAGTGAGGATGCTGCTCTGTTCATACAAATGGCATAAATTTCCAGGCAGCCCCATCACTTGGGATGGTGAACCTCACTGTTTGGATCCAGAAACCACCCCGTTTCTCAACCTCTTGTATAAAATGCCTGTTTAAAAGTCCTGCAAAAACACAAAGCCCGTACCCCCGCCGTGCGTGGCAGTAGACACCGGGCCTCCCCCTGCGTCACTCATACTTCCTCAAAAGTTCCGGCGGCCCCAACGGATTCGGCTGTGCATGGGAGCAACACTCTAAACCAGGGATCATAAAGGAAAAGAGAACGGGTGGGAAAGGGGCAAAGCAGTGCTCCGAAATCCTGTCTCAGAAGATCCATCTTTCCTGAGTGGTGCCTCCCGTTAAATCAGTAAGAATATCTGTCAGAGATGTCCTGCTACACCATTTGGCTGATGTCAAACCTAAATAAACCAGATCAGAAAACCAGCAAGTGGCAGGAGAGAAACGAATGGGCGCAGAGCAGCCCCACTGTGACTCGCATGGTTTGCTTGCTGATTTTTGGGTGGGGAGGGAGCTCGGGGGGAGGGCGGTCGTGACAATCACTGCAGTCATTTGCAGTACTAATGTCCAATTCAGCTTCCTTTCATTCTCCTGATTTAGGTGGTCAGAGTGGTTTCGCAGCCGACACGGGGAAGCTGTGCTGTTTAGCAGGCTGTTTAATGGGAAACTGGCAGTCTTATTTCTTTTCTAGATTTGGTTTGTCACTAGGTCTCCATTACATGCCACTCAGCTTTGATGTCTTTGGACAGAACAGATCAAAAGATGTCATTTGACCTACACAGCATGGCAGAAACTTGGAGAAGTCTCATAAAGCGACACTCTGGCTGTAAATAAAATGACATTATTATTTCCTCTCTCCTATCATGTAGAAAAGCCAATTATGGTAATGCACTGCATGTCAATGAAAATACAGCAATCTTTTTGGAGCAGCGACTGCAAGGCATCACCACTGCAACAACTCTCCTTCCTGGGAAAATTTGCCCATTGGAAAATGAAGAGGAAGGAGGTGATAGATGTCTTAAAGACGGTTAATAAAATCCCGGACAGCCAAGAAAAGTGCAAGTCAGCAAAACAATTGGAAGTGCAAAATGCAAACTGTTAAGTTTCCAAATTATCTAATAATTTAATCTTCAGTGATTTATATTCCAGCACTGAAATGGCCAGTATCATGTCGTGCATTGCTCCATGTTTGACTGGCAGGAGAGGCGATTTATGGTACTAATAAGCTCCTTCATCCCCACTGCTCCTTAAGGAAACCCCGCACTGGGGGGAGGGGCTCTAACCTTGTCCCTGAGATTCATCTGGAAGTTACAGCCGGAAGGTGTAGCCCTGCCTCCCCTGGGTCTGTAAGGCAAGGGACAATGTCACGCAGGATGTGGCACTGTTATTGTTGCAGAATGCCCAATTTTATGCATTTCCACATGTGCAAAAATGTTCCCCATCTTTCTTCTGCTCCAGCCCACGTCAGAACTGAGTATGCATACAAGAGGCCACCTTTAGGAAGTGAGTGCCCACTTGCAACATGTCTTTGCCCAGCTTCCTCTCCCTACTAAGGGGCGACAGCATCCCTAAGGGGGCTACACTCCCCCACGTGTGCTAGTGCACCCTCAGGGGAGGTGCCTTGCTCCTTCATTCCTCTCTCTTCTCCCGCCTGCATCCTTCCCCCTGATGCAGACACAGGAAGCCCGTCTGGGCTGCAGGGCCCACACCGAAGCCCTGCCATTGTCTGCATTCTGGAAGCCAGAGCAGCCCTCCTACCTCTGCCTGGCGCTCCACCTGCACCTCCAAAGTCAGCCTGGCCCCTGCGGGGTGGGCCTGAGGCTGAGGCTCTTGTCCCTCTGCCCATCCCATGTGTCTGAAATGTGGCATGAACTTGGATCTTCTGTTGACATCATTTATTCAAGACGAGGAGAAGGCAGCTCCGGATGGGCCTGTGGAGGGCTGTGGGCAGAACCGCAATGTAAAACGAGGTCTCCTCCCAGGGAAAACATCTTAATATTTCTCTATTCATGGTGTACATCCATTTTAAGAAAAAAAAAAAAGAACCATGCAATTTGTGTCCACTGAAGTCAAGGGAATGAAGCAATTTTCAGAGCCACCAAATCCACACCAAAAATAAAAACTTTCTGGCTACATCAGAAAAATTTGTAAGTGTTCTAATTTGTTTGGTTAAAAACAAAAATTAATTATGACAAGTCATTTTGGAACACACATTGCAACCACATCTTTTTCCCCTGCAATTTAATTCTGGTGCACAATGCAGTGCAGATTAAATTTAGAAGCTTCATCAAATTTTAGTAACTTTAAATAATATTCTTTATGTCAACACTGCCAGGGGCTTAACCAGATCTGACATTTGTAAGGCTCCACATTGCACTGAGCAGACATGCAGCAGTCCTTCCCAGACTCAGGGCACAAGTCCTGCAGGTGATCGATAGGCGCCTGCGACTATACTTCTTGACTCAAGTGCCATCAATTGCAGTCTGCAGATAGGAGCCAAAAGAAAATCTAAACTGCGCAATTTTCGTCCCACTTTTTGGCTTTCAAAGGACATCCTTATGTTTAAGAATATAAGCCTGAGACTTGTTTCTCCTATCATTCAGTGTTCTCCTGGAGGACGGTGATAATTACTATTCTTTCCACAGATGAATTAGGTCTCTGTTCACTAAAATCCCAGTGAAGGTGGGTCTGCAGCTCGACACCACAAAGCTGCCTCCCTGTTACACAGGCCCCATGTCTGGCTCACGTGAACGGCTTGCAAAAGGACTCTTAAATCCTGACTGTTGCATGGAGGCCCAGTTGTGTATGATCTCTAAGTCAATCGATGGCTTTTCAAGTCCCGAGGGCTCCTTCAAAGAGCTACCGCTTGGCATATGCTAGTCTTACTCAGAAAGAGAATTCTAGAACAGAGGAGAGACTTGACCCTCACAGTTAATTGAGGACAGGGTGAGGCCCTACCATGGGATTGCACGTTTGTGGTCTGTCCAACATCTCCTAATGCCCTGAGTATGGATCATGCCGGTCATCCCCTTGCCACCCCTTCTGCAATGGACAGCATCAATCACACATAGCGGGGGGCATGCTCTACCCTGTGAGTTCAGGACACCACAGAGTGTGGGCGGCACAGGGCTCTGTGCACGGATAAAACACCAGTATCACATGCTTTGATTAAAAGTTCCTCAAGATCTCATTTAACCTCAAACTGAAAAGACGGAAATCTATTTAAAAAAAAAAATACACACAACACTTTCAAAAATGAAAAGTAATTCCTAAAGCACATAAGAAAAAAAAAAAACAATAAGCCACAGTTAGGCACCCTAACAAAGCATACTTTAGTAAATGTAAGTACTCCACTGCCCTTCGGGTTGGGAATTCATGGCTTTGTGTAGGGTAGGAAATACGAAATTCATCATCAGACAAGAATTTTGAAGTATTTCTACATCTCTAAGTTTTGAAGGCACTTTCTCCAGAGAGGAAGAGGGGATGAGATGGGTGGGTTGGGGGTGGGGTGGGAAGCAGATTTATCCACTGGATATTTCATTCCCTACCCCAATATTAAATTTTATGTGGGGAATCTAGGAGTTTAAAAGCTTCACATTTTTGTGTAATAAAAAAGAAATACAATATCCTGTTGCTATGCGTAGTGACACTTTATGCAGGAAAGAAAACCATTCTCCTTAGCTATTCTTTGAAATACGACCTACCACGTCATTTAATTTTTGAAAACCCTAAGGTCATGTAACACACTTTCTCTGTCATTTGTAAGTACATTAACTCAGTGGCCATACGACAGTGAAATTATGATAATGGGCTGCAAAAATGGGTCAGGCAGGCACTGCATTTCATGCTAGCTTCAAACAACCATCAGAGCACAGCTCAAATCAAATATGACAGTAGGAAAGCATGGAGTTTACTTTTCTTAAAGTGTTTCTACTCACTCAAGTACACACGCAAGACGAGCCAAAGGGGTCCCACCTCAGCAGTGAGTGAACTGCCAGAAAGTTACCCCACTGAGAGATACATTTCTCTTTCAAAACAATTCTGCCTTAAAAATCACAGATGTCGCGGGAAGGAGGCAGAGGTCAAAGCAGGCTTCTTTCCAAACCTTTTTCCAACCATAGTCCAAGGTCTGCACAAATGGGATCACAGTCTGAAAACTGCTCTGTTAAATGAAAAATGTTTTAAAACAGAAGCAATTTAATGTGTTCACTTAAGCAAACAAAACCGCTTTTCCTAACACCTCTTGTGGGCTCAAATCTCCAGAAAAAGTAAGGAAGAAGAGCAAGTAGACATTGACTCTGCTGGGCCCATGCATCTTTAACTGCAGTGTGATTGAATGGAAGAGTCTGTGGCTGAGAACAGCTGCCCCTCAATTTCAAAAAACGCCAAAAAAGTGGACTGTGAGGACAGTTGGGGAATAAAAGGCTTTTAAAAGATGCTTCAGGATGCACACCCTCGTGAACTGATCCCGACTGACTTCTAAGGTCCAGCGTCTCTGCAAGGCTTTGCTTCCAAGGCTGGCTGGTCCCAGCGCCCCTAGAGACCCTACCCAGAGCACCCCCAGTGCAGGCAGCCACATGCTACCTGCCTACCTATCCCAGTGCAATTCCTTTCAAATAGCCCTTTCTCCTTCTCCACACCCCCGTACTGAAAAATAAAATAATACTAATAATAAAATAGAATCTGTCAGTATAATAGTTCCTGGGAGAACTCTAAGCACGAGGCTGATGAACACAAAGACGCAGAAACACCATCCGCATGTAAAAGTTAACTGAATGGCAGAGATAATTGCTAAGATAATTATTTTGATAGAAGCCAGCTGAAAGCTTCTGTAGTGTATTTTACTATTCCTGTTAAGGGTAAACTATCCGTTTCAGATATATGCTATTCACAATGACATTTTATTTTCGATTCCTTTTTGAAAAATAATTGCAATGAAAGCCAATGACTTCAAGAGGATAGCGAGCTAGATCAGTTCTGACACATATTTCTGATTTCTGTACCATAATCTTATCGATGAGTGATATTATGAATCCTCACGATGTAGTATCATCAGTGTGTAAAATAGCTGGGCATTTTTGCAATAAGAGAAGAGACACAAAGGGTGGTTGTGACCATTGTATGGTCAGTTCCCAGCATAAGCTCCTTGAAATCTAGAGTTGACTGACAATGGAATTTAATGTAGTATAACTACAGTAGCCTTGAGCAAAGATACAATTATAGCTGAAAAGCATCTTAGGTTCCTGACTGTTGCTGGCATTACGACATAAATCAACAATTGCTTCTTCCCTTTCCTCTGCAGCCCCTCCCCTCCAAACTCAAAACACAGAATTTTCCAGAATCAAAAACTTGGTAAAAGGTCATTTTGTTTTCCTCAATGCCATAAAAACGGCATAGCTAGATCTGACATGCATATGCAAATCAGCTCGGAAAAACACTGATTTTCCTTCACACTGAATTACTGTATCTGTATGAAAATGGATACAAACACCACAACCAACAACAACAAAAAAAAGAAAACACAATCTCTGTGGTTAGTTGCCAAGATGCAAACAAGAATCATAGACATATTGAACACACTTACTGTTTCTTGGCCCATAACTCCAGCAAACCATGTCCTCAATGGATAAATACCTATTTCAATTTATTCCATTGTATTAAGAGTTAGAAATGCTAACATTTGCTTGCAAGAAAAAGGACTTGTAAAATACACAACAAGGTGTCAGAAGAAGATATTGACTATTGATAACTTATTTATGGGGTATTTAACACAAAACAGAACTGTGTATCTAAGAGTTCAAGAAAGAACAGCAGGGGTTGAGGGTGAAAAAGCCAGTAACATGAATGGAAACATTCATGGTGGGCCCTCCCCTTCCCCGTCCCAACACCTGCTAGCTCTCAGAAAGGCATCTTAAGTCAAAGTGATAAAAGACAAATCTGATTGTGACACGGAAGTAATCTTACTTTGATAATGATAATGATAAATGATATTGCTGACAAATGACTTCGTGCTCTTTATTTTTTTTTTTAAGATATGACTGCAAGGTACATATTTACTCAGATATTTAATGAACTTGCACACCAAACAGTATGGAGCTTTCTCAAGTATACATGAATTGATTATGGAGGTCGCATGGTGTCACATAAAAGGCACTGGACTGGCAATCAGAAAACTGAACTTTCATATTCTTTCTACAGCTGGTATCACTGGGGAAACCTTGAACAGTATCCACAAGCTACCCCAAGTCTCCATCTCCTAATCTATGAGAAAGGTAGGGGTATAACAGATGATCCTTAAAACCCATTCCATGGGATGCCTGGGTGGCTCAGAGGTTGAGTGTCTGCCTTCGGCCCAGGGCATGATCCTGGAGTCTCAGGACTGGGTCCCACATCGGGCTCCCTACATGGAGCCTGCTTCTTTCTCTGCCTATGTCTCTGCCTCTGTCTCTGTGTCTCTCATGAATAAATGGAATCTTTAAAAAAAAATAAAAATAAAAATAAAACCCATTCTAGCCTGAAAATGTTCTTCGAGTCTTTTGGGGGCCAGCAGAAGCAACACGCAGGGCACAGACAGTGAGCAAGAAAGTGATTGAGCCCCTGTGGATCAGTGGTGTGCCGAAGCAGTGGAGGGAACGGTGCCTTCCACTCCAGGAAGGAAGAGATTCTGCTTCCCAGGAGAAAGGGGGGGGGGTCCTCAAAAATAAAACACTGAGCTGCCCTAAAAGGACTTCCAAAGGCAGAGCAGGGTAGGAGAGATGACAAGAGAAAGCAGAGTAAGCAGAGCCGTGGCTGCTGTGGAGTGTGTGGCCCTTGGAAACTGAGAAGGGCCTTGCTTCCACCAGAATATGAAGGCTGCATTTGCTCTCTTCTAACAGGGTCAATTCCGAGGCCAAGATAAATGCCTAATCCAGCTCTCTCCAGCTCAACTGGATGTACCAGATGGCCCTAGCCAAGAGGCAATTTGACAATTTATGTTTCTATCGTAACCCTACAAGTTACATCGTGCCATGTCATGTAGGGCCATAGCTTGTTTAACACCTACAATGGTGCTTAGCATATAGGAGGCACTCAATAAAGATTGGCTGAATGGATCAAAGAATACACAAAAGCATTTTATTTAATCTGACTCAATATCATGCTATACAATGGTCTTACCTGACTTTATCATCTCTGCCCATTTTTTTTTTTAATAGTACAACAAAAGGAGAGTGTAGATGGTAACCAGAATCTCCATAAACTTTCAGGAACCACATAAATGCTTTCTAAGAAATCAGGGAGATTTGGGAACCCAGTGCAAGTTCTTTCTAAATCACGAAAGCTTTAGAGGCCCAGTGTTGCGTCTCCTGACTGGATTGGAGGCCATCATCTCCTCGGGACCATATCCTCCCCCCTGTGCCCTGAAGTGATGCAAGGCACAGCTTCCCCTCCTGTGGAGGACACTAGCCAGTTTCCCTCAAGGGTCTGGTTCAAATGGGGGCCAAATCCCACGTGAGCTGTAGCCATTTATTTGCTTATTTATTACACAATTATTAAGCCAATCTGTAAAATCACCCTCTATGGAAACTAATATGATCCCCCATATCCAAACTCTCATTTGATTTTAAATCCCCAAAAGTCTGGCTTTTCGTTTTCAGGCAAAGATCCCACAGCATTGAAAGGCTGCAGCTATTAGAAGGACACTATCATTTCATCTTATCAGTCACAGTTAAGAAGTGAATATATTATGTAACTACGAAATGAGAAATTATGTTTTCAACAAGGTGGAAAGAACCAGAAGTCTTGAAGAGAGCCACAATGGGACTCCCAGCCCTGGGGGAGGTGGGGAAGTACCTGTCGGCTTGGGCAGCCCCTCCTGCTGGTGGCAGAGGTGTCCTCATCCCCGGATGTCTATCTGTGCCAGGGTTTATGGGAACGGGTGCAGGGGGTCAGGCCATGTATTAAAGACGCCAGTATGAGCCAACAAATATTCCAACCATTCTTTATAGAACATCTTTCTGTAGAGAGATGACTGTGGTCCTTCAAAGGATTCACCCAGGAGGCCATAAATTTGTTACAATGATGCTGCCATCAATCAAAGTGTTTTTGGAACCTCTCTTTTGGCAGAATTAGTCAGCTCATCTCTTATGAGACTTAGTATCTTCCTTGCAGGCGTAGAATCTGCTGCCCTGTTCTATCTCCCCTGCCTTCTATGTGGCAGCCCCCCCGCCCCATGGCAAGTGTCAGAGTTGTTGGCCAATACTCAGGTTCCTCTTTTCCAAGCACACTGCAGACCCATCCTCCCCTGCCTCCTTGAGATGAGAGGCAGCTGAGGAAATACGAGCAGAGGCGATTCTGTGTCCCTTCCAGGGAGTCTGTAGAGCTAGTGTGCATGCCACCCAACACACCTGCCACGTGACCAGCAATGGTCTAGGTGGTGGTGGTGCCTCAGCTGAGGGCCTGACTGGGGACAACGTGCTGCCTATGCGGAGTCGGACGTGGGGCCTGGGTGGGAGAGTCAGCCCAGGTACCTGAAGCCACAGAGATGTGGGGCTTGTTCGTTAACTGCACAGCCATTCTGTCGGATGCAGTTCTCTACCTCCTTTATACCCCAAATTCTCATATAAACTGGGTTCCAACACCCATCACCTTAGCAACCCAGCGGCTAAGGACCTCCAGGAAAGAATCTTTCGAGGACAGCTGGAAAATGAGGTCAGAGAGAGAGAGGAAACTGCAGACCCAGGCTGAGATTGGCAACAGGGAGAAGGAAGCACACTTTCAATCGACTGGGCGATTTTAGTCAATTACATTTGATAGATAGTCAGTATGAAACTATGAGGTTACCTGAAGCCCATCTGCCCTGGGTCCCTTCAACTTGGGAAATTAAGGCTTCCCTGGGCACATGCATGCGTTACAGCTGTATGCTGGTGTGCGGTGTGCGGTACCTGGGCATCCAACGACGTGCACTGTTTCAGGCCAACGCCAAATGATGGCAGCCCTGAGGCAAGACTGGTCAGCACCCACAAGAGCTCGCACCGAAAGCGGGGGTGCTGCCAATCCCACCCTACTATTTCCTCTGCAAAGCCTTCTCAAGGGAGAGTCAGCAGCTGGCCTATGCCTCTCCATCTCAGGACAGAGGGTGGGAACTGTAGCCGTAGCAGTCGGGCGTGAGAAAACAACAGGAAGAGAAGACTCTGTCCACAGCATGGACACGGAGATTCTGCTCACGCTCTTCTGCATATTCTAAAGCCATTTACTGAGCTGCAGTGATTTGGCAGCAGGTTATTCACTGCAGAGATGCGCGATGGAGAGGCAGCCTTTGTCTTCACAGAACTGAAAAGTAGGATGTGAGAAGGACACCTTCAACTCGTTTTCATGCACGACAAACTGCTGGAAGTGCTGTGCCAGTGGCAGACCCAGGACTAGGGAAAAGGCAAGGGCAGAAGAAATCCTTACCTTGTCCAAGAAGGTATAAGGAATGTTTATGGTTGAAGCAAATTCAAACCCTAATGAGCAACACCAAGGACACATGAGAAGCACAGGCTAAGAAGCCGGGCCGGGACACAGGAGGAGCCCTCTGAGGTCTGTGCTCATGCACGCATGCACTCTTGCCTTCCTCCACACATGGACTCTACCAGGATGAACAAGCAAGAAACTACCCACAAAGCACAGAGTTGTGTGAGGCCCGAGTGGCACAAGCATACTAAGAGGCTCACAAAGAGCCTGGGACATCACATACTCAGTAATAGATGTTAATTACACCTTTCTGGAAAGCAATTTGACACTTCAAATGACACAAACCCTTTGGCCTCCCAATAGCCTACTGGAGGACAAGTCATATGTAAATATCCAGCAGCATGATTTGGGATGGTCCACAACCAGAAACAGCCTGAACATCCACCAATAAGGTAAAAGCTGAACAAATGTGGGGCAGCCATACCTCGAAACATATACAGCCTAAAAATAGACCAAGACGTCTCTCTGAGTGATGATCATGACTTATTTTTAAGTGAGAAAGTCAAACTGTACAAAAATGATTCTACTTTTCAGAGAATAAAGATAACCCCACATGTGGTACATATGTTTTCACACATATGTATGAGCAGAGAGAAAGGTGAGGAAAACAGAACCAGGCTGTCTTTCTGGGTTACCTTTCTGGAGGGGAGATAGAAAGGGAGAGAAGGGGAAAAAATTAATAACTTTTTAACCATTTTTATTATGAATGCAAATTCTTTTTTTTAGAACTTTATTACTTAAAATAAGCATGTACTGTTTTAGAATTTAAAAAATAATGTAAGACCATGTGGATAAGCAGAGGCTGAGACTAACATCATCACTGACACTGTTATCATCCTCATCACCATCATTACTGTCACCATGACCATCACCACCATCACTACCACTATCACCACCATCACCATGACCATCATCACCCTGACCATCATCATCACCATGACCATGATCTTCACCCATCACCATCATCACCATCATCTTCACCCATCACCATCATCATCACTATTATCACAATCATCACCAGCAATCACCATCATCACCACCATCATCATCTTCATCCATCACCATCATTACAATCATCACCATCATCTCCATCATCACCATCATCTTCACCCATCACCATCATTATCACCACCATGACCATTATCACCATCACCACCATCATCACCAACACCACCATCATTACCAGCATCATCACTATTATCACAATCATCACCATCACCATTATCACTATCATGACCATCATCATCACCAGCATCACCATCATCATTACCATCATCACCACCATCTAAGAGTTGCTAGCACAGTGATCCTTTCTGAATTTCACTGTGAGCCCAGATAAGAAGGGAAATCCTAAATGGAATCTCCAGGACGTTTTTCTAACTGATAGCTATAATTCATTAATGGGTCATAAAATCAATTTAGCAGCATTTTTACAATAGGATGGAATATACAGATCTTTGTCTTACAATGGGGTTACATCCTGATAAATCCATCCTAAATTGAAAATATCATAATTTGAAGATGCATTCAATACCACTGATATACCAAACATCACAGTTTAGCCTAGCCTCCACTACACGTGTGCAGAACACATATGTTCCCTACAGCTGGAGGGAATGAAGTGCCGACGGGTATCAGATACTAGCTAGTCCACCATGGACATACTATTTCAACACAAAATATGTGTCAGTGGGGGAGTGGGGCTCACAGAGGACCATGTCAGTGTGTACCACACACACTCCATCAATTCATCCTAACAATTCATCTCGAGTTGTGATCATGGAGGAGCTCAGCTGAGGGGCCACCGTGCTAGCATTCTCACACCATGATCAGCCTGCAGACACCTTGTGTTGCATTTGTGTTAAAGAGCAAGCAGGTCCTATGAGTAGGGGCAAGCTGCCTCCACGTGCTCAGGGAACACCTCCTCTATTCCTGCACTAATAATAATGTCTGGTGCACTGCTTTCTCCAGATGACCCCATTAATGATGACAGCAGCCGGCACTTCCAACAGCACTGTGTGCCAGATCCAGTTCTGAGCACCTCAGCTATCTTAAATCACTTATTCCTCACGATTCCATCATTTTACAGACAAAGAAACTGAGGCCAATAGCGTGTCTCAGTTAGGAGGTAGGTGAGTATTTGTGACCAAAGGAACATGCAGAAAGCAACTGAAATTAGGTGTGTTGTTTGAATCCTTGAAGTTAAGGAATGGAGAATATAGGTCTGACCAGGGATTGGGGGTGCTCTGGGATTCCTCTTTCTACAATAGATACGCCAAATCAGACAGAAATTGTCCAGAATCAAAAGCAAAGACTTTCATTCCTTTACTTATAGATAGCAGCCCTTTTTTTCCTCCTAACACAGAGCATTGAAAGCAATGTAAGACCAAGTTTTTTAAATGAACAATTTCCTAGATGAGTAACTTACTAAACATCCTCAACCAATAACCTTAAAAACATTTTCTCATAGGAAGCACTTGCTCCACTCTCACTTCCTGTGCTTACTCCTAGTCAAGATCCTCAAACATCAACTCAACTGTGTGCTTCTTTTTGGCACATGATGAGAAGCATGGTTTAGAGCAGCAATAAAAATGGTCCAGTACTTACAGATAGTTTAGCAGTCTCTATGTGCATTAAGAGTTTTGGTAAATGTTTCAAATGCATTACTGCAGAACACAAGAAATCACATGCTCTTTGGGGTCTTGAGTGACCCGTCAATGAAGGGGATTAGTTCATTAATGATCTCCCGATTGAAGCCAATTTCGTCACGTGGTTTAACTGAATCCCTGAAAACTGCCACAAAGAACAGTTTGGGTCCTTTCATCAGGGATGCAGATGTAAGCGGGTACTTCATATACGTCTCTGAGGCAATAAATACACATCACCACTATTTTCTGATAAATAGGCAGTAAAATAAAGTTATCTAGTTATTTTTAGAAGAACAGCAACTCACCGTGAGTCTGTCATAAGTAAATTACTTCATCTGAAATGCCACAGCTCCAACATAAAGCAAAAGTCTTAATTTCGAGCATAAAAATGCCTCTTCTGACCTCACTGGCTCTGTTTGTATGTGGAAAAGGGGTAGGTGAAAATGTGCACTGTTGGTGGCTTTTTCTACCTACATTTGATGTGCTACTTTAGAAATTATAGAAACATCTCATACTGCATATAACCATGGAAATTACTAAAATCACTAAAAATTTCAAAGAAAAAAACCAACCAGTTTACTTAGAGAATGAGATGTTTATTTTTTTTCCTCATAATTCTCCCACCTAATTCACAAATCACAAAAACAATGAATACAGGGTGATGTTTCTAGAAGATTCCAGCAAACTGTCCTTAAGTGATCAGTTCTGGAATTCATCCTAATCATTAATTCACATACAGGTTTAAAAATCTGTATTTTTAAAACGAGAAGGTAGAAACAATCTAGTAAAAGCAACAACACACCTTACTTTGAGGCCAGAAAAGCAGATCTGATTTGGGATCTGGAATCACCGCACAGACACATGACCTCCTACAGGTTACGTGGTTCAGATGTCTCTGGGACCCAGCCTGTCTGCTATGACCAGACCATGAGACACATCAGTTGGTCTGATTTCTGCTCTTTAATGACTCAATATGACCAATGCACAGCTACGCCACAAGGAGAAACAGCTCTGCAACTGTTCGAGAACTGGAACCTCACGGATAGTAATGTCCCAATGCCTATCAAAGATCAGCAACACACCTTTTGAAAATGAATTTGCCTTCAAGGAATCATACTTCCTTATCGACTGCCTAGTTATATTGACAATAGGTCTTTTTTGAGGGATTGCTATTACTTGAAACATAGACATATCAGTTTCTATTGAAATACACTTAGTTGCCTATTTAAAGTCATTTGAGTGTCTTTATGCATTAAAGTGTTATCGCTCATGCCTTGGCCAATATCCCTATGAAAATAGCTCCCAAATTAAATTCCTAATAAATTAAGTTAATAATTCACCTTCATTAAGTAATTTAATTTCTTTAGTGAGCAATAAATAGTTCTTGTGACATTCTTCTAGGACAGAAGTTCAAATGTTATTTTGCTTCATTAGTTCTGTCTCCTCCTGAGCACAAGAAGCAAGATACACAAAAGGCGGTCTACTTGGTACTTCTGTGTTTGTAAGTGCAGGATCGCTGCAACAGTTCCACTGCATTGAGTAGCAATCAAGCAACTCAGGCAGCTATTTTCAATGAAAGTTATTTCTTAGAAATGTTAAAAACTAGACCTTACATAGGTACCAAAAAAATGCAAGTCGCATTTTCCTGAGATCATTTTTAGATACTGTATCATAGGTCAGATTTCATTTCTACCTTTTAAGAAGGGACAGTTGGCTTATACTGTATCCCCAGCAATGTCAGAAAAAAGAAAAGAAAAAAGATGGGCTAAAATAAAAAAGTTACATGTACGTGTAAATAGCATGTTACCTATATTCAGTTTTATTTTTTCCAAGGGAGCTAAAGGTACCCTGGTAGTCAAACTCCCACATCTTGGTAGTACTGTCTCCAGTTCTTTCGGGCCATACACCCAGCACCTCACCTCCACCTCTACTAAGAGTACAAATGACAAACGAGGTGAATGGGCTGAACGGGCAGATGTGGGTGCAGCCAGACCCACATGTGCTGAAACAACACAGTGGTGCTCCCCTCTTCCCAAGGAGCTATCAGAGAGCATCCCAGATGGTGGGAGAGGAAGAAAGGAAATAGGCATGTCAGAAGAACAGAACCAAATAGTTTCCAGCCAATTCGACTTAAAAATATATATATATATACATTAAAACAGATGCAGAAAGCAGACTTAACCATTGTGAAATTATACTCAAAAGTGTTTCCAAAAAATACATAAAAAATTTATCCTATCAATGATTTAAAATACATTGTTGACTGAAAACCACAAGTATTCAGGACTTATTTGGGGAAGCAGGGCTTTCTGGATAGTTGAAGGTTTACTCTTTTCAGAATTTTATAAAAATATTCAAGCACTAGAAAATCTACATAAAATGGACCTGCTTTTGCCACAATACTTAAAGTACATTGTACACAATTAAAATTGTCCTGACAATGACATATAACAATTGTGAACAATCAGTAATGACCACAAAGGGGCAGAGAAGGATTCCATTTCCAATAAGTGGCCTGCAGTGCTGTGTTTTTCATGAACTCATTCTTTTACAACAGTTTTGGGTTTTGTTTTGTTTCCCCCCTCCTTTTTTTCTCCCTTACTATTAGGTCCTCTCACTGTTATCTATGTGCCTTCTCAACTTCCAATTTGCTACTGTTAATTTGTGGTGGCCTAGAAGAACAGATATTCATGACTATTAGAACTGTGTGTAACAAAAAAATAAAATTTAAATGGTGAGTGAGGATCTAGAGATATTGTCTATTAATACATATATGAATTTGGTACATGGGCTTGTGATGCCTGATGTCCTTTTATACCCTCTGATTCTTCACTCTGTCCCAGAAAAATAAAGATGGCAATTAATTGGTTTCCAGATAAGTAAAGTTTTACTGTTTCAAACATGATACACATATATGTTATGAATGTCTCAAAGCTTTACTTATAATATGATCATATTAAACCCTCCTAGAGTCCCACATAGCAGTGAGCATTCCCTTTCCACAGGTAGGGGTGAGACAGGATGACAGGGAGGGACATGTAACATACTATAAAAACTAAACAAATACACAACTGTGAATTCTAAATTATACTACAGACTATAACACACCAAGATTTAATTTTCATCTGAAAACCAAGGAGAATCATGAAAAAAGAAAAAGTGTTTTATATTAGGTTACAGATGACCATGAGAGATTACCCAAAAAGCATAAATATTTCAGCAGATGTTCCCCCAGGCCCAGGCACTAAAGGATTTTGAGGATATTCAGCAGGAATTAGGCATGAGCAACAACAACAACAAAAAAAAAAACACCACAAATGCAAACCCCTGTGATTTTGTAAGTTTTTAAAGATTTATTCACTGTCGCCAGATAACACTGAAAAAATCTGTATGTTACAAAGTGGCACATTTGGAAGCTATGTGCCAAAGCCCATCCCTAAAACCGAAGACTGTGAGTGAATCAGAAAGATTTCATTATTATTAACACAGTTTTTAAAAATCAGGTCCTCCCCCTCCCTTCCTAACTCCCTATTCCAGTGGGCGGCGGACTGTATTCAAATACAGTCCTTCTCACTATTTCACCATGTTTAAGCCCCTTTTCCTGCCAATTCACTCTGAAAAGATTTCACTTTTCAAACAGCCAGCCTTCACAGACGTGAAGATGGTTTCCTTTTCAGGCTAAATAGTCCCACTATCTGCCTGCCTCTCCACCAGCCGAGGGAAATCTCTGCTCCCTGCTTCCCGTACCGACACCACCCGGGTCGTTCTCATCCTCAGTGATTTATGTGCAGAAGATGCTTGAAGACATCCTTCTCAACTGATATTTGACTTTAAAAAATCCAAAAATTCTCCATCAACTTATCAGTGTTGATGAGCTACTGTGTTTTGTTTTGTTTTGTTCTAAAATAAAAAGCCACAAGAGAAGGTAGCAATAAAAAAGTACTAAGATCTAGGATGGGTCTACTGTATGCAAAGGTAAACAACAGCACGTGCTAACATACAAAGCTGGCTAGAAAGTTATCAAAAACCAACAGCTTTCCAATACCCAATAATACCCACTTACAATACAACAGAAAAGGAGCTCCATTCATAAGAACAGCAACCCAAACTAAACAAATGAACAGCCTAGGAGACAGCCTAAGGACAAGAGACAGTATCAAGGGCCCATGTGAAAAACCCACAAACCTTCATAAGAGTACAAAAAAAAAAAAGGAAGACTTGAATAAATTTGAAAATTTATCACTTTTATTTTTAGAATGGGAAACTACAAAGATGCTATTTTCCTGAGTTAATTTCTTAATCGAAAATCCTTCCCATCCCACTACCTGAAGTATTATTTTTTTTTAAGCTGACAAAAATGGTACTAAAGTTTATCTACTACAAAAGAATTGAAAAAGAAAAACACTCTTTGAAAAAAGAAGAGGGAGGAGTACAGGGAGTGGATAGAAAGCTCTTAGATTATTTCAAAATATAGTAGATGGCCACAATAATTAAAACGGGGGGGGGGGGGGGAGTACAAATCAGGGCTAAACAGACTGCTTGTGGAAATCACGGGGAAAGCTGAAGAGACAGCCCCAAATATATGCAAGAACTCCGCAGACAATGCAGGAGCATCTGCAGGAGAATTCTGTGTAGAGAGGACACTTCATTCAATGCACAAGGCTAGGAAAACTGGCTATTTGAAAACAAATAATAAAGTCAGATGCTCACATCACACTATGTGCCAAAATTAAAGACATACCAAATATTTAAATATAAAAAATAAATCATAAAATTACCATAAGACAATAAAACAATATTTGCATAATCCTGAAGGTTGGAAGACGCCTTTTAAGCATTACTTCAAGGCAGAAACTATGCAGGAAAGGACCAGTTAAACTACATAAAAATAACTCAGTCCATCAAAAAAAATGCCATAACCCAAGGAAACACATAGTGCTGGTGGGGCTGGAAATGTACACAGCCTTCCCAGAAGGCCAGTTGGCAGTATATGTACCAAAATAATTTAAAACAGCCAAAACCTTTGACCTAGTAATTCTACTTCGGGGAATTTATCAAGGAAATGATGATACTATTGCCAAGATATACATACAGAGATATTAATTACACAGTTGTTTACATCTGTGAAACTGAGCAAGAACGAAATTTCCAATAATGGTTGATTTCTAAATTAAACTGTGCATGTCAATAAAATGGGACGCTATACAAGCACTGAAAATGACAAAGCAGGTCTGTATCACATGGTAAATGTTATGAGCTAAAAAATAAGCTATAAAACAAAATATGTAGGAAGAAATCATTTTGGTAAAAATACATGTAAAATACTTATATGTATATATTTGCATAGGAAAAGATCCAGAAGAATATACACCAAAATATCAACTTTGGTTATTTCTAGAGGATATGATTTCAAATAAGCTTCATCTATTTTAAATTTTCTTTTTCTCTGTTCAAGTTGTATACATAACTTATATATATATATATAATATAGATTATATAGATATGTTTTTATATATATATATATACACACACACACATATCTCACTTGCATAATCTCCAAAGGTAATAGAAGGGGGCAAAAACACCACAAACAAAAAAACAAACAAACAAACAAAACAAAACACCACAAACTAATTTTTAATGTCAAACCAAAGGGTTCGCTACTATAGAGATACTAGTAAGATGACTGAACATCCTTATTAGAGCTTTTTGAAATCAATAAAAAAAATAAACAAAGCAATAGAAAAATTGAACAAAGGTGAGCAAAATTGATTTGAAAAGGATTTTTTTCTAATAAATACATTTGCCTAAGAAAATTATATGGAAAACCATTCACCCTCACTTGGAACCCAAGATATGCAAATGAAAACAATGTGGGGATACTATTTCAAAGCTACTAGATTGGCAAAGGACTAGAAATACTTGTGTTGGCAATGGCTCAGAGGCATGAACATCTCCCTGCACTGCAAATGAAAAGATACCTTGATGTATTTTGAGGACAAGTTTGCAATAGGTACCAAAGGTTGACCAAGCAATGTCAAGTCAAAAGAAAAAAAATTCATTAAAGAAATCATCATGAAAATGTACAAAGTAATGTGTGAAAAGCTATTCACCATTTAGTGAGTAAATGGTGGATAAATACTACCATTATCCCATTTCTGTTAAAAAAAATTATATATATATATATATATATATATATATATATATATATATATATATATATCTGTAGAGGCAAAAAATCCTAGAGAGTTTCAGATAAGATGTTCATAGTAGCTACATCTGGGTAGTCATGAATGATGCCTTTTGGTTTGTTTGTTTAGCTGTATTTTATAAATTTTCCACATAACATGAACACTTGCACATAGAAGAAAACACTTTTAGTAATATAGGAGTTAATTCTCCATAATGGTCTCTCAAATTAAAAAGATAAAGTAACAATAATGGGCTTTGCCAGTAAAAAGAAGAAAAAAACAATAGATGGCCAGTAAGAGTAAGGGAATGCAAAAAGACTGACTGCAACGGAAACAGACGGTGGTCTGAAGGACTTGTAAGTTTTGAACTGCTACACTCAAGTGCAGAGGTCCTTCCCCTGCAAACACTCCCACATCCAGGGCATGTTCAAGAGACACCCAAGGGTGGGGGTGGGGGGTGTCCAGGCCCTCACCTGCCACCTCAGCCACCCAGCCTGCCTGGGTTCATTCTGCTTGTGATACACTGAAGGAACCCCACTGGAGCCCACCTCCATTCCCCATCCCTAACTGCATGCTTCCAATATGCTAGTAACTCCGAGTCACCCCATTTGGTGATTTAGTCACAAGTCATCTCTGATACAAAGATGCACAAGCTCACTAAGGAACTCACACTCTGGCGATGAGCTAAGCCTGGAGCCATAAGGTGACCAAGGCTTCTGTGGAGACCAAAGAGCTCTACGGGCCCTTCCGTTGAGGGACTGTTGTCTCAGCTTCCAGGAAGGAGGGATCTTGGCAGAAGAATGGGTAAGACTGAATGATCCATTTATTCGTCAGCTGGCTGGCTGTCCATCCGCTCCGTCACTCACTGAAAGTGTACTCGGGGTCTGCTGTGTGCTGGGCACCACACTGGGCAGTGGAGGTGCAAAGGGAAGGCAGCTCCAATTCCAAGCTGTCCTCACACCAGCAAGGAAGACAGAGCACAACAGGGCCAGACTCAGGGAACAGAGGTGGGTGGGGACTGCCAGCAGCGCAGGAGGGGAAGACCCCTCAAGTGGCAGGAACCCAGTCGGGGTAGGGGGCTCCGAGGGAACAGAGTATAAACGCGAAGTCCAGGATTGGTGACTGATAGATGAAGGAGCAGGGAGGAGACCCAGATGGAGCGCAGGGCAGGGCCCAGGGCAGAGCAAAAGCTGCTTCTATCCCTGCTCCTTCACTTCAGAGATGGAGGAACCGAGGCCTGGGCAGGACATGCTAATCTCTGGAGGACTCACATCTGGGTTGTAGCAAGAAACTCAGGATTCTTGACCTTTTCTGTGACCATGTTGCCGGGGACCACTGTGGGCAGAGCTACAGGTGGACTACCCTGGAGAGGGATATTTGAGCAGCTCGCCCAGCATTAAGTACTGGTGACCAAGGAAAGGTGGGGATGTGGGAGGTGAGGGGAGTCCCCTGCAGAGACGTGTACAAAGGCCACATAACCAGAGCTGGAGATCCAGGAAATCTGGAACATGGGGGAAGGCAGGTGCCAAAAAGACTGTGAACTTTCACCCTCAAAGAGGGTCCAAAGAGAGAAGTAAGGAGGGCGGCAGCAGAGCCAGCAGGGAGCCACGGCCACTGAGCCCCCTACCCAGACGTCCCCTGCCCCTCTCATTCAAGGAGCTCCAAGCATGGGCGTGATCCCCTCCCCACTGGAAAGCATGTGCATCCTCCAAAACAGAAAGGGCTTGTCCTTAGGCCCACTTCTGTGTGACTCTACCTGCTTCTTAACGCACCAGATTCCCGAATCCTTGCTCCTGCTGTTATTTCTTAACTGTTTACAAAGAAATTCTCAGCCTGATCACATAAGACTTAGCAAGGAATGCAGACGCTATAGAAAGTAATTAAATGATCACAGTTTGTGAAGTTGGAGACACTAGACCAATACGACCGCATTAACAGGAAAAATATAATTAAGTAAATATATACATAAATAAATATATATATATACCATATTTAATTAAGACACTAGCTTCCTATATAAAATGGACTCTAGATGAGAAAAAAATACATTTTTTTAGAATTCGTGGGGTTTTTAAAATTTTTTTACTTCAATCCTCCATTATTATGGGCCAATTAACTGTCAACTGTATTTATAGAAATAAATGGATAGTTTTAGTTTCTACATTTCTGAGTTCATTATTACTTACCCTATCTCATCATAATAAATAATCTTTGAATTACATGTAATGACAAAGGAGTACCTAAACAATCCTGAATTAATGCCTGAAATACACACATGAAGATGAGCATAAAAGAAACATGTAGACAAACACCTACTACTTTCTACACTGACCTAGGGGTTCACATGCTTCTATCACATTCCACATGAAACTTCATGCCATGATATTTCTGAAGGATAAAAAGGCTTCATTAAGAGCCAGCAGAATTATTCAGTCGGACTCCCAGTAAGAATTTTACACTTGAACAAGAATGCAGCCATTTAAAGCCACTGATACGGTGATGAGCCACGATTCGGACCCTCCATGAGCATGATGGAAGTCCTGTCTGTCTTGGGGGGGGGGGGGGGTGCATATTTTTCAGGGCTAGAAAAATTTTTGTAAGCTGGCATCTATTTTTATATCCTCAAAAAATTAGTTCTAGGGGGTTTCTGTTGTTTAAAATTTCTTCCTCCCTCCAAAAAAAACCCATATTTGACTACTGCCCTTATCTTTTTATCTTAGAAAACAGAGTTCTATTTTTCTGGATTTTAAATGCAACCGGAAGCCTCGGGTTTACTTTCACTTTGTCTGCACCGTGGCTCTGAATAAATAAAATCCTTCGCTATCACCCTTTTCCATTAAAATGAACAGGAAGCTTAAAAAAAATTGTAAAGTCTAAACATTTCAAATAAGCACAGCAACAAGTACATTTAATGATAAAGTTACCCCTATTTTTCACACTTCAAAAGAAGGACAAAGCTGTTGTCTCACTGTTCCGTGGGTGTGTGGCTACTCCTCTGTTCCTCTAATTATACTAAATACAGAGAATATTAGCAAAATTACAGAAAAATGGCATCACCCCTGTATCAGAAAGCTGCTTTCCCAGCACAGCCCTAACGATGCAGGCACCGGTTCTCACAAACACCGGGAGGGAAAAGATGCTTCCCGAAATGAAATTTCAGAGGATGATTCTTTTCAGAGTAAGATAACTTAAGGGGCAGAGCGATCTGGGCGCTGAATCTCACATCTGTTTTAAGTCATACAGGCCATTCGATCTTGTGGGTTGTGCAATCTGCTATTCAACCAACTTCCCACAGAAGCCAGGCGAAAGGGCATCATCCTCCGGAGCACGGGCACGGCGCCTCGGCCGGCCAGGGAGAAGCAGGCCTGGGCAGCCCCGGAGGAGGAGAGCCGGCAGGCCGCACCGCCCTCCCAAGTGGGCTCCGAAAACAAGGAAAGGAGGTCAAGGTCACAGCCACAGTGCAGACTTCCAGCACTTGCGCCACGCCACGCGCTTCATCTGTCAGAAAATGCTGGTACCTGGTGAAGGTGGGGAGCAGGCATGGGGCTCACGTGACGGTCAGAACAGAAACTGGCAGCTAAGGGGCCCAGGTGGGGGGGGTCGGCCACAGCCACCCAATGCGCTCTCCGACGACAACACCGTGTCTGGGCGCCTCCATCTGCTGGAGCGAAGATTATGAAGAAGCCACATATACCGCCAAGTTACTGCGGCCTCAAACTTGGAATAAATCCTCCGGTCCCTTGCTCGCCGCAACATCTCCAAGCAGAGCTTCAGTACTCCATTACCGTGAATGTTCTTTGGCCCACAGCAAAAAATATTGACAAAATTCCACTTTGAAGACAGTTATTGTCTCTGTATACTTGATAGCAGCCTTCAGAACTTCACCTGCTAGCATTAAATTCTTGAGTTTGGAGGAAAGGAGAGAAAATTTGCCACATCTCAAGCTCTTCTGCTGTAGCAGCAGCAGATCAAATTATTCTTTCAATTAAACTTGTTTTGTGCCTAAAAGAACAAAAGGCCACGGGTTTTTAATTCCCCTCCTCTCTCTCTCTCTCTCTCTCTCACACACACACACACACACACACACACAAAGAATCAAAGCTATCACCTCTTCTAAACCCCATGACTCGGACATGATCTAAATGGCTTAGTATGCCTGGATAATACAGCTCATAAAATTAAATCTACTATCAGAGATTCCGGTAGCATTAATTGTGTGCTCTGAGCTCACAGGCAAACGAGTGATGGGCAGGTCTGCATCGGGGCACATTTTGATGGACCTGATGAAAGACACACTCTCTCTCTCACACACACTCACACACACAGACACACACACACACACCCCCATCCAGGTCTGTGTACCAACACCACAGACGTCTGTGAGGCCCCATCAGGGTCTGAACAGAGATCTGGGACTCCCAACATCACCCCCACATTCCTGAAGCGAGAAGAGGACACCCCAGGAAAGCCACAGCGCTTCCTCTTCTTTTGCCACGTGACACGCACGTGTTCTTCACATTGCCACAGGCAGAGAGAGAGAGAGAGAGAGAGAGAGCCCTGCACACTACATGCATCTCAGCCGACTTCCTGCCAGAGACCTGGATCCAGTCTTTCACAGGAAATGCCCAACTAACAAATGCTCTCTGTTGGACTTTCTCTTCAAAACGTCTGGTTTAAGGGAGGCAAAATTTGAAACGCCCATCTTGGTGGAATACTTCTAAGGGAAGGACGCCCGACTGGCTGACGGGTGCGTGGAGAGGATGTGGGCACACGCTCACAGGGATGGGCTGGGGAGCTCTCCAGGACACAGATTCTGTTTCAAAAACTGTCGTAATAGAAGTCAGAGACAAAGGCCAGCTGAGACTCAACACACAGAATAGTCAGGACACCTTGTAGAAGAAAACCTAACTTTTTTCTGTTCTGGTTCACACAATGGTACACAGCTTTACAGAACCTGGTGTCATCGGCTGAGTGACATGATTAGGAAGCATTAGTGACAGGACAGGAATGACGGTCACAGTCCCATATCGGAGGAGCTGTCCCATGCGACATCCCCAGATGAGACAAGAATTTCCCAAGCTTGGAACACAAATTCTGTTGTCTCAGGAAACAGACTGTATAGGGCCAAAGGGGGCAAGTCTCGGAGATAAATATATAAATCAGAATAACACAAGAGACCGCAAGTCCAGATGTTCTAGAAAGTCTGTGGGCTTACGGTCATGGTGAGGAGACAGTTCAGGTCTAGATGAGGAAGCCTGACAAGTCCAACCTTCCCTTCCCAGTGCAGCTTCACACGTTTAAAAAGAGAGCACAAGGCGGTACAATGGAGGCTATGAAGGACTTTTAAATATCAATATAATGGCCTAAAATTAACTGTGGCGTCACCCTAAAAATCCAGGGTTCTGGCTAATGCCTTCAGTCCACAAAGAGAGACCCCTGCAAAGCATGTGAGCGTTTATTTCCGTAGCCCTGGGTAGGCCTGGCTGCCTTCCTGGATCCCGCGTCTCCCAGCACCAGCGTGACGCTCACCTCCTCCCTGCCCCGCCGTCTTGCACCTAAAGGCAAAAAGTAAATCCGGTTTCCCTTCACAGATTGTAGGCCTGGTTTTAATTTGTGCAACAGTCCTTTCGATAACAATGCCTAGTTAAAAACATCCATTAAAAGTCTGTAGCAGGCATTTAATGGAAGGAAAATCTAATAGGGTTCCACGGCAACTCCTTCATTAACTTTTAAAGGAATTCTCTCCTCTGGTGTTAGCAGAGGCGCACGCGTGCGCAGCCCCGGGCTGGAGGGACGAAGAGAGACAGAGGGACGGACAGACACACGGGAGGTGGGGAGAGATGGGGGATGGGACGCGGAGGTCGAGGGAGCTTTCCCCTATTCAGGGCTGGCCTGTTAATCTTGGAAAAGGATGAGGTCGAGGCAGCTCCGCTTTCTCAGCCTCCCTCGCAACGCCCAGGAGGCCCAGACCGGCCTTCCTAACCCGCCCGCCGTCGCCGTGGGCAGGGTAGAAGCGAGCCTCCGGGCCACGGCTCTGCGGCCAGAGTCACACTGCGGCCATGGGAGCGAGGGACAGCCGAGCGCGGCCTCCGGCTGTTAGAAGCAAGCCCGCCAGAGGCCTGCAGAGGGGAAGGCCTCGGGCCGCGGGGCCCTAAGCTCTGACCCACGCAGGCTCGGCCTCCTTCCGCCAAGCAAGGACTCGCGAGGGCGCCCCATGGGTCCCGCCGGGCCCTCCCACATGGGACCTTGGCACCGGGCCTGGGGGCCACCCATGGCCATCGGCCAGCGGGGACAAGGTAGCCCTGAGTCCTG
The DNA here is from genome assembly GCF_048418805.1 of Vulpes vulpes. Taxonomy (NCBI): domain Eukaryota; kingdom Metazoa; phylum Chordata; class Mammalia; order Carnivora; family Canidae; genus Vulpes; species Vulpes vulpes. The sequence goes on along the minus strand of NC_132784.1, from coordinate 54,903,494 downwards.
GCCTCTGCACTCCTTCCTCCGCCTCAACGAGCTCCACCACCCGCCTCTTTCCCAACATAGAGCCTCATGATCACTATAGTCTTGATTTATCAGAAACTTACCCTGTCTTGTTTTATTACGATTTCCTTTCTGTGCTCCGGCTCCCAGGCTGCGTGGGGTCTGAATGGTGCGGTCCTAGCCCTCTTCTTTCCACCAGCCCTGCCACCTCCAGGGTCACACATTGTGTCACACCTGAAGAGCCTGCACCCAAGACCCATTAATAATGTTAAGAAAAGACAAAACCATTCAAGTTAAACTCAAAGGAGAATGGTGTACACAGAACATGGATTGAAAAAAGGAAACTTATGGGGGCTCCTAGGCTAATTTAGGATCAGTTATTGGCAATTTATGTTGTAGGTGAAAATATAGGGTGTTTGTCATTCTTCTAAATCTGAACGCTTCTCAGCTATTCCTATTGAACCTGCTAACAAATGTCACTGTGATGTGGCACCTGGGTGGCTCAGAGGCTGAGCGTCTGCCTTTGGCTCAGGTTGCGATCCTGGGGTCCTAGGATCAAGTCCCACATCGGGCTCCTTGCAGGGAGCCTGCTTCTCCCTCTGCCTGTGTCTCTGCCTCTGTGTGTGTGTGTGTGTCTCTGCCTCTCTCTCTGTGTGTGTCTCTCATGAATAAATAAATAAAATCTAAAAAAAAAAAAAGTCTCTGTGAACATGGCCACTACTTACAACCAGGACCTAGGCAACAAATGATCGCCTGATGCAGAGGTGATACACACATCTGGCGAGAGGTAAACTGGCAGGCCTGCAAGGCCTATGTTGTCCCTGAGCGGCCCTTAAACCCACACCATCCTCAGAAAAAGGGGTCCACCAAGACCCCTCTCCCCTCTCAGACACCATGCACCCAGGACCACTCCCAGGCCCTGCCCCCAGGTCTATCCTGCACACACTGGCAGCCCCAGCATGCCCTGCCCCCGGGTGCACCCCCACACAGCAGCAGCCAGAGCCACCGCAAGGCAGAGTGACATGTACTTGGCGGTGAGGCCCCTCCATGGGAGAAGAGACAGCAGTGGGAAGGAAAGAGTGAGAGCTATAGTATGAGGGACAGACCTACCTTGGCAGCAGGCAGGAGTGGCTGGGAAGCCACGCAGAGGGTGGTGAGACCCAAGCAGCCATGACCTCTGCCCCTCAGCACCACCTTCCATTTGAAGTGGCTGCCCCCTGCTGAGCCACCTGCACTCCTGCACCACACAATCTCACAAGGACCGCTCCATTAGCACTTGCCCTGTGGCTTCCGGGCCCGTCTGCAGGACGATTCCACGGCTCGAGGTGCCTCCGAGGGTGCAGCACATGGCAGCTGCCCTCCTGACTAAAGATGAGACATGATAACCCAAATCAAATGGGAGGAATATTTTGTGATTCAGCCATTGAATGTCATGGAAACAACACTCAACGTGACTAATGATCCACTCATTTACTGACCTCTACGCATCTCAAGATGTTTCAGTGAATCACAGCATTGCAACTTTCTTGAGCACAAGCTATTTGGGGATCCTTCTTTTGTATCACCCTCCCTGATGGTAAAGTTGTGGGCTTCCTACAGCTGAGCAGTAAACACCCACCTGTCAGTACAAGGCCATGAAGACGGGTCCATTCCTTCCTGTCACTGTGGGACTGGCAACAGCCACACTCAGACCACCATATGGCCAAGATGGTACTGCCAGTCATTCATTATAAACAATCAAGACATTGGTTACCAATATCTACTATTTACAAAGCATCCTGAGCATATACATGACTCACGGAAGGCTACCTCTCTACCACCAACCTTCAATAAAAGCTGTTGCCCATATGATAAGGCATAATTTTCTCCTACACTGGGAAGAGTAGGGCCCCCTCCCCCAAATTCACATCCTCCTAGAACTTCACATTGTGAGTCTATTTGGAAACAGGGCCTTTGTAGATACAACTGGTTACGTTGCAGTGAAGTCATCAGATTAGGATGGGTCCTAAAGCCAGTGATGGGTGGCTTCAAACCAGAGGAGACAACATGCAGGCACAGAGAAGACATGCAGAGAAGAAGGCCATGTGACGGGGGGGGGGGGGGGCAGATTGGAGGGACACGGTCAGAAGCCAGGGTACACTGGAATTTCCAGAAGCCACCACAGGCTGGAAGAGTCAAAGAAGGATTCTCCCCAAAGCCTTCAGAAGGAACACAGTCTTGCTGACTCCTTGATTTCTGATCTTTCACCTCCAGAACCATGAGAGAATGAATTGTTGTAACTACAGGCTTAACTATTAAATTCCCTCTGGTTTTAATTTTTACCTCTTTGTTACGAGCTTCACTGAACAAGGAAGACATCAAAGACATTAGGTAAAAGAACCACAGGCAAAATGGGAGAGATGCGAGTTGCCCAGTTTTACAATGAAATGTGGCATGTTTAACATCACGGGGCACTGTGCCACCTGCAAGCACACACCTCCACAGTCCCTGACCCGAGGAGGAGGAAAATCTGTCAGGGTGGACCTACCACTCTGGTCTCCATTCAGTAAACGAGGTGGCCAGCTGATGGGGCAGGAGAGCCAGGCCTTGGCCAACAAAGCCTGAGCTGCAAGCTCGTGACACAGGGCTACAGTGTGTGAAGGGGAGGTAAGGGGACTGAGCACAGCTCTTCTAAGTCCCAGGAGTGTCACAGGACTGTAGAGGCAGACCACCCACCCCGCCCCAGAATCTGGAACCCACAGATCCAAATGTTGCACGACACTCAAGCTGCATCCTGGAGAGGTGACCCATGTCCATAGGGAATGTGAGATGCTAACTACTGTTCTTAGCATCAAACATAATAAGCATTCAATAAATATCTGTTGATCAATAAGAGGGAAAATCTGTCAGTGGAACAGCCAAGAAGGGAAGCTACCGCCAGCCAGGGTGCGTCCTGCCTAACGGGCGCAGGTGCCAGAGCAGGCGTCACTCGAGTGCTGTCTTCCCACATCAAAACAGTCACTTAAAACCGGAAAACACTCAGTAAATGAGCCACTGTTCTGAATGCATTAATCTAAATAGCAGGTTTGACTGGCTGTTAAAAATTATTGAGTGACTCCGAAGATCAAAATTGAGTAGGTTTGTGTTTTGTGATGGTTACAAAATTGTGGGATGGGATCCTTTTGTTGAAGTAACTTACAAGAGGGGAGAAGAGAAAGCACTAGAACACAGCGAGTGCCCCAGAGGAGGGGAAGGCTCTATACCCAAGCAGGATGCTGCTCACCACCTCCTACCAGGGGTGCACCAGGCTAGCCCGCAGGAGGCTCCCATAAGGGCAGGCGGCAGTGTAGGAGACCACATCTTCATCCAAACAGGAATCTGTGGTTTGGGGTCGAGGCTGGCGGGGGGGGGGGGGGGGGGGGGGGACAGGTAACAAATGTGCGCATGGGGCCTGGCACCATGTTCTCAGCAAAGAAGAGCTGATGTGGCGCCATGCGCGGGACAAGCGGTCCAGGGTTTGACATGCAGGATAGCAAGATTCTCTGGGGATCAAACCATTCAGGTACTCACAGGACCTGAGCCTTCTGTAAACCACGAAGCTTCTCAGGAAAGCCCCTGACTCCAGAAGGTTGACACACATTTTCTAAACAAATTCCAAACTTGGCCAAAAAAAAAAAAAAAAAAAAAGCAATGTCTCTCTCTCTCTTTCTCTCTCTCTCTCTTTCTCAAAGCCAAGTCATTGTCCTTGAAATTTGCAGAGCTATCACTTTTGGGGGGGGGGGCGGGTAGTGATGTGCCTGAAACCATGAAGGAGAGAAAAAGAGGGGGCAGCCTTTAAAGAAACCCCCTACTGGAGACAGCAGGACGCAAGCTTAGGTTTGCTTGGTGAAACTACAATTCACTTTTTCAGACGTTAAGCCTTCCAAGGATATTCCTACTTCCTAAGCTCAGAAGTGCACAGCTTATCTGGAAAGGGTCAGCTCTACCCAATGGGCTCGAGCCCGGGTGTCAGGCCCTCGGACCTAGGGATGTCCATCCTGGCGATGCAGAGCCAAGCAGGGCAGGGAACAACTGCCACCACCACCCCCGCCGCCCCAGATGCACAGATGTCCAGAAACGCTAGGTTTTCTCAAAACAGGAGAAACAGACACCAAACTTTCCCTCCCTGTTGTGCGGAGAGCACCCTCCTCCTAAGTCTTGCCTGTCATCCTTCTACCTGAAGGGCATATATCCCAGGCAGGGAAGAAGACAAGGAGACTATTAAAACAAAAAAGGAACTGAGACTTTATTCTCAAAAAGATACTTTCAAGAGAGTGAGAACTTTCTTACAGCTGGCAGTTTAAGATGAAAATTTCATTAAGCGAATTAGAATTTTCATAAAAATTTATTTTTGAGAATTTTCCAATTTTTATAATTATCCCGTAATTTTGGGACGCTTAAATGACGTAATGTTTTGCCTAACAACATGTGCTTCTGTACAGAATGAGCTCCTGGTCAAGGCGTCCATGTCCATTCCAGAATGAAATCATTACAAGGCCACGCTTTTCAGGGAATGCCAAAAAAAGTTTCTTTCAAGAGTTCAAATGAGCTGAGATTTGAGGCTCCCTTGAAATTTTAATCACAGAAAAAAATAATAATAAATAAATAAAACGTTAGTACTGAGATATCAACTATTCATTCATTCAGACCATTATCTCGTTAGGCAGGGCTCAAAACGGGGGCATTTCCAAGACGCCCGCAAGCCCCGGGGCCCCTTGCTCGTCCCAGCCCTTTCTTAGGTCCCAGGAATCCATGTGGCCTCCAACCCTTTGCAAATGTAGGACACTCCCCCTGGGGCCTTGTCCCTGCTCCCCACGCACACCCCACACACACACACACTGAAGAGGCAGCAGATGGCCCATGGCGGCTCCAGATTCCATAAGGGGAAGAAGCTCAGTTGGCAGCAAGTCACAGGTTTCATGGACCCCACCCATCAGACATAAAAGACCCCCTCCCATTACCCATCCTGGAGGAATGACAGGATTATCTGTCTGAGCCCAACATGTAGAAAAACAGCTGGGTCAGGAACTAATTGATAATAATTATGTTATTTTTCTGGATTTTGTCCTGTTCTTTGGGGTTTTTCAGAGTTGGTATATGCTGCCATTTTCCTCCTCGTCCTAGCCACCCTAGTACCTAGCTTTGTGTTTATAATTTCATCCTTTTATTCTTACGAGGCCTCCCCTCAAAAACACCTGGCCCCTCTGCCCAGCACTGGACTCAGACAGGCAAGTGGGTCATTCCCTCAGCCTCTAATGAAGCCCGTGGAGGCTCAAAGCCCAGCCCCTGCCTCTGAGAAGTACTTCTCCCTCAGGCTCACCCAAGAACACGCAACTCGGTGCAGAAAGCAAACTGCTGTCCATGTAGGCTTTCTCCCCTGGAACACTGTGATTCAATGATCCAGTTGGCCAATTCTTAGAAATCTTAGGGCTCCCGATGTGGGAGCTACCTATTCGGCATCTGTACTTTGCCAGTGGAGTTTGATAGCATGTGGGGGTTGGGTACGGCAGCTGTGGGATGCCCAAGAAAAGGGTCACAGGCATGATGGGGCCACTGGCACCCCATCCTGATGGCACATATCTGCCGCCACCTTGCACACCTGGGACTGCAAAGTGCAAGCCACCAGCAGGGAGCTTGGGAGAGTAAACAACAAAGTAAAAAATTGTTCAAGAAGCCTTCAGATAAATTAATAAGTGAGACACAGGATGAGTCATTTTGAAATGAGGAATATTTCTAAAAACATCCCTAACCTTTTGAGCTTGATGTAATGGATGTCATCCAGTCTCTCCTACAAAATAATGTTGCAGCCGTTGGGGAAACAAAAACAAAAAAGTGTGTGCACATACATAGGCATGTACACATGTATGCATACACGGGAGAGGTAGGATTTGTGTTCTTACTTCATATGTGCAGCATGGCAGCAACAGGAAAATTCACGAGTGAGGACTGGAGCCACCCCCAAAACACAGCCTTCCAAGGAGGACAGATCTCAGGGATCCTCTGGTACATCTCCCCAGCTTTGTACCTGAAGTCACTGCAGCACCCCGTTATAGCAGGGATGACCCAGGCATCCAGAGTTCTGTTTCCTACACCCCAACAACCACAAATACTCTGCAAGGTGTATGGCGAACGCTACCACACAACATATGGATGGATGGCTTCGGAGGTGAAGGAATCAGACCTACCTGGGCTTAGCCTAGAAGACCTGATTCTGCACCATATGACAAGCTATGTGACCTCTCTATATTACCTTAAATTTGGTAAGCTTCACTCTATATAACACAGATATGAGTAAGATCACTATAAAAATTAAAGTGCATATTCCAAGTGTACAGGAATATAATAAATTCAGTCTCTCTCCAAATATTTATGGAGCTCCTGCTATTTCCTAGACACAGTCCCAGGTGCTGTGTGTACAGCATGAAGCTTAAGTTATAGAGAAAATGTTCACTATTATGATTACTTTTATTATCATCAGATTTTGCCATTTGCAAAGGTGCACTGAGAAGAACGCCAGACTTAATCTTTTAAGACTAATAATTAAATTTGTCCCTTAAATATTTTTTTATGATCTAACATTATAGGCTCAAATACAACTTTGGGTATATTATTGTAAAGGACGCACGGGCTGAGAGTAGGCTCTCAACCTTTCTGTCCAGCTATACCCCCTTCCCCAGGAAGAAGCATGAGGAGGACACAACTATGAGGTAGTATGTGTTAGATGAGAACTTGCTAAAAATTGGGTCTGCACAAAGAACCCAGACCACCTACCTACCTTAGTGACTCCAAAAAAGGTCAGAGAGAAGAACGTGTGAGCACCACATACCTGTCAGATGGGAAAGGACTGGAACACACCAGCACCCCTGGAACATCAGCAGAGCCCTGGGTGGTGGGTATTGATTGTCAGGGCCCTAGGTGGTGACTGGCAGGGCCACAAGGTGGTGATCAGCAGGGCCACTGGGTGGTGGCCGGCACTTCCAGGATTTAACACATGCACACTATGTATTACACAGAATTTCTACATAAAGATGTAGATGCAAGGGTCAAAAAAGTGGAATCTGAAGAGAATATGACCAGCATCCAAAACCACAGCAGGGAGAGTGGTCTTCCCACCTTCAAATGGAACAGCAGATGTGTAGAGGCCAAGCCATCAGAGCAGACCCTGAAGGAAGCAGAGAAGCTGCTCTACTGCCCCATGGCAGAGGCAAGCACCGGATCATGGTTGAATTATGTAGAGGCAGAGAAGAAAAGACAGCTGAGATAAATCGGGAAATGGATTTTTTGTTTCCCATATTCAATCCTGATAACATTTATTTCATTACTCAATGAAATTTTTACATGCACAGGATGCATAATAAAATATTTTATATAAAGTTAATATTGATAACCACTTTAGTTTTCAAAATAGTCTCCCTATACCGTGAGATTCATTACCTCAAGGACCTTTTTAGTTATTTTTCTTTCCCAAGGACTGTCTGGAAACAAGCAGGTCCTCAAAATAGGTATTTATTGGATAAATAAACCAATGAATGAACAATTGGAAAAATGAGCAAATGAACTCTATGAGATAGGAATCTGTGCCAGTTACGGTAGTCCTGAGAAGTCGAAGACTGAAGGAAAGATGTGGCCTCTCTGAGGGTACAGAGCCAGTTGGTTTTGGTGTTGAGACTAAAGACTCTCAAGTGTTCTCTACCCAACAGCATTGATGCACAAGCAGGGGGCCCCCAAAAAAGTTCCAGAAAGATAATAATGAGTCAGTAACTCAAGTCCACATGTCAGGAAGCCAAAAGAATTATGTTTCACGTCAATATTTATTTCTTATTTACTCCCCCACCTTATTCCAAGAAGGATTTAAGGTAGCTTGATTTATGCTCAGGAAAGCCTCACTGAAGCTCACTTTCCCTCATGTGAGGGACTGTGCATCAAACACGTCCGTATGCGGGCACGGTGCACTAATTACCCACAGCGACTGGAAGTGGGGGGCTGTGGCACACACCTTCATTACGACAAAGTGAAAGAAACTAGTAATTATCACTCAGGAAAAAGCAATTTTTCAATATACAAACTCTTTCGATGTGCTGGGCCTACTGAGAAAATGAAAGAAAAGGTACAATATCTAAAATTTATTTTAAAAATCACCTAAAATATCACAGAAACAATTTGTCCCTTGAGTGTTTTATGAATAGCAAACATGAGGAGAAAAACATCTTTTTCCTGATACCCTTGAACTAAGTTTATAGAAATGTGTGTGTATGAATGTGTCATACGTAACAGAAAAGTTAATGGAAATATGAAGAACCACACAGCATTTTCTTAATTTCAGTTGGTAACTAATCAACTAGAATAAAAGCACAATAATGAAGGCCATCTCATGTACAAAAAATACAAAATTTAATGGGAAAAAAACCTTTCAAATAACCGCACAAAAGCCCTAGCAAAGCAGTTATTACTCCCAATGCATCACTGCTACTCCATCGTCCGGAACTATATTTATTATGAATTATTAGATTTTGGAGCAATTGTCCTCTGAAGAGCTCAAGATACTACAAAATAACTTCTAAACTGTGCACAAACTTTATGAGGAACAGCGAAAGTGTCGCTGAAAATTGGTGGAGGGGGTGAAGAGAGACGTAAATGGAGAGAGAGAGCCAAGGATAAGAAAAAGAAGCAGCTGAGGAGAGGAAGAAGAGGAGCCAGGGCAGCCAGAGGGAAGACGGTGTGCAGGGAACCAGTGACTGTAATTTCATATATCCCATTTAAAGGCTCCACAGGGCTTCCTTGCTTCTCGCTGGCCCCCCAGTCTGGCTCTGGTTGTCCTCGGCCAGCCCTGTGGCCAGCCACCTGGTATTCACGGGCGGTACACCAGCACATAGAAGATCCCCCAAACCCACAAAATATGTCTCAGCTTTTAGGTAGATAGGGGCCCTTCTAAAATTAGCAACTTCTCAAAGATATTCCATGGAATATGAAAGAGAACAAAGCCCCAGGTGTAGCCTGGCATTTCAAAAAGCTTTGAAAACCACAACCAAAAAAAAAAAAAAAAAAAGATGGATATATGTATGTATGTGTACAAATAACCCTACACTCAGTGCTTCCAAAAGAGGGTTTTTAGAAGTATTTTAAAGATCAATTAACCAATCCTCCCAACTGTCTGCATGAAGTTTTACCAGCCATTGAGCTACGTCCTACGTGGGGAGCAGGGCAGGCACACAGGTGCTCCATGTAACAGCACTGAACGTACACTGTTCAACAACACAAAGCAAGAATAGTATTCCTACGTGAAAAATGTGAGCAGGCTCAGTATGACTCCTTGAAAAGGAAGCTTGTTTACCCAGTTCCTTAAACTCCAAGATTCTGTAAACTATTGCAATGCTCTACTATTGATCCACCGGGTAGACTCAATCTATATCCCCAACAACCCCCCAAAAACAAGAAAGGATCCCAGCACGTTGGAGATCCTCGTGTGCTAGTGCTGGTTATCCAGATACAACAGACCTAAGGTGACGGGCGCTGCAGTGTATTTCTTACAGAGGTAGAAAGACTGGCAAAGCTCTCCATGTAGCATCATCACTATTTATAGATGCACCACAGAAATCCACATTAAGGCTGCAAGTGTCGTTGCAAGGCAACAAGGCAAGTTTTCCCCTTTTTTCTTCTTAAGTAAACTGTGCTTTACTACTAATTCCAGGTTCCCCCACAAAGTGAGAAAAGACGGTCTCTGACAAGATACACAAGAACATATTGGGAGTAAAACATGTTTCCATAGTTCAAAGTTTTAAATAGATAACCAGGTAGGGCTGGGGAGGCTGCAGGTATGAATATCACTTTTCTGTGTGGATGTGGGAGGAAGAACTCCAAAGAGAACTCCTACAACACAGTAAAACAGGAGGCTAGCTCAGGATTTCCCAACAGCCAAGTCCCGTGAGTTGCCACCAAGCCCCAGGCCAAGGGCAGGTACAGCTCCAGAGACAGGCAACCCCGTGAGGTGGGGTTGTGTGCTAACACAGACCCTGATTCCTCCCGAAATCCAAATAGGTCTGAGAACTCAACAATGACTCCCGACTTCATGGTGGCAAATCTAACTTGATCTGGGTCCGCCTGACCTGAACAGACATGAGTGTATTTATGGCTTATTCACCCAATGTAGTGTGAATAATCACACATTTGGCTATAGAATAATTCATGTATCTTCAGGCTGAGGATGCTGTAAAGTATACAATATGTACACTGAATTTCTTTTCAAAAATGAGAAATTCTGATTTCTGGAACATATCTGGCCTCAAGGACTTCAAATGAGGGGTGGTAAGGGCTCCCTCATCCTTCCCCATCTGCAGTCTAGTGTCAATGGAGGGCTCTCTTCAATTTTCCTGGAGTCCAGTATAGACCCAGTACATGAGAAACCTAAGTTGGAATATTCTTTTCCAACATGCAGAACCATCAATTGGAAGTAGTTTCAGACCCTCAGAAACACCTGCCAAGGGGTGCCTGCGGGGGGGGGACTGTCAGTTAAGTGTCTGCCTTTGGCTCAGGTCATAATCTTGGGGTCCTGGGATTGAGCCCCCATCGGGCTCCCTGCTCAGACGGGAGCCTGCTTCTCCCTCTCCTCTCCTTCTCCTTTTCCACCTGCTCGTGTTCTCTCTCTCTCTCTCTCTCTCTCTCTCTCTCTCTGTCTTTCTCTCTCTCTCTCTCTCAAATAAATAAAATCTTAAAAAATAAAAAAGTAAAAAAAAAAAAACACCTGCCAAATGAATAGACGAAAACAAAATAATTGATGCAAATGGAGTAAGGCAAACCTAGTTCTCAAATTAAACTTATTTTACACTTTCCAAAATACATGCTAAACATCGTACAGCCACGCGCTCTAAATATCCACCAGCATAACTAACAGAAACCACCCAGGTAAATCTGAATAAAGAAGATACTGTTCTATGACATGTAGATCCCCAAATTTGGCTTTATCGATAAAAATTATCTCTGTAGTTATGTTATAAACCCAACCGAGAAACAAAGGAAGAATTCCTACTTGGAAGGTTCACAAATAATGGAAATCTTGCTCCCATTACTAAAAATAGGCTTTACTCTGCATTTATTTTCCTTACTGGGGCTAAGTTTTAAAGTCTTGTGAGAATCTAAAATTACAGGCTACAGGCAGGTAACACGGTTCACACAGGAGCTCGCAAGCTACTGATACCCAGAAGGTTCTCTCAGGGTCAGCAACGCTCCAGAGAGATTCCAGATGTTACAGGGCAACCAATAAAAGAGTAAGGCCATGGGGGAAGTCCTGTGTTGGGGAAGCACCAGGCCAACGGCCCCAGAAGACACACAGGCCAGGCAGATGCAGACACTTCAGTGATGGCAGAGGTGCCAGGGACGGGCAGAGGCCCAGTGTCCGGTCCAGGCTGAGCAGCATGAGGGCACCGTGGAGGACACCGGCGGGCACAGTGGAGTGGCACTCCTGGGAGCCCTCGCTCCAGAGCCTGCCAAGCCCCCCCCCCCCAAACAGGACTGAATGTGCATCCCACCTCATGGCACCCAGGCCCACTTGCAAATGCTACCAGATTGGAAGCCAGCTGGGGCCACACACTGAGAACTCCCTACCAGCGAACCGTGTGTGTGTGTATGTGTGTGTGTGTGCACGAATGGCTGAAATACTACAAACCATGTAGTCCACCTCCCAATCCCTGGTGGCAGTCACTTGAAGTTGCATGAATGTGGGGGGGGGGGGGAACCCCGTGCTTCAAGGGCATGTTCAAGTTTCCATTCCAGGAATTTCCCATCCACTCCTTTGTTCTTTCTTTTCTTTCTTTTTCCTTTTCTTTTTTTCTTTTTCTTTCTTTTTCTCTTTCTCTTTCTCTTTCTTTCTTTCTTTCTTCTTTCCTTTCTTTCTTTCTCTCTCTCTCTCTCTCTCTTTCTTTCTTTCTCATAGGAGCCAGGCAGGCAGGACTCTTGCTCCAACACCCAATGACAGGGCAGTCAGGGGGAATCAGGCAAGAAAGACGACGTCTCCTTAATTTTGCACACATGATGTTTTCAACCACTGAGGTCATACCTGCGTGTGGTGACTGACAACTTTTCAGCTTGATTCAAAGCAAACAGCTGCTGGTTTGATTGCCTAGCAACTACAAACTGACGGATGACCCTTAAGATGGATAACTACCATAAATCACCTCATTCAAACGCTCCAAGAAAAAAAATTAAAAAACAATGGTTTTCATGACATTTGCTGCACTCCATAATGTGCCGTGATAAATTTGGCCTCCTTATGGATGCACAGTGTTGGCTGCACGAGTTCTGCCACTGCTGTTGCTGCCTGCTGGCTTCCTGGGCGCCCGGGGCCCCAGGGAAGGTGTGTGTGTGAACATGCCACTGCTGCTGCGTTGGCCTCCAGGGCTCCCGGCCTCCCGGGCTCCTGTCCTCCCAACGCCACCAGTGCCCAGCTCCCAACGCATTCAGTGCCCAGGCTCCCAGGACAGCCAGTCCAGGCCCAGGCTCCCAGCACATCCAGTCCTCAGGCTCCCAGCACATCCAGTCCCCAGGCTCCCAGTGCAGCCAGTCCCAGCCTCTGGGGCTCCCAGGGTGTCCAGTCCCAGGCTCCCAGCACAGCCAGTCCCGACTCCCCTGCACGGCCAGTCCCGCAAGCAGGCAGAGTGGTGCGGGGCCACTGGGCAGGAACCGGGCCACCTCTCGAACACGGCAGAGGACTCCATGCGCTCAAGAGGCTGCAGCAGATCCAGTGTGATCATGTGACCTCAGCCAACACCATGCACGCCATTCATACACACGGGATGGACTACTTCCTGTTTGCAGACATTTCAGATGTTCCTAAAAGGCCAAGAATGTGGTTTTAACACACAAGTAAACACAGACCTGTCCACCATGAGAAGACGGATAGAGATCTTGGCGCACACCTCCTGTGACACATCTGAGGTCGGCAGAGTCCCGAGTATGCCTGCCCAGGCAGGGCGGTGAGGAAAGGGATCCCTGAATTTTCCAGGTCTCTGTTCACCACCCTGTCACCCAGGGCTCGCCAGCAGGGCCTACAGGCCTTCACACCCTCCCTGTGTCCCTCTCTCTTGGTTATTTTCTTCTTTTCAGGTTGCATCGGTGCTGTGAGGATAGCTGCTTCCAAGAGAACCATCCCATGACCAGACGTGGGCCAGTGGCTGGAACAGAAGAGGGCCCCTGTCTCCCTCAGGTCCCCACTCACCTGTCATGGACGGAGCCGGCTCTTGTACTGGGTACAGGGCATGCTCAGCCAATGAATGAGTGGGAGTGGAGCACTGGGCTAGCCTCCGAGGGCAAGGGGACCCCAGGGTCCCGCCCGCACCGAGCTTGGTGACCCCAGGGACCCGGACATAGCACTGAGCAGCTTCAGGCACAGAGACGCACGGCCTCACGGAGCCGGCACGTGACAGGTGTTACTGTCAGCTTTCGCATTTGCCCAGGCAGACTGTGCACCCTCCAAATGCTGAAAAGTTCCCCAATGCTAGAAATTATTACTTTCTGCTCAGTAGGCTGCATGAATGCCAGGACCTGCCTATATATTTAAAAACGCAGAGGGGGCGGGGAGGGCCTACACTCCAAGTCACAAGCAGCATCATAGCCACAGGGGCCGGTGGTGGCAGCCCTGTGCAGATCAGTGTGACCTGGCTTCACTAGGCAAGCCTGGCATTGGGCCTCTGTGTCAGGCCGGCACAGGGATGGCAGGGGTAGCTCCCTAGCACCTGCCTGGCCCAACTCCCCCTCTGGCCAACCCTCCACTCGTTTTTAGGAGCCCCCCCCAACCATTCCACAAGCCCAAACATCGCTCTGAAACAGAGCGATGAAAAAAACAACATCAGCCATGAATAAAGTGAGTTTAAGGGCAAAGGAGCCATGACCCCAGGAGCTGGTACTGCCCACCCAGAACATCTCAGAATCAATCAGAAGGGAGTCTCCCCGGGCACCTGGGCACATGCAATTACGTGTGAACTTCTGGGATCCACATCCCAAGAAGGAAGAACATATTTGCCAGCATGTACAGCTCGACAGTTTTCTAAGAATAGAGATATGAGAACCAATCTTTGGAAGGTTCCATGTGTGATGCTCCCATCCTGGGCAGTAAGCTCCTTAGTACTCCCAGCTGAGCGAACATCAATAACGGTGCCATACTGAAGCAAAACGAGAAAGACCGGTATTAATTAGGTGGACAGGCCTGCTTCTCTTGAATATGCTTCCACCTTTAGGCATTTAGAGATCACCACGCATTCTCCCCAAAGCTTCGTGCTCCCGACAAGGAGGACTTCCAGCTTCTTTGGGTCTCACATGGAACAGGCTGCCCTCTGTTGCCCTTGGGAGAGGTGAGCTGGCTTCAAATGCAGGGGGGTCCTTACTGTGTCCCTGATAATGGAGAGTTCTGGGGCACATCTCAATTTCTAATATTTTCGGGGTCCCAAAGGATAAGGAAGATCCAGACAGCGAGCTTTAATGCATGTTTGCGCTGCCAAAGGCGGTGGCACTGCGCTCCATGGGGGTTCTGCCTGCACCCTGACTGTCCTCGGCATGGGGGCCGGGGGCCTCCTGAACAGGACAGGCAGGCATGCTGTCCCTTTAAAACCAGAAGGCTTGTTTCCTTTCTGGAAGAAAAGTAAATCACACTATAGTGAGTTGAGCTTTGAAAAAAGCATCCATCCATTAAAGTTCATGGATTCGCGTTTCCAGATTGTCCCTCCCCTGGCTGGGTCTCAAGTTACAGCCTTGTACAACCCAAGTCTAAATAATATTCACCATGATAAATGGCACCATAACTCCGATATCCACAATCAATCTTTGCTTTAAAGATACATCCATCTTCAATAATGTTGATGGGGATTCTGTAAAATGGGAAACGTGACTGTTTTGCCGACCTCGTGACAGTGGGGGAAGGAAGCTCTGAGTGATGGCTGTCAGCTCACATCTGGCTGCAAAAATAAATTAGCCTTATGTAGACAAATGAAGGGCCAGCTCTGCCTAGGAAACAGCCACTCCTGAGCAATGGCTAATTTATAGGACTTCTTTCTGGAAAGTTCCTGGCTGAGGCAACAGTCTGCTTAGCTATCTCTTTAAATGATATCTGAAGCTGTAAATAACTTCAGTACTAGGAACTATACAAAGTACAAAGGGGTAGGGATGAGAGAAACAATAACTTTTCTCACGTTCTCTCACATGATTAAAATGCAAAACTCTTTCCTTCAAGGGGGAAAAGAAACATTTTAACCAAAAGCTTTGATATTTTAACACTATTCCCCTCTGGTGCAACTTCCCCCCCCCCCTTTTCACTTTTTGGTTCCCTTCTGGTGCTTGTGGGACTCATCTAAAAAGTAAATAATCTGAGGGTGAGGGCAGCCTTTTCTCTGCATCCGGGAAAAAAAAAAAAAATATATATATATATATATATATATATATATATATATATATATATCCTTTTGAGCAAGTACAAGACCTGAACGAACCTCATCACCACTGACCATCACCAGGGCAGGAAGGAGATTACAGATTCTAACAGAGAAGATACATCTATGGGATTTTCGTAGGTGGTTTTCAAAAGTAGCCTGGTTTTGTAAAAACACTTATGAGGCAGGCCCTAAAATAAACAGAAGAGCAAACTTTTGCTGGGGAGGACAGAAGGGAAACTCTATCCCTGTTCTTTATGTCTCTGACCTTGTGTCACTGAGGGAGACTGGGAGCTTGAATTCTTAGAGCCCGCGCTGGAGGACACGGGCAGAGCAAGGCAGACGCACTCTGTGGGGTGCAGGGACTCAGCGACGTGGGGCGGGGGGGGGGGGGGGGGGGGGTCCCAGGCGGGAAGAGCCTTGCACTGGGGTCTCAGAGCCACTTTGGCAGCACCCGGCAGCAGTTGCTGCTTGCAGGCCGAGGTGGGGAGGGTTAACTCCGTGAAGGTTGAAGGACTTACAGTAATGCTGTGAAGACAGGAACATCACAGGCTTTCCTGGCAAGGGGCTTACAGAGGGTAGGAGGGGACTGCAAAATGAACTCTCTCAGGCTTTGTCGGCAGCCTTTCCCAAGGCCCAGCCTGGCCCCTTTGATAAATGACACATGTCATTCTGTCACAGCCTGACAGTGCAGCTGGGAGGGCTGGTGATGTATGGCTCCAGTGAAAAGGAAATCAACTTTTTGGCACTGAGTGAGCCTGTGCCCTGTAGAAGGATTTTGTTTCTCAAAAAGTGAAAGATAGACTTAGGATTAAAAAAAAAAAAAAAAAGTTGAAAAACAGATTGAACGACAGCTTACACTTAACATAAATTAACTCAGTAATGGCGAAATGTGCTAGCCTGTGATAAATAAAAGCTACATTAGTCAATTATTAATCACACTCTAACTTGTAGCCAGAACCCATGACTTAAATCTGGGGCCTGAGCTGCCTCACAAACAGATAAGACAGTGTCTGATAGATGTCTTCCAGAGGGCAATCAGGAAGGAATCAAAGACTCAGTGGGTTCACCAATGGGAAGGGGTGGAAGGTTCTAGAAAAACAGAGGGGCTTAAGTAGGGAAGAGGGAAAGACCCATTCCATGGAGACAGAATATCTACTGACTGCACAAGGAAAATTAAATGTAACAACTTCATCCAAATACTTTTTCCTATCAGGACTTAACTCCCTCTGAATATTCAAGGCATTTGTGGGCTGCAAACAAACGTTTGTACTTGTATCTACCACTTTGCCTTGAAAACATGTTGCTAGTTTTGAGCCCACCCAAACACACACAACTGAGTTACATCTTTTAAATCTAATCCCTGGGGATTTTCCCAGAGCTAGCACTTATTCCCAAACTAATTGTTTACCACAAATTATCATTTTAAGCCTCATATTTTACCAAACGAGTTGACATTTGACATTCACTCAGAGTGAAGTGCAAATCTTCCTCTCAATCAAGTGGCTCTCATGTGGCTGGACTCTAAACAAAAATGCAAAATAAATAAATAAATAAATAAATAAAATCAAAAAAGCCTCTTCCAGCTTGGAGGTAACCCTTGTTTTCATAATAAACCTCATTCAGTGAAGTCCTCCACCAGGACATGGTCTTCAGTCCTGCGTGCGTCCCCCGAGGCACCCTTGCCTGGGGAAAGCCCTGCCCTCCCAGGGCCACGAGGTGCTAGATGGTCAGCTGCTCATCAACAGCCTGGTGTTTCCAGGACCCTGGGATCCTACCTCTTCATGTCCAGAAGACAGGTGGAGGTTGTGAGGCCATCTCTGATGTTCGGGAGGCCACCCTGAGGTCATGTATAAAAGCTAACTCTGACAAGTGTGTAACTTCATCCCCACATCCCCACGAGCTCTGTGGTTGTGTCACCTAGAGTCAAGCCCTGCTTGCAGACCCTGGATATTCCAGAAATGGTTGCTGAATTCAACTCAACATACCCCATGTCTCCATAACAAAGGCAAGGAAGCCTTTTCTCTTTAAAAAGCTACAGTCACCTTTCCGGCTACTCTTCCATGATTTAAGAGGAAGTGGACCCAGGAAGCAGTTCTTAAGCCCAGGGCACGGCCCTCAGACCCACCTGCACCCAGTACCCCAACCTGGTGCCACTTCTGGGCAGCCACCTAGGCCCCTATGTCCTGGCATGAAAATGGCAGAAGGGTCCAGGAGTTGATTTCAGCTTACTTCCAATTCTATATGACTCAAGTTTTATCAAACACCAATTCCCTAAGCACAACCAGCTTTTTTTTTTTTTTTTTTTAAACAAAAGAGGACAGCTGTTGCTTCTTGACAACTACTTCCTCCTACTCAGGGTTCCACAAGATGGGTTAAAGGCCCGGCGGGGTAGCAGAGTAGTAATGCCTTTGGGATCCCCACCCCCCACCCCCCCAAAAAAATCTCAATCCTTCCTTTGCTGACAAGGAAACTAAGGTGTGAGGAAGGAAGGGAAAAAAAAATCAGGGAAGAGAACAAAGCCCCACACCTCTGCCCCACTCCCAGGGCTGCTCCCTTGGAAGACACTGTAGTCAAGAATCTATTCAAAGTCAACCTTCTGAATGTAAACATGTACCATTAACAGGCAGGCTCCAAATCGAGTCAAATGTTTAAAATAGCCCCTAAAGCCAACGGTTTCTTCCATGGCAATAAATAAGACCTTGGGGTGGGGGGGTGGGGGAATCATACATTAAAACACAGGCTGATGTTACAACTTCTCCCATCCTCCAGCTGAAATATAATTTTTCTTTAGTCCATAAAAAATTCAGATAGTGTGCAGAATGTTTATATATTACCAAGGTCCCTCTTTAAGAGGTTTATACTTTTACTTTATGACCTGTCCTTGATTTGACACTTCCGCTCATCAGAAAGGGATTTATAAAATAATCCTGAAGGTGAGGAACACACATGTGTCAGGGACTCGCTGGGTTTCACGACACGAAATTTAAGAAGAGACAGAAATCCTGTTAAGCTCTCTTTAGTCACCAATAGACATCAAAGGTAATAATTAAAGAAGACAGACGTCATAAAACATAAATTTATGTCTCTTTTAATAATGCACAAGCACTGTAGTGTGTAAAACATCTATTAGGTTGAAAGAACATGAAAACGTTCCAATAAGAAAAATCTATGTTTTGTTTTGGGGTATTTCCTTTCCTTTTTTTAAAAAAAAAAAAAGTGAGAATCTTTTTTTTTTTTTTTTACAAGTTTAAACCGAAGTCTTTCAAACCCTTTGCCATCTGTGGGTACATGAACTATGAATGACCCCGAATGATTTGCACTCTGTTCAGAATCCCTTGGAAAGCACGGGAAAAAGTATCATTACGAATGAGTGATGACTGTCACTCAGGGTTGACCTCATCCAAGCTTTGGTCTCTGCCTCCGTAATAAGCTGCCTTTATTAGCGGCAACACTCCATAAAAGGGGTGT
This sequence comes from Vulpes vulpes, assembly GCF_048418805.1. Taxonomy (NCBI): domain Eukaryota; kingdom Metazoa; phylum Chordata; class Mammalia; order Carnivora; family Canidae; genus Vulpes; species Vulpes vulpes. The sequence continues at coordinate 54,884,598 of NC_132784.1, read as the reverse complement.
GTTTAGTCACAGGACAGCGGCCTCCGCATGCCCATTGCTTCTCTCGGAAAGATTGATGAGTGCTCATTCCGCCTGCCTTCCCAGCACATACAGGGCAGGGCTCGACAATCAGGCCCACAAGCCACACAGTGCAGCCAGGGGCTGGAAGAGGATGCCTGCAAACGGGGCTGCTGGGGCGGCGGGGGGTCAGCACTGTGGGCTTGTTTTCCTTTTTTTTTTTTTTTTAGGAATCTGCCTTTCAAAAAAAAAAAAAAAAACCAACCCAACCACAAACCCATATGTGTGTTCGACTCCAGGGCCTGGAGAAGAAATGCAGGAAAGCACCGGTGTCTGCAGACATAGAACTGAGGACCCACTTAAGTATTAACTTGTCTCAAAAACAGAGGGCTCCCAGACTACAAGCCTCTCTCTCTCTCTCTCTCTCTCTTTCTCTCTCTGAAATCAGCATTTCCCAGCAAATCAATGAGGAGACTGCCTGCAGAATTAGGCCTCATAACCAGCCTCTGACATCAAAACACAAAGATGTAATTATTACCCATTAAAACTGAACATGTGTGAAACTGAAAAAAAAAAAAAAACCTTCCCTATACGAGCACATAAAACCCATCCACTACTTTTGTATTAAACTACTAAATTATTTTTAAGAAGCAATTGCTATAGAAACAGACAAACGAATTTATATATGTAAAATCTCCACGTATCCCTAAGTCCCTTGCACCAACTCAACTCTGGTTGAGATAACTGAGTGCCCTGCATCCCCAGGAGGAAAAATGGAGGCATAAATGTATTATTATCTTTGTCATCACCCTTGCAACCATCACGAGGTATCAGGTCCTGAATCACTCGGAGGAGATGGAGGAGTGTGCTTTGTGGTACCTTGAGCAGGTGCTCCACAGAACAAATGGAAAGGGTGAGTCCCATGCGATCTCCTCCATTCCAAATACGTCTATAAACAAATTTAGCTCACAGGGTGATTAATTTGCAGAAAACCCTTGGGAATAAGCCAGACTCTCAGCAGCCTAATACCTTCAGCCAGCTACTCCCAGAAATTTAACCAAACACCACAACAAGCTCCCACTTTCAGAAAACTGCCTGAGAACCTCGGGATCTGGTTACCATGTGTGCAGCACCCACTGGATATGGATTTGTTGCCACGAAAATTAGGGGGTGAGTGGGGAGTCTGAGAACTCCTTTAAACGGAGCCTACCTACAGCAAACACTCAGCATCTCCCTTTAAGTAACTCAGAAAAAGCCAGGGGGGGCGGAGAAGGGAATACAGGCCCACCCGAGGCCCTCCTGCCTCCCCTCGGGGCTGGCACAGTGGGTGTCACAGCCTGGAACCTGGAAGGGCTAGAGGGTCCCAGCCAGCCCCACCTCCCCCACAACCCTTGCCCATCTCCGGCTTCCCTGGACACAGCACAGAAAGGGGTGGGGTCCCAAGGAGACAAGGCCCTTTTGTGATCCATGTAGTACCAAGTTGGGTCTTCCTCCAGAGCATTTGGGACACTCCTTTGCCTACTTCATAAACAGTGGGTAAAAACATGCTTCAAAACCACCTCTGTGCATTTTCCAACTCATCCGGGGATGAGATTTATCTTGCTCTCTTCTCCTAAAATACATGCTCATTTCTGATTGGAAATGGACAAGCAACACAAGTTCAATACCTGCTGAATGAGGTGAGGAAAAGTTTTCTGATGCAGAAAATGACACTCCGTAAGGTAGCTCCATCTCCGAGGATGTGGGCACACAAACCCAGACCTCTGTATGCCTCTTCCTTTGAAACCCCCCCCCCAATATACTGTTCTCATTAATATTATTAGTGTTTCCTATGCAATTCAGAGTCCCAACAATGGGAATTACTTCCTGGCCGACTTAGAATATTTATTAGAGTGTTTATTTCCAGTTACTTTCTGGAGTTAGAGCCATTTCCTTCAATTTAAAAATTGTTAATATATAAACATACATGTAAGTATATACAAACATATGTATATATTGTCCAAGTTTGGGGGTGGTTTGAAGAGATTTCTGCACAGCACAGTAATGCCAAGGTATTGTTTATGGTCACATTATTTGTCTGTATTTGGCTTTTTTCAATGCCAGTACCTTCCCAGGTAACAATAAAGCTTAGCAGGAAAAAACAGACATGTTTTACTGTTATTTTCATGTAGCTAAGAACTGAAGCAGGGCAGGCTCTTATAGAGTATTACACAGTTTACTGCATTAATAATAGGATGCCCCACTGCTGTGACACATTCTGTACTTGAAATAAATATTAGTCACGATACTTGCGTTTTAAATCCATATATTTTAAAGCTGTGTTGTAGCAATGACATGAGCACCAGGGATGTCTTGCCAATAAGGCATATTAACCATTTTGAAAAGAACCTTCACTTCGGTTCAGTGTTCATTGGTATGTCGTACCACTTCTTCTATGAATCTTGCAGCTGGCTTTTAAAAATAGTAAAATGTAATAAATACAGGTTTCTGAAAAGTTCACATTCCCAAGTCAGAATGTATACTGACCTTCACTGCTGATTTAATTTATTTCATCATATGATCTTGCTGAAGATGCACTTTACTTTTAACTAAGAACTGGGGATATTTTTTACAACCAAATTTTCTAAACCTCCATTCAATCCCAGCTCATCATCCCCTCCTATATATCCACGCCTCCAAGCGAGCTTTGGAGTGGAATTTATAAGCATGTAAGTACTTGACCTATATTTACCATATGCTAATTCTCTCCAGAAAGGAGCTGCGGAACACACCTTTAAAAATTGCAGCTAGCAAGTTGAGGCAGAAATGCCCGTATTTCAAATTTGGAACCGCGCACAGGGTTCAATATGGAGATGGTTCACACCGGCCCCGCTGGAAGCAGAAACGCAGGCACGAGAAGCAGCCCTGTGACTGGTGGCTTGGAGGGATTCTACTTGGCTATTTTCCTGCAGAATGCGCCGCAATCACAAAAAAATCAGGAAATCCTGTATTACATTTTGCCGGGAAAATAGAAATGGCCAAATCTAAAATAAGGTAATTGATTCTTGATTTTTTTTTCCCTTTTAAAAACAAGAGACAAATCCTTGTTCGTGTTGGCGGAGAATTTCAGAAAAGACACAATGGACATAGGAAGGAAAAAAATGTCTATCATCTAAAAAAACTGCTTACTGCTGCAGCAGTATGGTGGATGAGCAACAAAAGCAGATCCAGAAACGAGAGACTGGAAAACATGAAAAGGTTAAGCAAGCAGTTTAGCTAATAGGCCTTCCTAGGAAATATGAAGTGAAAAGAACATCAAAGTTGTGATTCGACCTTAATGTTTTAGTTTGATTTTCCTGTGAAACAATGGAATCTATAAACAATTTAACGCTAATTAAAATAGAAATCCAATCTAGATATTCCCAAACCAGAAAATCCAAGCAGGTGATTGAATCGAGAAAGCACCAAACCATAACTGGGCTCAGAAACCTCTCTAGGAATGATCTTCTTTTCCTTGCCTGACAATAACCATTAAAAATGGTAACTGGAGGCCTGTTTATTCCAATTCTCAGTAAGCAGCTCTGTTGGGTTTTTCCAAGTACATAAATTTAACAATATATTTCTCCAGTGAAGTTAAAATGTAAAAGAGAGTTGGTTCAGCTGCTTATCTATACACAATTCACTGTTTTCTATGAATCCTAGGAAAATAGGCACATTAAAAAAAACTCATCTTTTTTATTTTAAGTCACTGTCAACTATCGCTTTATCCATACGTAGAGCACACAGTGTTTTAAACGCAGAAGGACACTGCCTGCAAGCAGAGATTTTCAGGCTTCCACAAGGCTTCTCTAGTTGGAAACATTAACAAACTGGGTTTTAAATGCAGCAAAACCCGTTTTTGGGCAGTTTGCTGTTATGTGCGCAAGGCCCCTCACTCCTGACAGTCCTGAGGTTTTTTTTCACATTTTGGTATGGGTTACATAAACAATGGGTCGGTATGGCATCACAGCAAACCTGGTATTTGCCACTTCCCTGTATGAATGTGCATAAATTACAGGTATTTCCATATCTACAGGTATGTGGGCAAGTATGTCCTCCACATGCATGCACATAAGCACCCTGGCATAGATGCACTGGACAGTACAAAGCACGCTCACAACCATGTACAAATAGCACCACGTGCAGAGAATGATCACCCCATCACTTATTTCATTATCAGAAAAATTTCCAACAATAAGGACAGGATCAAATATCACTGCTGCTGAGGGGCTTTTGCATTCCCAAAGAATCCTGGGCTGTTGGTTTTTTTTTTTTTCCTTCCAAAAAGAAGTGTGCAAGAAAGAGTTCAAGATTCTTTTTTTTTTTTTTTAAATCCAAGGCTATATCAAAAAGCAAAGACTGCATGGCAAAGACGACAATTATTCTATAGCAAGAAAAGACCCTGAACTACTTACGATTTAACCTTTACTTCACCTAACTGATGTCATAACAATGGTGCTTTAGTGTGTCTCAAGGACAAATGATCATGCAGGGCTGTATACAATTCAAAGAGTGCTATCGCTCCAGCAAACTGTTGTCCCAAAAATTATATTCATTGCTTTTCAAAATGTTATCAACTTAAT